>NC_060237.1:7630581-7956831 GCF_021155775.2 Neodiprion pinetum | reverse complement strand
ATTTTATTAGCGGACTGACAGCTACCGAATTTGGGCTTGCGCGAAAAACGAATTGAAATAATTTATTGTAAACGTGAACCAGGAACCACGGAGCGCTTATCCTGGAAGTCGAGAAATTTTATTAGCGGACTGACAGCTACCGAATTTGGGCTTGCGCGAAAAACGAATTGAAATAATTTATTGTAAACGTGAACCAGGAACCACGGAGCGCTTATCCTGGAAGTCGAGAAATTTTATTAGCGGACTGACAGCTACCGAATTTGGGGTTGCGCGAAAAACGAATTGAAATAATTTATTGTAAACGTGAACCAGGAACCACGGAGCGCTTATCCTGGAAGTCGAGAAATTTCATTAGCGGACTGACAGCTACCGAATTTGGGCTTGCGCGAAAAACGAATTGAAATAATTTATTGTAAACGTGAACCAGGAACCACGGAGCGCTTATCCTGGAAGTCGAGAAATTTTATTAGCGGACTGACAGCTACCGAATTTGGGCTTGCGCGAAAAACGAATTGAAATAATTTATTGTAAACGTGAACCAGGAACCACGGAGCGCTTATCCTGGAAGTCGAGAAATTTTATTAGCGGACTGACAGCTACCGAATTTGGGGTTGCGCGAAAAACGAATTGAAATAATTTATTGTAAACGTGAACCAGGAACCACGGAGCGCTTATCCTGGAAGTCGAGAAATTTCATTAGCGGACTGACAGCTACCGAATTTGGGCTTGCGCGAAAAACGAATTGAAATAATTTATTGTAAACGTGAACCAGGAACCACGGAGCGCTTATCCTGGAAGTCGAGAAATTTCATTAGCGGACTGACAGCTACCGAATTTGGGCTTGCGCGAAAAACGAATTGAAATAATTTATTGTAAACGTGAACCAGGAACCACGGAGCGCTTATCCTGGAAGTCGAGAAATTTTATTAGCGGACTGACAGCTACCGAATTTGGGCTTGCGCGAAAAACGAATTGAAATAATTTATTGTAAACGTGAACCAGGAATCACGGAGCGCTTATCCTGGAAGTCGAGTTTCACCGCGTAGCGGACCCGAAGCGCGGGATCCGGGAGGTTGAGAACCCGGTACTCGAAATACGTAGCGGACCCGAAGCACGGGATCCGTGAGGTTGAGAACCCGGTACTCGAAATTTGCGGAGCGCGACTCTCATACGTCCGCTCTACTGCGCGGTTGTTTCCCGACTGAGGAATTCGGCTAGCTGATTTTGAATTGGTGACGTCACTTTCCGAACATCCGACATCCAAACTATGGTTTCGAACTTTGATACTATGTATGATGATGTATGATGTACGATGTATGATGTATGATGTATGACGATATGATATGATGTATAATGCTTTTAGTTTTCACGTTTCATACAAGAAATACACACTTCGTCTCTCCTGCCGATTCCAGACTCAAGCGGCCTGGCCCTTCGATGGTCAGCCGTTGACTGAAGATATATTCTTCAGTGAACGGGTCGGCTAATAACGCTGCCGTTCTGCGACAGTTGGATGATGAAAGATTTCGCTCGTATCTTTCAAATGTGTGTTAAAATACACTCGAAGTGTTAAGAAGCGTCGTTCTTTCTCTCCCTATCACCTTTCTAGGTCTTTAAATCACTACGCAGCGTTAAATACTGTCTTATATACGAAGCATCAATTTCATCTCGTTCAAAATTAGCGCATCCGTGATGTATTACAGTTACTCTGAATTTTTTTCCATCCGAATACTTTTCGAAAAACGATTCTGCTCCTCCACCCAACGCAGATACTTCACTTGCGACCAGCTAAAACAGCGTTTCGATTCTATGCCCATGAAAATTCAAGATCGAGAGAGCAAATGAAAAGTTGTTGGAATAATTATCAATACTAATGTTATGGAATACATCGAGCGCGCGTCGAATAGAATCCCATTTCGAAATGAATAATTCTTCTCTTTTCGTATCATAGCTAATCTAGTAATATAGGTAAATAGGATGGTTGGAGGTGTTCGGAAATGGTAGGACATTTCGAAATTTAAAGTCGACGATGATCCGGTGCATCAATTTTATCGTTACAGATTTTCTTTTTCCATGAGGCATAGAGTATTCAACAACGATAATGCAGTCCTTAAAATTCATCATTCATCTCTGTCTGGAAAGCTAATTCGCAAGGCGTGGTATTCTAGATATGTCAAAACTAAGCTAGCGGCACGTGTTTGCATTGTTAGAAAAATACCCGTACTCTACGTACACTGTTTCTAATCTTTTGCTACATTTGGTTTAATCCCCATGCTTCCACAGCACGAATAGTCGGTAATGTTTTTGATTATCCATAATAAAATAAAACAAGTAACAAAGCTTAAATTTATTGTTATAGCTCTAATGAATACATCAAACTGCGGTCGAATCAATTCATTTATTATTTGCACATGACCTCTGTACATTTGATAAATTATTCCTAAATACATTGAAACATGTGTATTTATAATGAAATATCATGCAATGGGCTGTGTAAACTATAAACTATAATTTCTATCGAATAGCTGCTTTTATGTGAACAGGGCTTTGAGACTCAGCTAAGTTGGATCTCGATTTTTGCCATTGTATGTAGGACATTGGGTTACAAGAACAAATGCGAATTACGAAGAACTCCGTATTAGAGATAAGGATATTTTAGTTCAAGTATACCTATACACAGAAATCCGTATGTGAATATACTAAAACCTCTGTGTTTATTGTAAAAGTCTAGTTTTAAATATGTGCATATATGTATATACACATTCATAAGTATATATATATATACATATTTACACATACATGTACATAAATAATTGCCAAGAAATTAGAAACACTCGCAACTTGTCGCAAATAGAGTAAAACGTAAGGTTAATAGTATACAAATTACACAAGCGTACCATAAAACATGGCAAGGGTAATCCTAGTGCAGTGATGGTACAAACTGAAGAAATATACATTTACATATACATGATATAAATTAATAGACTAGAAAAGGGTATTTAGAGAGCTTATCTAATTCCGATCTTGTCAGAATAGATCATTAACATAATCAATATACGGTTAAAGCTGTATTAGCTACATTCACTATTAGAGATAATATTTTTTATCCATTTTTATAGTTATTTAATTTCTTGTACAACAATTCTTCAAATTTCACCGCAAAATGCCCAACGAGTTCTCGTAGTGCAAATACGAGTCCAATTACCTTACAGATGGCATTACATTGATTTTTGCCTTCTCGCGTCGAGTTATAAATACAGAGAAATCTCAATGTGAGCTCATTTCTATAAGATTTATTGCAGTGCTATATTCGTAGATGTACATGTTATTCTATATTATATACTGTCCTAAATTTTAAACACACAGCACAACAATGGCTGAAAGCACAATAGCAAGAAGAGAGGAGCAATCTGCATCTTAATAAATCTTTTCTTCTGCATACGTAGCGGAGCGATGTCACATCGGAGGATATGTACTAGTGGATCACTAGGTGGGGCACAGATCTGAAACATAATTATGTTAAAAATTTTCAACATTTCTTACAGAAAGTAGGTACGTTGCCAGACCTTACATACCAACAATGAATATTCATAGAGGCTATATTCATAAATACTTACAAAAGTAAGCTAATATTTTACCCGCAATTGCTTATTACTGACAACTTGATATGATAATATCCCCTCCCCACATACATCTACTTCTACTCCTACTCTACTCCAACTCCTACTACTACGACTACTCCTATTCCTACTCCGACTTCTACCACTTCTACTTCTACTCCTACTACACCTACTCCTGATCCTACTCCTAGTTCCACTCCTGATCCTACTCCTACTCTAATGAATATGATAAAAATGTTATACTCACAGTGCACAAGTCCTCGTCATCCTCGTCCTCCTCCTCGCCCACCTCGATCACCCGCAACCACCGCTAACCACCTCGTGTTATACCTGGAATAGTAATAAATATTTTTAGTATAGGAACACATAAAAAATATTATGTAAGTATTAATATAATCAATCAATTAATTAATATGTAATAAATTTTATAATCGCATTTGAAGCTACTGAACATCTGCTTACGCGAAAAATAAATTGAAATAATTTATTGTAAACCTGACAAGTTTGTAATATTTCAGATGAAATATAGTTACAATTGCCATCAAATATTATAAAAATGTTTCACTCACCGAGCACAAATCCTTGTCCTCCTCGTCCACCTTGTTCTCCTCGTCTTCCTCGTCCTCCTCCTAGTCTAGCTCGACCACCTCCAACCACCGCCGACCACCTTCAACGACTACTGCTAACCACCTCGGGTTACACCTGGAATAGTAATAAATATTCTCAGTATAAGAACACATCAAAAACATTATGTAAGGATTGATATAATTAATTAATTGATTAATAATATAGTAAATATCATTAGCGCATTTATAACTATTGAATTTGTGCTTGCGCGAAAAATGAATTGAAATAATTTATTGTAAACATGACAAGTTTGAAATATTTTAGACAAAATACAATTACAAATGCCAGAAAATATCATGAAAATGTTTTACTCACCGTGCACAAATCCTCGTCCACCTCCGACTACCTCCAACAATCACCGATAACCACCTCGGGTTACACCTCGAATACTAATTAATATTTCGAATATTAGAACACGTCAAAAATATTGTGTGAGGATTCATGCCCAATTGCAATTGCAATATGTTTGTTTCTGGTCGTTTGGTTCTTTTACCGATTCAAAATGTTCTCCGAAGCATGCTTATTGGTTCGATAGTATAAAACATGACGTTTCCATTAATCAAACTTGTAAACTTGAAAATTAGTCCGGAAGGTCAAAAGTCACCAGGTCAAGGACCTGGACAGCCAGAACTACGGAGCGCTTGTCAAGGAAGTCGAGTTTCACCAGGTCGCGGACCTGGAGCGCAAAAACTACGTAGCTTTTGTCCTGGAAGTCGATTTTCACTAGGTACCGGACCCCGAGCGCAGGATCCAGGAGGTTGAGAACCCGGTACTCGAAATTTGCGGAGCGCGATTCTCATCCGTCCGCTCCACTGCGCGGTTGTTTCGAGACTGAAGAATTCGGTTAGCTGAATCTCAAATCGATGACGTCAAATTTTGGTGACGTTACTTTTCGAACATCCGAACATCCAAACTTTGGTTTCGAACTTCAATACTGTGTATGATGTATCATGATGTATGATGTATGATGTACGATGATATGATATGATGCATAATGATTTCAGTTTTAGTTTCAACATTTCACAATGAGACAAGAAATACGCATTTTATCTTTCCTACTGATTCGAGACTCAAGTGGCTAGGCCCTTCGATGGTCAGCCGTTGACTAGATATATTCTTCAGTTAACGGGTCAGCTAATAATGCTGCCGTTCTATGACAGTTGGATGCTGTCCCCAACAAAAAAAACAATCGCTGATAATCACCTTTGAAGTCTTTAAATCAGGACACTGCGTTAAACACCGTCTAATATACGGAGCATCCATTTCATCTGGATCAAAATTAGCGCACGCGTGATGTATTATAGCTACTCCGAATTTTTTTCCATACGAACACTTTTCGAAAAATAATTCTGCTTCTCCACCCAACGTAAATACTTTACTTGCGACTAGCTAAAACAGCGTTCCGATTCTATGCCAACGAAAATTCAAGACGGAGAGAGCAAATGAAAAGTTGTTGGAATAATTATGAATATCAATGTTATAGAATACATGGCGGAGCAGGGGGATGAGGAGGACGAAAGTGGTCGGAGGTGGTTGGAGGTGTACGGAAATGGTAGAAGTGAAAGTCCAAAACAAATAATAATAAATAATTAAGTGAATTCGAGATTCAAGTATAATTTAAGCACAAAAATACACATATCAAACTGTAAAGTGAAAACTCAAGTAACAACTTGCAATTAGAATAAAACTTTTGTAAAAAAAAATAACCCCGTTTTTACAAGTATGTAGATCCTCAGATGAAAGCTCGTGCTTTTATAAATCGCAAAAAGGGGAAAGTCAGCCCATTCAAATTTGTGCGGTCGCAAATTTGTCCCTTACTAAAAACATCCGAATACTTTTTTCAGATCCTGTATCGCCGTAATTGTGCGATAAAGAACGATTACTTATCGTTTACAGATGCTGCAAACAGCGGGTCAGAAGATGTACCTGAAAAGCGGAAAAGAAATTTCACATTTTTCCAGCAACTGGACCCAGGATTTTGCTCGTAATTCTCGTTCAGTGGGAAAAGGGTTTTTAAAATTGATTCTGACACAAATAATTTGTTACCCCAAAAATGCCGGACTATTTTACAACGCTAAAATCAATTTATTTGTACCCTACATCAACGTCATTTTCCAAAAAGATTCAGTCAATTTCAAATTCATCCATCAACAAAATAAATACTGCAATGAATTACTACGTCATTGATAATAGTGTTAAATTTGAATTCTCAGATTCTGCCTCCTCACTCAGGTTTTCAGTTTCAATCTCTATTCTTTCAAAGCATGTATTTATACAAAAGTACTTAATGTAAAATTAAAATGACCTAGTTAACATTGCACTTAATTTAAAGTATATCTATAACATTGCATTTACTCACATATTCTCATAATTTCTTGCAAAACGGTGCAAGATATGTGCTGTACAAGTGACTGAGACAACATTATCAAGTTTACGTAACAGCAGGGATAGATCAACTTGTCTATCTAGTCTGATGATATTTTGACATTGTAAAATCAATCTAAGATTTAAAAACAAATTATCGTGCACTAACGATCACAAATAAATAAAATCAGTTGGAAATCAAACAATTTTTTTTATATCACATTATGAAATCCTATCTAATTTTACAAGAAAAAAACGTGAACCCTAGTCTGTAACACCAATTGGTTAAAACTCACGGTATTCATTCGACATATTGTTGGGAATTCAATCATGAAAATACAAGATCCAGGATTTGTTTTGTAACAATTTCCAACTGCGTACAAAACAGGAAAGTTCATTGGGATCGTTGTATATTCAGTCACTTATTTTAATCCAGTGGGAATGCCCAGGGATGATTTGGCAGATATCCATATTGGATTTCAGTCAAATGTTTCAAAAACATTTTGAAGACTGGGTTTGGCTGCTCCATCGTTGGAATATGTAGTCCCTGGTCAATGTATTTGATATATGAAATGGGACTAACTACACATGCTGTACCAGCTCCAAAAAGCTCCAGTAACTAGAAACAAAAACAATCGTCAGTTCATAATACTGGAATGGAAACGAAGCAGCTTCGATTATACAGGACGGTATCAGAAGTATAAACAAGTCGGGCAATCTATAAATAAATGCAAAAATGTCCAGAACAAGTTACATATGAACGAGGCAAGTGCTTCAATTCATCCCGACGTGAGATTACCCTCACAAATTTATGTGTTTCTGCTCAAATTCACCTGTCATCACGCCATTTGCTCTGTGGTATAATATAATCCGTATCTCGTGTCATTTGGTTTAATTGAAAAAGATATAACGTTATACTCAAATATGCCATTATCAAAATTGTGATAACGAAATTCTGTTTGTTTTACGTAAATTCGGCAGTAAAAAGATTTCAAATGAGACAGATTTATTACGACTTTCATAGTGATGTTTTAGAAGCCACGTAGAAAAGTATGCTATCTCATCGGCCTTGAAACACTTGGAAGTCGAGCTATACTTTTCATTATAAATGCGTGTATAAACTTAACTTCTACGTAGTAAACGATACAATTGAACGATTAGAAATTTTTCCCGATTCACTTTGCTTCAGATAGAATACTGAATTGATGCAAAGAACTTACCCTATTCTCAGATAACAGGCGACAGACTTCTTGCATAGTGATCACTCTCTCACTGACTTTAAATTGACCCCATTCTCTAGACAACGTCAGAATAGATTGCCTTGTGATGCCTGGTAGGATCAGTCCGTTCAATGGTGGCGTAATCAATTCCTTCTCTGTAACATATGAGAGATCATTAGCTCACTCATCGATACAGAAAAAACTTTCATATAGTTCCTTAGCAAGAGATTGAACTTGCCGCCGTTTTCATTGATGTAAAACATGAAAATGTTCATGGTCCCGACCTCCGTTAATTGATCATCATCACCATAAAGCCACAGTACTTGTTGTAGGCCTTTTTCTAGAGCCTCTCTTTGTATTTGAATCGTTGGCGCGTAGTTGCTTCCCATTTTACGATCACCACAGCCACCAGGCCATGCTCGTGTATATCGAGGATCTGCAAGTAGCGAAACACCTTCCTGCTCAGAAGAAGTTTTGAAGTAAGACCCAACAGGACAGAGAATAACATACAAGAGAGCTGATTCCGACGAGGCAACGCCCAAAGTAGGCTAAAATAGAAAACAAAGAAAAAATCGTTTTGATCGTTAAAGTATCTGAGACTACTGTTTTTGTTAGTAACAATGGTTTAGCCGCATCACTTATATTTCATGCTGACATTGTAGAGTAGTTATCTACCAGACATTTGTAATTACTCGGTTACTGCACAAACAAAAATTTTCACAACATTGAAAGTCCCAATACAATTTCAGCATCATAATTCGGGTATACCTACGCTCTTTCCTCACTCATGCTTAGTCCGCGATAAATTGTCATGTATCATTGACATTAGCCTTGTCTCATTAGTAGCATGGTCCTAGGGAGTAAAAAATTTGTAACCAATACAACGTCAAGTTCGTTCACAGATGTGATAAAACCTACTTTTCATAGGGGCCACCAGCACTGTAAGTAATCGGCAAGAAATCTACTTTGCTCAGTATATCGAAACCAAAATAAAGTATGATAAGACAATTGCCAAATTTACAAATTTTAAACATCACATCTGTAATACATATAATATCTCAACTTTTGAAAAAAATATCTTGGTAGTTATTTTAGAAGAAATTTTTTCATGGAATGCAAAAGTTCATTGCTGCACGTCCACTTTGCAGGTTTGAAATGCGAAACAAAATAACATGATGTATTTTACAATTCTTTCCGAAACACTATATAATTTATTGTAGGCAATTTCGTATTGTAACTAGTTAACAATCGAAGTATTATATGTGAGACTGAGAAAATTTAGAAACACATAACAATAGTTGAATTCTGAATAAACATAATGTGCGGCAATCTTCAAACCGTTAAGTGATAACCTGATGATGAACTGTAAAGTGAAAACGAATATGATAGATAGAATATACGTATACTCCCAACTTTTACATCAGACACTATTTCCAACTGCTATAAGCGAGAGAGTACAGTTTCGTAATGTTGTCAAAGGTTACTGCTCACTGACACAAGATAAATGGTTTACTATATTGACCTGCGTTGCCTAGGTAGACATGTTGAAGGCCAGTACGGCATATTTGCTGCTCATATACAGCTTTCATCAAAGAACCTTTGCTACCCCCGGAAGTATTCATTTTCATTCGTTCCCATAAGATCCAAAATTCGTTTGTTAAAATAAAAAGAAATTTTTTTAGACTGAGTACCAAATGCTGGATCGTACCTAAATGCTTTGCGATCGTTTGCCCATGGTGGATTGATTGCAATTTGTTGTTAATATTCATCTTGAAATGAATACAACAATAATTATATAATTTTACAATCATATAGTTTCCTGCGCACAATCACTGCATAGGTGCACAAGCTTCCGTCCACGAATATCGGGGCATTTGATTGATGTACGATAACATTATAATAATTCATCAATCATTATGAAGTTATACCCCCACTATTGTACGCTATCTTACTCTAAGGTAGCTGAGAATCATGCTGACAGTTATGTGTTTTTTAGAGGCACCAAGCCAAGGCTTTCCCTAGCACTTGAGGACGCAGTAATGTTATCTGATGATAATAACAAACAGTATCATGCCACATTCAACTCAATTTTGCAATGTTGTGAAAGAAGTTTGATATATACAGATAATTGTGGTATTTCGTCAAATTTAGATATAAGTAGAACATGCAATACCGTTGTAGAGATAACTAAATGAGATATTAAGTAATTCAACATTGAAGCGTTTACAGGAAAAATCTTTGTCTCTCCTTTTTTTCAAGTTTGCGACATTCCGGAACACGCACAGGCGATGAATACTCAACTGTGCTATATATATTCCAAAATATTTACAAATTTACTTTTGATTCACCGTGTGAAAGTAACACGTTCGTTAAAATAACATTTTTTTGCAATACTTACATCGATTCCAATCAAAGTTGGACGAATGTAGAGACTAGATGCTTCTGAATGGGGTACCCACTCCTGATCTATACTGATTAATCTGTTGATACAGTTTATGAGTTCTGTACTATTGAATGTTGGCAGCCCGGACCTCAATGCAGAAGCATTCATGCGGTCCATGTTTAAATCAGGCCTGAAAAGTCGGATTTTTCCATCAACACCTCGATATGCCTTCATTCCCTCGAAGAGCTGGAGATACATGACATTTTATCAATGATCAGAAGTTACCGCAACTCTTAAAGTGCGTCAATAATTTTATATGTAGAGTTCATTCGTATTCTTAATGGGACATATTCTCACTTCGACAGCATAGTGGAGGACTTTCGCGGCGGGATGAAGTACAAGATTTTCTAACGGAGTAATTTCAGGCGTTTGCCAGCCGCCCAGTGCCTCGTAATAAAATACTTTCAGCATATGATCGGTGAAGTATTTTCCAAAGCTCAAGGCACTAACTTCGGGCTTCGGATGAAGTTGGTGTGGAGCAGCCAGCCGAACCGAGAGATCGGCATACTATGAAAAGTGGTGAAACTTGTGCTTAGATAATTCAGGTATTTCTTAGGACCCACTAGTAAGTTTGCAGTGAAATGTACCTTGAATGAACGGTCAGGACTGACCACTTCATCGTTTCTAATTTTCAACGATGAACTCCACCTGATATGTTGCTTTAACTGCCGGAGAAGACCTCCGTGCGATAAGAGCTAAAATTAGATAAAATTTACGATCTAAATACTTCGACTTTTACGAATAACACACTCTTATCATAGCGCAATTATGATAATTCAAATAACACCTGGATATCAAATTATCTTATTGGAGGATGAAAATCAACACAAGATAAAAATACTTTTGAAATGTATACAGATAAATAGTTAGACAAAAAAGTGTACGTGTGCGAAATATTTGGAATTACACTCATCCATAGTTAATAGGTTCAATCTAAGTCCCATGGGCCGATATTTACATATACGTACAAGTTTCACTATCCATTAACGTCGCGACAGAAGTCGTGGGTTACACTTATTTACATACATTATATTCTAGTCGGTGAGTTTACCGTTGTTTTTACAATGCCGTGATTACGAATATAATTTAAAATGACGCAGCTCTATAACGGTGGAAAACAAAAATTTAATTTATACCAAATTAAACTCGCGTGAAAACTCTGATTCTAATTTTTTTCACCACCCTTTTGAATTACCGGGGCATTCGACAGACGATATTCAGGACACCTTTCCCTCATATGATTGTTCCGATTGTTCGTCGAAGCCTCTAACACCTGCTACCACGTAGCAGTGACGTGATTTAAAAAAGTTAGCCGTAAAGTTAAGGCATTTATGAGTATTATTGTACACGTGCGGAAATTGATTCTGCGACAGCTAATTTTTCTCCCTAGTTGATTACATTGGCAATGGAAAACTTCAGCCAGTAACACGCCGCCTGAACCGTAAACGGCGACGCGCTATACGGTCTGAAATTCTCCATTTAATAATACGGTAGAATTATGTGAAAATACAACATTATACGAAGATTATTTATAGTAGGAAACGTAGAGGAAGTGCTGTGAATGCATGTAATATTCCATTTTTTGAAATCTGTATTCCAATATTACGGTCACTGTAATTGAGAGTTGCGGTTTCAGTACTTCGATATTTTGATATCGGTAGTTTCAACTTTCGGTACAAAAGATTTGGTATCATATCGATACTTCGTTATAGGTGTTGAAAGCTGATCTTGATACTGAAATATTTTGAAACAAAATTATCGAGAAAATTTTGTTACACCGAAATATTGAACAGCTCTAACGTGGACATGGATTCTGGAACAGATAATTTTTTCCCGTAAAGAATTTCAGCCGGAAGCATGATTCGTAACCATAGAGATGTTATACATAGCGTAAGAGAGATACAGGGGTTAAGCATAAGTGGAAAGATCGGACGGACAGAAAGAGAAGATAATCGAGCGACGGTCTATTCTTGTTTGCATACTCATTTACTCATGCGTCAGAAGCGTAGTTCAGGGTGGAAATTCTGTAGCTTCACTATTCACATTTCCAACCATCCAAGCATTCTGATTAGTTTGCAAAGTTTAGTCAACCAATCAGTATGCTTGGATGGTGGGAAATGTGAAAAATGAAATTACAGAATCTTTACCCTGCTCTGCCCCTGCGCAGTAACAGACACTGCGCATGCTTGACAGAAAGGAATAGATAGGTTACTCGATTTTCTCTCTCTATTTATCGTCCAGTCCCCTTTGCCAATACCCTATGTATAATATCTCTCTCATACCGCCACCGCGGGCCGGGTGTTCAACGAGTTTGAGTTGTTCAAAGCAATGTGTTATTAATTCCTTAATTACTATGCCTAAAAGATAGCGTATATTAGTTGCCGCATTGGTCGCAATATTTAATGCCAATGAGCATAACTTATAATCGATCCGAAGCGCGATATTCAAACAAATAGCGTAGGGCAGGCGTAACGGGTCATTCTACGGGTTGAAATTCTCCATTGCCAATGTAATCGACTAGGGTGAAAAATTAGCTGTTGCAGAAACAACTTCCGTATGTGTACAGCTACAGCTAATGTCTCTAAACGTCATTTAGACTTTTCAGTGCCCAATGACTGATCGGTTTCTCAGCTTACTCCAGGCATATGAGCTGTATGAGAACTTCACTGGGCCTGGATTCTTGAAACTAGGATCCTGGTTATCGTGTGTGATATCGTCTGCAAAAGCATAGGATATCGCATGAGAAATTTCAGATCCTTGTTTCAAGAATCTAGGCTCTGATCTCTGTTAGTACAGAAATCAGTGATGAACTTGAATGACATCAATTTCAAAAATTCAGATACGTAGATAGCGATTAATCGTTTTTCATCCAGTTTTGACGATAACTGCGCGCAATTCATTTTATGCGAACAATTGTTACAATACTCATACTCATACACCTTCAAAACAAGTACACATAATTATTATGCATTTTCACACGCTTTGTCGTTTTACACTTTGAAGTGGAAATTAATTAGTAGAGCATCATTGCGTAGCAAACACATAAGTTTACGAAAAATTAATAGAATTGAAGTTAAAAGCACTGCAACCGGCACGTGGTATATAAATGTAAGTATTAGATTATCTTAGGTTAGGTTAGGTTAGGTTAGGTTAGGTTAGGTTAGGCTCAACTTGAAAAACTGACTTAACGTACCTTGCGTCGAAAATGAACCATGCTTTTTGATTGTAAAATAATTGCAAAAAATACACTTTGTCTCAAATTAATGAATTAGCGAAGAAAATGTCCATTATATAAGAATTCCATAGAGATGAACCAGCGTCAGTGTGAGAGAAAGAAAATTTGTCACAAACATTTTTCAAATGCACTTTAAGCAATCCGCCCTTTTACGGAACTCGATCAGCAACGACGTGCTGCAGCCGCGGCCACGCGGGCAATCGGTTCAAGTTCAAAGCAAATGTGCCAGCGACAAAGAATGCTTATTATGAAGAGGCTCGCCGGAGCACGGTGTGAACAGAAATTACGAAAGAAACGCATGCATGCGTATCTATATATTCACACACACACATACATATATATATATGTATGTACACGGGCGGAAGCGCGAATATGCAAAACTAGAATGAACGATTTTAGCGTGCGTTGTTCTCGTGCGAAACGACTCGAATAATTTGAATAACTACGAGCTGTTATTTTAATTATTCAGATCAGGGCACCACGCTTAAGACATGGTATCCCCCACTTTATTGCACGCCGATGTTGACGTATGTTATCGTTTTGGCGTTGAATAAAAAAAAGGGGGAGCTTCAGATAAGTAAAAAGAATTTAAAAAAATATGTGTAATACTGATAAACGCGCGTATCCCGTGTTAACTTTGCCGGAGTTAAAGTGCGCGTGCTGCCGCAATTTCTTGAAACATTTTTAATTTTTTTTTTCGGTTTTCTTTTTTTTTCTAAATGTTTTTTTTTTTCACATTTTATCTTCTTCTCGACAAACCTTCACTTTAAAGCAAACATTTGCGCGTGGATTTACGTACTGATATACAATACACGACATTAATAGAAAAGTGATAAATATTGTCAACAATTTCATGTCACGTTTACATGTGTTGTGCATTATTAAAGAGCGAGGTGGTATAATGATTTCCTTACGGCGTAGCGTCACCACCCCTCTTGGTACCGTGTACGAATAGGATAAAAAATATTTGTTTAATGACGCTGCAAAAATTGTAGCGTTACTAGAAAATTTACCTCCAAGGTCCCCGCTACATACGACAAACGCGCAAAAAAGACGCAATAGCGCTAAATTCGAGTTAGTAGATTCATTATGATTTTACTGTATCTACAACGAAACGACCCCTTGCGTCGCTTGATTCACATCCGAAACACTGCGAAAGAAATGTTTTAAAGAATCGAAAACTGAGAGGATTCTTTTGCGGAAATACAAAAAAGGTAAACGAATTATATTCGTTCTATTATACTATTTTTAAAATATGCACAGCTGTTTTCAATATTTAGTGATGGTGAAATTTACGATAGTGTTTGCTCACGTAACGCATGCCCTTGCGCCTGTTTATTCATTCATATAAAACGATGGTTTATGGATGTAGATATTCAGAAAACGCGTATTACTCGAGACGCGTCATACTCGTCAGTATGACGAAAAGCACAGTATTTGAAATAACTAGAAAAACAAAGATAGCGAATCGATTTTCGTCATTACATAGATTGAGTAATTTATATCACATCGTAGAGATATTTATCGGAATTCATATGAAAGAGTTATTTTCGCTAATCAAATGCTGATAATTAACTAATATTGTGTTTTTGCATTCCGTAAAAGTATTTGAAACTACGCGACGCTCTGTTTTTTTTTCGCGCAATTCACAAGAACCTCGAAAATAGATAAAATTGGCGCTTATAACTTTAAGGATATTTATTTGCATTTACTACTTTTCGAGAAATTTCATTTCGTTTGGTTAAAAACAGTCAATTAAAATATAAATTGCACTCAGTTAATTATCAACTCTGTAGTTGAACACGGCAGTCCGCCATTATAGGATTAACGTAATTAGCTAACTTGAAGAAACGAATCGTCTATCGCGTAATATCTGTTTATTAAATGCAATACGAATCAGATGTGTATAGTATTTGCATACGCACGTATTGTTATGATTTCAAGGATCATATAGCGAATGAAAACATAATATCATCTCTCATCCGATGTGGTAAAGATCATACCAGTTCGTAATTCATAAACATACCTATTTTCTTTACCCACGCAATGCTTCTATACGAATAAACAATAATACTTTAATCACTAATCTCAAAGAATTGTAATTTTTTTTATTTTTTTCATTAATAATACGAGAATTTTTTGTTGATTTGCACATATCTTAAGAATATACATACATATGGCTTCGTACATATATATGTATATATATGATATATATACTACGTGTATGTATACCAATAAATCAAAATCTATTTGTTCCGGAATGAAAATATGTACACCACAAAACAGCCATATGCTCGTTTAGATTAAGCTTCAATTGTATACGTTTTACACCATTCAATTCGTAGTGTGAATTAATGAAGAATATTATAATACAATACACTTTTCCCTAATTTGTGGATTTTTGTTCCTAATTGTAATGTACGTTATTACTTTTCAGCAGCGTTCAATATTTGTTGTTAAATTTGTGGAAATTTTTTAACAATTAGAAATTGGAATTTGGACGGCTGCGATTATCAAGTTTTGTGAAAATATTATCTGCATATATGCTGGTAATTTATTCATCCGGTAAGCTTGTAAGGAATAGTTTAAAAGTGATGTTCAATAATGCAGCTGCGAACTGCGAGGACGTGTTATTACAGTAAAGTTTGAAAAATTACATGGCGCGATATTTATTCTTGACAGTAGAACACAAAAGTCAAGAATGTTGCAGATAAACTGTTACAAGCGTAAAATAGCCGAACGTGTTATTATATTGAATACGATTCACTGGAGCACACCACACATCCAATTCATTTCTCGATTTCTGTATTATATGCAGGGCCAGATTAATATGTAAGCTCATTTTTTTTCATCATTCAATGCCGAGCAATTGCAATTTACTGCCAACACAGGTAAATTCGATTTCATCATCTTGATGTGACAGTTGAGGAATTATAATCATTATCGGTATGATAAAAAAATGAAGTAATTTGGCTTTCTCTTTTTCTTTTTTTTCTTTAGAGCATAGCTAATTATGTTAAAAGTTTGAAAATATGATACTGAGAAATTATTGTAGAATATATGCTTCAGTTAGTACCAAACAACTGAGAAAAATCGCTCACGATTAAATACACAGTTCATCGTTATCTGTACAATTTGATTAACTTAAACAACATGTCTGTATAGTTATCTTGTGTGATCTAATATGTTAGAGTACTTAACTACTAAGTCTTAGAAAAATTAGTTTTTTCTTTTAAACTCAATTCAACTGAATATATGTAATAGAATATTGAGTTCGCCTATTTTAATTCATCAAATATGTATGACAATTCACAACCAGTGCATTCCGAGAATTTTATTTCCGCTTGCGAAAATTATGTGCTTCATGTATTGCAATGCACTTTAAGAATGAGAATAAAAACTTGATTGAACATGCATTCTATGTACGTTATTCATAAATGATGATCTATTTTATAGAAATATGAATAGGAACAAACTAAAGATACCAGGAAAAAAAAAACAAAAATATAAATGATAAAAAACAACGATTGTATCTATGTACGTACAGTAAAATTCGATATCGAGCTATTATGGACTGGACAGTCGTTGCTTAAAATTATCAGAGAAATGAAGATACTCTTTACTAGAACCAATTATAACTATATGCAACTATAATTAGCAAGCTAAGAACGTAATAGTTCAAAATTCACCTCTATTTTCGTAATTACTTAACTCCTAATTGTCATAGATTCTTATAGCAGTTAATTACTTATAATTCTCCATGAAGACAGTCTTGAAACAAAGCAACCAAACTTGTTGCACGTTGTTCATATACATATATAGAGTATGGAAGTATTCTATTTTAAGGTAATTAAAACTACGTTACACAATAGCGATACGATTACTTCACAGCTAATTATTGATAAATGTATATAGATCATCCAATAACGATGGTTCTATATTCACATCGTATTTACATCAATCGAAGAATCGCCGAAAAATTTACTTCTGTGATATACAGAATGCTTTTGCAACTTATTTCTTTTTTTCGTTGTTCAATCTTTAGAAAACGAATCACAGCTTATTTTTGGAATAACCTCTGCAACAGTTTACACGGTAAATGTCAGGACTTTCAGTTGAAAAACAAAAAAAAAAACCTTGGATGAATTTGAAAGACTATTATACTACCTGTCGAAAATACATTTCATAAAAAAACTTTCAATTTTCTACAGGAACGTCTAATTCTATCTCTAACGTTAATTTCATACCAAACAAGTCTTATGTTTTCAACTTCAGATCAATATGATACAAGTTTATGTAAAATTGTTTCGATTCAATTTCGTAAACTTATTCTCCTAGTATCGCCAATGTTACAAGCCCTTTAAAAAGTTCCTATGATTAGTCATGCATTAGCTGAGTTTAGTAAGTAGCTCAGACTCATAGAGATTCTCACCACGAATGTTTTCATACTTGAAAATATCTGAACGGTAAGCATTTTGAGTGAAATACCGAATTCATCTATTATCAACAAATTTGCATATAGATTTGCATACCTCTATATTTACATATGCATTGATGTAGATATCACATACGTATATAGCATTGGTGAAAAAAAAAGTACATTAAATCGATCGATTCAAAATTGATTCACGCATTCCGCATTCAATGACAAAAGTACTGTCACGAGACGTAAAACTAATGGCCGATGTTATCGCATCCGCAAAGTGACTCGCAAATGTATGCATAGCATTTCCGAATATTACTTCTAACCATTTTCGTCATGGTTGGTAGTTGATACGTTACAACTGTGTAGCACAATAACTCACTAACCGCATTAGGCACTTTTAAAACTAGGGTACTGGTTTGACTTAGAATTGTTGAGCAACCGATCACTCTTGAGGGCTTTCAAGGTTATTACTACCCTCTTCGCTAATCGTTGTTAAATTACTGTTTTTAAGTGCGGCTCGTTTGTCAATTTCATCATTATCATCATCCATGTCTAAACTCCGTTGCAAGTTTCGTCTATTGTTATCAATTCTGTACTGGTTACCAAGTATACAATCTCTATGCTGGTCAATGCTGATAAAATGTTTTTCATAAGCATCATCAATGTCTACCCCTTTTCTTTGGTCAATTGTTGGCGATTCGTCGGGGGAACTGTCGGGATACGAATAATCACAAAATCCTTCATACATCGGAGGTTCGGACGGGTAAGGAATTGTTGGATACGACATTGACGTTGGTTGTCCTCCGTTTTGAGAAAAGAACATTCTTCGATATTGATTGTAACAAGTTCCATCCTGGAAAAGATTTATTATTCCCATTGAAAAAATACCATTCCGTTTTAGACCTATATAAGAAATTTCATTGATCTTCAATGATTGAAAAATTTCCTTACTGTATTATAGTGTGAAGTCAAAGCGACTTCAGATGGTCTTGACTTCACACGAGCTGGTTGAAAAACAGAGAGTAACGTCCAGGTCGGTAAAAGGTACTTTAGAATCATTACTACCACAATTGATGCGCTGTAGTAGATTTGTGCATGATTGTAAATACCGCTGCAACCAGTTTCTTCTCTGCCCACTGTTGAAAGATTCAAATAGCAATGAATTATTGATTGAATTACGAAAATGATAATCTCTATCAAACTTTCTTGTGCCAACTACAAGTTAAATTCCAATTTGCCAAAGTACGTAAGTGCACTTCTCAAATTTAAAGCTAATCGTCTTATTCAAAAGTAAACAAATACAATCTTCTTTTCGCAATTTGATTCATAGTCAGCACAGTATAGACCAGAAGAAATTAACTACTAACACAATGACATGACAGCGTCAAAGACAACAGAAACAACTGCGGAGATTTCATAAACGGCCGTGACAAGCCACAGGTCTCTAGTTTGAGATGAAGCAGTAGGCAGCATGAGTGTTGAAATGACAGATCGATTGTTGCTATGTGTTAGGTAGAGAGCAACGACTGCAAACATTTGAACAGTAATAAAATCTGCGCTTGATAGCATGAGCCAGTAGGGACCTGAAACAGCGTGATAAGTAATAATTAGAATTGTAATTAGCACTCTTTTTCTTCTCAGATATCAGTAGCAGAATAATATCATCACAATCAACAGGCAGCAAGAGTTATGCCAAGTTATGCAAGAGAATTTCAGATTAAGTACCATGTCAGAAATTAGATCAGAGATAAATCTTCCAATGTCAATAACTATTTATAACTAAGAAACAAAACTTACGAAGGCACTCTGTCCAGGTTCCACTAATGTCGACCATGCCCATTAAAACCACTGTGGTACAATAGAGTATATAAAGGGACAGGACTGGGTTGACGACGTGCTGGACAATGTCATCTCTATGCCGAGCTCTGGCCGCAGATGACCAATGAAGATGGCATATCAGAATGAATTGTAATAGTTTCAGGAAATTTGCAGTGAAATCCAGCTGAGGATATCGTACGCCGATGATGAAACTTGTGGCACTGAAAAATCAAAAAAAAATTGATGAAACTCGAATCCTGCGTAGCACCACAAATTTATAAATGAGTAATATTATCGTGCAGATATTCTTGAAAATTATCATTAATCACAGGACCATTTGTTACTCAAAACCTCGGATTACGTTTTGTAAAGTAATTTTATAAAACTTACCAAATAATACATTTTATCCCCGATACGTAAAATATTGCATAGTGATGCATCTGGGAGTGCTTGCACGCATGGTATTTTATTAGTTTCAAGACGATCAAGAAGAACGTGAGGAGGCAAAGTAGAGCTAAAATGCTAACCCTGCCGCACGCTATTCCGTCATAAAGATCGAGACATCCTTTGTTGATAACGTCCAATGTTTCGTTATCATACTTCCTACTTCGCACCAACATTTTGAAAACAAGTGCGTCGTATCCACACTGTGTTTAAGTTGTCAACAATAATTCAAGTGCTCATTTCCCTGGAAGAAACAAACAAGGCAATTCACTTTGCAACCAAAAGCATATCACAGAGGTGTCGTGCCATTAACCCAAGGTTATTGAACTTCGTGTGAAAAAACATCTGGCATTTACCCAGTGCTGCTTATTCCTCGTGCATCTCACGACACAATGAAAATTGGAACTAATTACACGTTCAAGGGTTAGAAAAACATTGTCTGGCACAGACAATGCAGGTAGAAAGGAATCAGCGATGAATTCAACGCCGAATAGTGTTAGGTAGAAACGTTTGAGCAGCTATGGGAAGTATTATGGTGAATGCAACCTGTCAACGTGAGTAAAAAAAAAAAAACAACAGAAGAGAAAGAACGAACGAATGAAAGAAAGAAAAAGTTGTTGAAAAATGCATGCATCTCGACAGTAACGTTCTCTAATTATACCTATATCCCGAAGTTATTGAACGATCAAAGTAATCTGATCGTAGGCCCCATTTTATCCTTCCCCGTTTAGTGGGCGAGTAGAAACGAATAATCACTTAACAGATGAGAAATTCATGATTTATTTAAGCACCGCTAGCGCACGGAGGCTGTTAGACAGAGATGTTTACAGTTCAGTGCCTGATGGTTGCTGATCGTGAGGTGAGGTGAGCAAGCCTTGACGTCAGAGATTCGAGATCCGAGAGCCGAGCTTAGCCGAAGTTCGATCGTCGACGAAACGCGAACCGGTTCGGCTCGTGCGTTTCACTTTCAAATCCACAATCCGCGCCGGCAATTTTCATCAATTCAACACCGCGCGCTTCCTCGCAGACTTTACGAATAATCAAAGATTCCGACTGCCGATCTAACGGCCAAACGCCGATATTCCCTCAAAGATTTCTCAACGAAAACTACGCCAGCAGCCTCGCTCGTCGACGTTGCACCTGACATGCGAGAGTTTGCGTTACACCTGACCGCGACACGCTCGCGCAGACTAAATTTAAACCTATCTGATATCAATTATTCAAGAGTCGTATTAAAGGGCGGACGACGCTTGTACGCATTACAATTGAGAAATTGTTACTCGCCATGCGACTGTGAAAATTTTATTAGATCAGCTATTTTCGGACTCGTCGTCAAACCACGCGTGGTATTTTCTTTTCGTATTTGAAAATTGTCTAC
The DNA here is from genome assembly GCF_021155775.2 of Neodiprion pinetum. Taxonomy (NCBI): domain Eukaryota; kingdom Metazoa; phylum Arthropoda; class Insecta; order Hymenoptera; family Diprionidae; genus Neodiprion; species Neodiprion pinetum. The sequence continues at coordinate 7,935,256 of NC_060237.1, read as the reverse complement.
TGGGATTTCCTCGCTACTCGTCTCGTTTCTTCATTTTTTTTTGATAAAGATCTAATGTTTTTTTAACTTGCTCGTTGTATCTTCATATTAATATCGAGCGCCAACTATTAATTCGAGTTCAAATTTTTTTCTCTTTTTCACGCAAGCAACATAAACACACAAGATACCAACTGTCTATTTATAGCAGGATATTCAATGCTCAATATTTGTCAATGCTTGTAATAACGTTTTTTACCACCTCGATTATAAACTGTGAATAAACATTTTTTCCTCACAAAATCGTGTGATATAATCTGCCGGAAAACTAGTTCCAAATCAGTAACAATTGATTCCAGACGAGATCGGAATGACAATTGTAATAGCAATAACAATGCTAAAATTCATAACAATTACACTATAGCATTATTAGCTATAATCCCACACAGGGTTTATTAAAAGGCCAGTTGTCCGTTTCACAGTCCATACTTTGCTTTGCGATGAAATGAAAATACGGGAGCATGTGCAAAGTCCGTGATACGTTTGACAGTTGAGTTTGATACCATCATCGAGGAAAGCTTGATCTAGAATGAGTTTTTATAAACGATACACGCATAATATTTATATTTATAAGTTACATATCACAATATTCGTTATTGTTCAACATCGTTCAATCCAATCATAATATATAGGTGTAATTATCAAACGATAAGAAAAATGAGAAATGGTACTTAAAGATAAAAGACTATAATTATTTCTCAGAGAAAATTTCGGTGCACGTGCGTGTATAAAAAAAATCTCATCGCAATTATGCTCTAAATATTATAACACGATTGTGTATAAAAACCTGATAACAGACCGCATGACGTTCGCAAGTTCGCGTTGTAAATATTTCTATTTCAAGTTCAATTAATATTTCAACCCCACTCCGGCGTTGAATGAACTCGAATGAGTTATTCTTTTGTGTCTGAAACAACGATATTGTTCTCCAATACGCATATGCAACCAAACCAGAGTCAGTGAGGCGGTTGATAAACTATTCGCAGTGAAAACGACATTGGGAATTAGACCGAACGTTCAATCGCCCGCGTGCTTAATCTCGTTGCACACGTGTTGAGACTTTTTTGCGTATAGCTATACACATACGCTAAAAATATAATACAGCTGGATAAAGGTGAATGTGCAGAACATTGTTAAAAAATATCTAAATCCAAGAAATCAGTTACAACAGAAATTGCAAAATTCATATGTTCCGGCATTCTGGGCGATCCGCGTTCTTCGGCCAGTCACAAATTGACCTTTCTGCATGGTAAACGGTCCCCTCACGACACTGGAATTTCAGAGGTTTTCCATACACGCATCGATAATACTGAAACAGAAAAATTGCGGTACTTACTGTCACGCCTGCGCAAATTGTGCTGCTCCAAATAACTTCCGTATCTCTATAATTTTCTGAGCGCTGATTAATTCCTGCTTGTTGTACTACATTCCCACCATCATTCGCACACGGACAGAAAAATATTGTACACTTTACATATCCTGTGTTGAATATATGTACATACTGCACTTTTTTGGAGTAAAATAATCATAAATTATGGCAAGCAATATTCTTAGGTAGACCTACCACAATTGATGGAGATTTGTCTCTGGAAGAGTGCTATCCATACATTCACCAAACAGATGTATAATCTACATTACATTTTATACCGCACAACGCGAACTCCGCCCTCCCACAGGAAGTTATGCAGAGAGAGAAAGAGAAAGAGAGAGTAACGTCTGGCGAAAACAAGTCTCAACGAATCTCCAATTTTAATTTTCGTACCAGTGTGCAGTCCTTGGATGCCATGAAGTCCTCGTTTCCGCATGTGATCTCGTTCGAAGTATCGTCTATCTCGTTTATAATCACAGGTTTCGGGGACGTCGGCGTCAACGAGGGTCGCGTTGGCCGAGTAGTTTCCTCGGTTTGTCTCGTCGTGCTGGTTGTACTGGGTGGTTTGTACGCTGGAGTCGGCCTTCGGGTGGTGGACGTGACCGCGAACGTTGTGCTGGGCCTGGATGGACGGTTGTTGTCTTCGGGAGAAGCCGGAGTGCTTGGTGGCCGGTCCCATTCGGGCTAAGAGTTGATAAGTGAACGAAACTTATCAAGTATTCCATAAATGTATCACATGCACCGTGTAATTAACTGCAATTGGACACAAACCCTTGGCGTCGTTTCTCGCTTAGGCGCAGGAACGATGTAGTCCTTCATATTGTCGTGGAGAATATGAGCCAGCGCGTTTTCGTCTCCGCAAATACCATGAAAATCATCCATGTCTATTGCCCAAGTCATTGCACCGGCGTAGCCACGCTCCTTTATGAAGTCCATTTTAATCTGGATACTCTTCTCGTTCTCATATCCGACCCACTGGGTGCCTGCGGCAGAAAATGGGAATGGGAAGGAGTGGTTATCGAGCTACCGAGTACGTTGGGTAAAATTCAAGATGTGCCAAAGGGTGTGGCGCAGATGTCATGGATAACTGCCCGTTCGCACCATTGTATGCAAATTGAAAATTGGTCGCAAGGGCCGTCTTAAGGACTGAAACGTTTCAAGCCTCGAACCTTGAAATCCCGATTCAACGTCAATGTCCTGAACATCTAAGCCTCGGTGGTCCTTACCTTTGTACGCGAAGGGAACCATTCCCGCTGCGTCCCACTCGGTCGTCCATCCGGAATTCGGATCTTGTACATACGGGCAAATCTGCAATAATTTGAATTTGAATGATTCATAGACCAGAAGCACATGTCAAAGTCGACCACGAATAGCGCATCTATTCTACGCACCTCGTAATAGGCGAGGAACCCTTTCGCCCTCGTGTAATTGCCCATAGCTCCTCCACCGGCCTCCTTGTTGATATACGTTCCCAAATTATAGTTGTTGTTACTGTTACTCAGGGTGAAGCTGCGTCCGTAAAACGGCACTCCGACCACCAGCTTGTCCGCTGGACAACCCATGTCCTCCCACAGCCTCATGCCGTCGTTCTGGAAGAAATTTTTATCGGAAACGTCTCTAGAGCTTATACTTCAAAGCTCAGTCGTCGAGAGCGTTAGAGACACTAATCGAATGATTCACTTACCACGTTCAGTTTTTCGTAGGCCCACTGATCGTGGGGACGTTTATAGAGCGGGCTGTGGGTGTCAGCGAATCCAGCCCAATTTCCTCTCAGATCGTACGCCATTACATGAATCGCATCTACGAGTCTGTGTAATAGTCAATTATCGTTGTTAATGTTATAATTGGTTATTAGGCTGGAGATAAGAAACGCGAAGAGAAATAAATACCGATACTCAATAGTGTATTTACGGTGTGGAACAATTTGTCTTACACTTGATCGAAGGACTGCAAGCAGAGTAAAATTAACCCTAGCCACTGATCTGGGGTCCAGTTGACTCCAGAGCCGACTTTCACGTACAATTTTAAAGTCAGCCTCCTTGAGTCAGGGTTGTTTGTGCAAGTAAAATGACGAATGATTCCAAAAACTTTGGAGGTCTCAAAGACCCCGCGTGTGTATCGCATATTGTTTTACTTTCTTTGCTTCAAGTATTGCTCCCACATCCTCCACTGTTTTTCTCTAAATCTAAGATTGAAGTCTACATCTGGATCGTTAAATTTTGTCTCAGAATTTTATACAAGTCGTAACTGTGCATAACGTAATGATGTGTACAGTAATGACTTTCCAAAGTTGACCGGGGTCTGGGTGACCCCGTTTAAGTAATGTGGAAGTTTCCATAGGTGTAAGTGACTAGGGTTAGAATTGTTTGAATGGTTTTCCGCGTAAGTTTTATTGTTCCGTGGTGATATCGAGTATTTGCCAAGGTTTGGGGTATTTGTTTTGAACGTTATTCATACATCGGTTGGGCATGCTTCAGACAAAAATGCAATTATACTTGAGAGAAACCAGATGCAAGGATTTTTTTTAATCCCATTTCATTCTCGTCTCGTCTCTCCAGTTTTAAAACGCGAGGTATTTGACTCACTGGCATAACTCGGGAACGTGATAACCTTCCTGAAGGCGAAATTTAGCAAGTGGTACTGCCATGGTGATTTCCCAGCCCTTTCCCTCCCTGTCGAAGGCCCGTCGCAGCTCCTCGACAAAATAGAAGAACGTATTTTTGTCGGAGAATTTACCACCGCGGTCGGCGGCCCCGGGATATTCCCAGTCAAGGTCGAATCCGTCGAAGCCATATCTGTTCATAAATTCTGGAAAAAGGAGAAGAATATCAAGAGAGTTGGAAATGCCGCGCGTGATATAACACGGAATTTAATACCCACGGACAAACATCGCACACGTTATCCATAAATGTTTCTATTTACGACTATTCATACTAACATTCAACGTGTTCGTATCACGCATACGTACAAGATGCACAAATGTTTATCGCTATGTAGAGGTTGGGACCTTTGTCCGTCATTTAATTTATACAAAAAGAGATTCTGAGAAAAATGTTTAATAAAATTTTAAAAAGTCAACACCTTTTGCTGATGCGAACACGAGTACAAGGGAACTTTGTCTCTTGCAGAGATAAAATGATTCTTGCAAACACTGTGATTCTGGATGTAGGTCGAATCAATTATGTACTGGGTATTGTGTATCTATCGTAGATATTCTCAGGGGCACTGCTAGGTTAACTTATTCGAGAATAATGTCAGTTTACATTATTTCGATCAATTTTCACTACAGTTTTACCCAGAATAATCGAAAACTCGTCCACGTGTAAACGCAAAACATAGTCTTATTGTCTGACACGAGAATTAGCGCAAATGATGTGCAGAATCATGCTATAATTACGAGTGAAACACTTCGTGCACGTGTAGATGTGACTCTGTTACTTGAGTTATAGGTAATCAGGACTCAAAAAAACAAGCGGTGACATTTTTCTTGAATCAAGGTCTGGGTTATCAAAATATAACCGTAATTAACGTATTACTAGGATAGACGTATCACATCGTACAAAATTTAGACAATCCTAGTTGTAAATCTGTTGTCCTTACTGAATGACGAACTCGACTAATTCCGACGTATTGAACGTGCTTTTGGTGTAAATTTACAAGCGCCTCTTGAGCCGTTATAATAACAAAGAATCAGAATTAATTTACGACATTTCCTCAACGCGCTTATGAATTCGCCGTGTGTGCACAGAGATTTAAACGACGACACGCTGACACTTTGGTCACCCATCAGATTCATTGGTAGCTATTTCTCCTTTTCCATTTTTAAGGTGTAGCAAAAATCTGATGCAGCGAGAAAGTGTGAATGTATAGGAGTAACTTGGTAAGAGGAATTTCTTAAGATGGTAGATGTAATGAATAATTGGTCAAGACGCGGAGAGAATGAGAAACGAGAGAGTATAAAAGAGGTTTAACGTATGTAAATTAGTTATTGTGTCCTTAGGTGGAAAGCCTTCGACTGGATTTTTCTCTCACCTACAACACTGCTGATGAATGATCTTCTCCGTTCAGGTATGGCAGCCATGTTGCTGTATTTTCGTCCACCTTCGGCCCACCCGCCGACAGCGAGCTCAGTTTTCAATCCCGGAAACTTGTTCTTCAGGTTCGTAAAGTTCTTGAAGCCATCCTGCTCAATGTCCAGGTCTGGATCGATCACCAGCACTTCCCAGGTCACGTTGCTCACACCGACGAAAGAGTAAATCAAATGAGTGCACAAGTCCGCTGGCACATCATCTATCGTGTACCTTCCTATTCCTGGACGATATATCGCCCAGTTACTGAAGTAACACACGACTCTTCCAGGTTCTCCTTCGTTACCTCCTGAAATTTGCGGTCAAATAATGAGAAAAGTTTTTAAACCCCTCTAACCAGTCCCGGCAATAATTCTACCTTTGTATCACATTCCAAGATTTGAAATACCAGCCCGATTCCGTCGAGACTGAAAAGGAGTTTGCCAAAAATATATTGAACCACTTTTTACGTGGTCCTTGAATTTAATCACGATTTAAATATTACTTACCAGCAATTGCATAATTGCAGAATGCTGCTGAAAATACGACAAAGAATATCGTCAGTTTCTGCTCCATCCACGTCATCTTGGGTTATCTGAAACGTTTACTCGTATCACACACTGATCCCAAATGTTGGCGGTTTATCACTATACGTATGCTCCGTAAATTATTGTACATACCGTAATTATAAAACTGTCCCAATAAACCTCAATACCAAAAATTTTTCATCAGTCGAAACGATCAATTGCATACAACGAATCGAGTTGTGAATTCTTTCCACATTTGTAGTGGGTTATTGTCAGTAGTATCTATACAAGCGTGTTTTACACATAGTCGCTCCTTGAAACTAGTTTTCAAATCGTAAATTTCCAGACACAGGTTGACATTCTGCTACGAAGAGATGGAAGTTATTCGAGAAGTTTTCAGTTGGAGAAAATTCTAACAGTTATTCACCGAGGCGATACCTTGCACTGCTGGGCGCGGTCTTTTATTACGGGTACACTATACAGACATTGCGTTAGACTTGTCGAGTGTTGAGTGCGTAACGATGATTTTCGGTCTTTAGATTTCAAATTAAATTACCTGTAATTGATAATTCCTTGCTTTTTGATTGTGCAATGATGCAGAGGATTAACGCCAAGTACCGTAACGTGTTGGTTGGTAAACCGCAATTCGCGAACGGTAGCTCTCTGGCCGCTCTCCGTTTCCGTCAACAAGATCTAGACGGCTAATAACGGTCGTACAGATCATCAAGTGTCACTCGACTCTTTCCCGTTACACTTCTAATGTCACAATACTATTCGTTCGCAACAATACGCGCGATATTGTGCCTGATGTTTACAGGTAATTTGATTTTGGCTAATCGACTCCGTGAAATATTTTCAGCAATTAATTTGGATGACACAAACAGATAGAAAAACAATCTGTGACATTGCGTCAAGTTTTGTTTCAATTTTTTAATTGCCGTCTCTGCGTGATTACCGCAAATTGGATTATTTACGGTACGATGTATTTGTAAGTTTGTTGAGTTCGAGCCTCCGATTGCTTTCTTACAAGCTGAGCTCGTCGCAACAAAGGATCGTTTGTTTATCGAATTAAAATGCAAGTTACACCGCAGTAACAACCTTCGGTTTTCTGTTCCGGTAGCCACGATCAGAATGTATTAAAAATTCCTCGATCGTTCTTCGCATAGCAACGATGAATTAATAATTAAGTATATTGGATGAAAAAATTATGGAGAAACAGAAAAGCGTCGTGAAAAATATCTCGCTCTTGTGACAATATGAAATCGGTACAAATCAATTGTTTTATCCAAGCTTCGCGTTCTTCCCATAATTTTGTCGCTCGACCCTCGAGTCCCACATAATATTTCGTCACAGAAAATCGTCATGAAATTAATATGCGCGCGACAAAGCCGTCGTATAAGTTAGCAAAACTCTACTTAACCAGGTGTTAAAATTTCCAGGCCCAAGGTATAGCTAATGTTATAGCGGTTAATTAATTAACATATGTGAACTTTTACCTATATTTAAAACCTGTTCCAAAACAATTATATGCATACATATCTTCATTATACGTTTAAAATGCCTAACATTCGGCTCTTCTATATTAACATATAAACATCGAGTTACGGTTGCGTCTCGAAATTTCAAATCGGACATTTGTTTGTTTATTTAATTTTTTTTTTTTTTTTTTTTTTTCACACAAATAGCAGTTTGTTTTTTTTCAAACCGATCGTAAGACGCGTGTGCCGCATCAGATTTCGCCACACGATCAAGCCGCGAAAGTTGAAAAAGCTCGAGGAGAGATTCATTGAACCAGATCGAAGACCGAAGTAGGACAAGAAGATGACGTCGGGGGGGTTGACCTGACACAGATAGAACGAATAAAAACGAATCTTCTTCACTCACCTTGCCCGCCGAGCGTGGTTTGAAAAATCTCCAGGCGATGCGAGGGTGAGCGAATATATACCGGGGGCCCTCATTAGGATTCAGGCTCACAGAGTCTTGCCGATTGGTCGGTTGGTTCGACGACCCGAGAACCAGCAACAAGTCCATCGAGAAGCATGCGTGCCCTCCCCTCCCCCCACCCCTCCATCACGTATGTGCACCAAGGAAGAGACCGTCGTCGTCCGTAATCCGATACGTGACACAGAGGTCTCATCGAACAGCTTCTCTATCTCGGAAATTGTTGCACCGGTGGTCTCATTTCGTTTTTTCCACCATCTCTCTTTACCCCTCGCAGCGTTCAATTACAAGTTACCTATATCCGGGGAGGAACGTAAATTCATTACGAAAACTGGTCAACCGACGATTCTAAAACTGTAGAGGACGCTTGCGGTAATGTTACGGAGATAACTGCAGTTTGTCAGCGTAACCGTTAATAAAGATGATGAAAAAAGTAAAATAAAATAATAAATCGACGGCGAACTTTGGCGTTTCGACGAGTTTAATATTATACGCCCTGGACGAAAATTTACATACACGCCATGTAACAAGATCGGATGCATGTCGCGTTTAAATGTCACGTGACTGTAACGCTTGTCTGAAATAGTACTTACTTCGCTGTATTTTTCATTCGCAAATTGAAATTTCTTTTTTATATATGTATATTATATATATATGTATAATATATTATACTAATCCTTGATTCAAATTGGGGAAATAGAATTTCGGAATACGAACTAAAATCGATGACTATACGGTTGTTGTTGATTCGTTATCAATACTTAATTAAATTCATCGTTAGACCAAAAACGGGTCACCTACCGCCTCGAGACATTTCTGCGACGAACTGATATATACAGATATATGTTGTTATTTGTTAAATTCTGACATTGTTTTAGATTTTCAGTCTTGATTTCGATCGCTGTTCCCAATTCTCCCGCTTCTTGGACTCTGAATAAAAAATAGTTTACACTTTGCTGTATTTTTCGAGGAAATTAGGATATAAGTATGTCAAGACAAGCCAATATGTACGCTTTACTCTGTCGTACGAAATTTGCGGTGTCTATTGTGCAAACATCACGAAGTCAGTAATGAGTAATGTGTGTATGAAGTATTTAAATTATGATTTTGAAACCAAGGCTGGATGAAATAGTACAGAGGACAGAGCATCGCGCGCATACAGAACACCGAGAAGCTCGTCGATGTTCAAGGAAAGATTGAAGAAAATCGCGGGTTGTGCAGGTACGGCTCAACTTGTGCAGTTGATCAAGTCACTGACCACTGCACTCATATGCAAAGCTTTAAAATCATGCTGTTCCTGTTTTTGTCAGATAACTTGTTATTCCGTCGACGACAGTGAGTCAACTTGGAATGCAATGCAGAAACTTACCTGCACTCCGGAGAAGAACAATGACACGCGACTTTTGGGTATCGCTGTTCAGAAATCCAGAAGGAATCTAGACGGTGCAATTTTTACACAAATTTTCTTTTATTCTGCGTGATCTTACAACTAGCATGCGATCAAAAGGTTCCCGACCATTTCCCTCGACTTTACGATTTCCGGTATGTAGTAAATTTTATGAGTAGTCCGCGTAATCCAACAATAATTTAATTCCTTTGTTCTCGCTCGTGGCTTCGTGCACAACTTACAAGAATTCGCATTCCCTTCTACAGAAGTATTCCGTATCATCATCTTTCTTGCAATCGGTTGTACCCGCGTACAGAATGCGGGTGTACAACGTAAGTAAATTATATTCTTCGCCGTAAAATTCCGCAAACAAGAATACGAGGTTTACCTGCCCGTTTCAACCGAATTTTTCTTTACGCATCATTTACTTTACAGTCAATAAAATCGTTTGGTACCACGTCAGATTTATAATGGACATGGTTTAATAGGATCACCGTGAACTCACTCTATGAAATGTGGAAAGTATAGATTGAGTCACTTTGTAATGATTGTTTATACGAAACTCGAGTTTTTATTCCAGGAAAGAATAAAATCGCCGCGGAAAAGACCTCGCGCATTATCCTAGTTCGAAACTGATTGGGATTCAGTGTCAGAACAGAAGCCTGTATTACTCTTCCTATGAATGTGGAAAAATAGTTATAATTTTCTCAGTTAGTATGATAAAGGGTCTTTTTCTGAACAATTACAGAGAGATTAACGTATAATTTACGATCAGATACTCATATGAATAAATATAACTCGGAAAGTCTAAAAATTCGTCATCATAGGAATCGCAGAATTTGCTTCTTCGTTTCAAAATATACTCCGACATGTTATGCATACGAGGCAGAAGCAACTTTTATTTGCACTCTGTTTAATCTCGGAGGGCAAGTCCTACGGCATCAGGCCGAGTGTCATTGACCCCGAGAATTACCGAGGTTGCAGAACCAGAAAAGTTGCAATTCGGCGAAGGATGAAAAAAAATGTAACAAGGAAGTGCAACCTGAATGCATAATCCTGAACTGCTGGATTTTTATCATTTTGGCCATGAAAGAGACGATAAACACTTGTAAAAAACGGATTTGTATCACGGTGTTAGATTGTGTTCGATTACCTGCCAATCCAGACACACCAATAACCGTGTGGCTCTCCAACGACTGGCCCCAAAGATGTTGAGATCTAGTCTCGAACATGATCGGTTCGTGGCTATGGGATGTTTGAAAAATGGATCAACTCCTCTCGAAGTATTTACATACCGTCGCATGGCTGGAGCTGAAGGAATATACAAACAGATAACAGCGTCAGAATTGAAACGTGTCAGAATGAGGTGACGATAATGTTAAAAACCAGTTTGTTTATTTCTCGTTAAACAGTATATGGAGAGTATGTATAACGGGAAATTTATTTTCAACCGTTGTGATGCACCATCTCGATTTTAATTATTTCTGCCGCAAGCTTATTTGGCGTGTTTCTTTTGGCATATAGGTATTTCTTTCACATCATTTTAGAAGAAAATGAAATTTGAAGAAATGAAACAGCCGTGAGGGTATAAAGTATGTATACACACTCTGACCAATACTGAAAAATATTATAGTCGTGTATAATATATATGTATATGTATATTATAATACAGCTATGCAATAATCAACAGATTTCAGTGTAACGTAAAAACAATACAATTGAGCGTATAACGGGGATCAATTTTTTGTTTCTCACAATAATAATAATAATATTAATAATAACAATAATAATAATAACAATAATAATAATAATGATTTATGAACATTCGAGTTTTGAGAATTTCAACCACGCGGACTATAATTAACGAATATTTCTTTGTTGTTTAATATATATGTATATGTATATGATTCATATATAACATATTTCTGTGTCAGTATCTGTCGACGCGTTGCCGTTATAATCCGTAATAGGATTGATCGTATCCATAACTATACATCTGTAAATACCTACTGATATTTTGCATACCTACGGATATACCGTAGTATACATATGTACGCGAAAGGTCAGGCATGCCATCTACAAAGTAGCGAAATCGCGTTTTCACAAATAAAAGGAAATAGAACTGACGAGTTTCGGAAATAAAAAACATTATTGATTTGTATTTTGTAATATTCACAACTTTGCCTGTCTCTCAATTTTCTGTGTGAAGCGGCAATTTCTTACTCCATTTTGAAGTCTCTGAATTGACAAACACTGTTGCAATTTACTTGGTACATTTTACTGTATGCATAGTTCGGAATGAGAGGTAATAAAAACAGTAAAAGACGTGGGTTGAAATTTCACGCAATCTGTAAACATTTACATATTTATGTATACATATGTATGTACGTATGATATCATTGATATTGAACTTTTTATATACCGTTAATTCACCTACTCTATATTATACGATCATTGTATTTACACGATATTCATATCTATTATAATACTCTGCATTATTGTATGTCTATTTTACGAAACCGATACACGTCGTTACATACATATAATATAACTTTATGATACAATATTTAATCATTTTCATATATCTATATTCATATACACGTATGTATATAACTACAATATTTTTCACCCAGAAATTATAATCTGTGATAAAAGTCGATTTTATGTATACATGCCCTTATAATTTTTATAAATTAATTTTCTCTTTTCTCTATCTTTCGCGGTAATTTGTTACTTTTTATCTAATATGTATATATTTATATAATCCTAACATCGATATACACTTATTATTATTGTCTAATTGATAGTTGAAAGTAATACGCATTCGAAGAAATAACAACGTACAAGTACGAAAATTAAACGGAAATATGATAATTAAAATAATCCTTTTTGAATGTAATATTCGTTATTTCACTAGATGAGTGAAATTGATTGTCTACCACCTAATTTTAAACAGCTGATGCAAGTCGCGGTTATTGTGATAATTTTACAATTATAATTTGAGTAAATCGCGCGAACGAACAATTTAATATCGTTAAATTAAATCGAATGTATTTCTTTAGCGAAGGTGATAGTGTACCGCAATTAACTCCCTCTATAGTGTAACGGAATGATACATAACATTTATAAGGGTATGAAAAAATTGCAATAAGTTGCTATTATTGTGTCAATTGACAATACCAGATTAGTCCGTTATCAAATATGTTGTATTTTGATTCTTAATTTCTAAAATATTACTCAGTTTAAAAACAAACTGATAAAAAACAGAAGTCTAAAAAAATTGTAAATGTGATGTAAATAAAACCGTTATGATCACAGCGCGCTTTACCGATAGTATATTTATTATATACAGTGCATGCACCGACACTTTAGGCGTATCAACTGGTTTCAATATGCTTACAGGCTACATTAAAAAATCTCGAAAATAATACGAGATTGAAAATACGCTGCTAATATAATATAGTTATAATATAATTATATTATATTTGTATTCATTAAACGACGTACGCTGCTATGAGATTTAAAGCTGTACCGAAGTCATTGACGTTGTATGCGGCCAATAGACGAATAGGAAAGCAAACGAGTACATAATAATTTCAGAATTCGTTCTAATTGATTATTTAGTTATTTAAACATTTACTACAAGACTGTAAATATATAAGTATGAATTATTATATTTATATGCGGTGTTAATATAATCGTACACACAAGCGTCAAGCGTAACGTAGACTATTTTTTCTTTATTTATTGCGCATAATAACTAAAAGAATACCGTTACGGAAATAAAGATGAAAAATTTCATGTTTTACACGCCACGCGTTACACGATATTTGTTATTATACCTGTCACGTTTTCATTCGATAATCCAGCTACTTTTCTTCAATGTTAATACAGTTATTACAATTGGTCAGTTTCGTTCCGAATGGAATTTCAAGTTCAAATAATACTTGCGATCTACACGTACATATTCATTGGTTATTAAACTTGGCACTTGTTAGTAATTTAATTCCGATATTATTTATTGCCTCATTTTCTTTCATAATTATAGATTTTTCTGCGATTCAAGGATTTCCGTGTTTGGTTTTTTGATTTTTCCATGCATTTAAATATTACAGCGATTATTACGTGGTTCATAGTAATGGTAGTATTATTTTCAAAAATGCTTTGTCGTACATTCCTAGTATTTTTATTACTAAAAAGAGAAGACTCCGTTTCATTTACGTGAATTGTTACGCTTTTGAAGTATTCCATCATCTCGATAGTTAGTTTAATAATAATAATATTATAGTACAATAATTAACGTACATGATTCTATGAATAGTTTTGTGAATACTATATTATATACAAATGTGTAATGTAATAAAGGAAGTTTCAAGTCGCGCTGTGATCGCGAGTACATTTATTCGTTATTTCATTATCGAAAAATCGAATTTCAAGATTTATAGGCAACTCAAAAAAACTGGCGCGGTGATTTCTCACCTTCATTGCTAAAATTTTTACCTCATCTAAACGCAAAATCGTAATTAGATCCAGAAGTTTAGAAGAAAAAGATTAAGAATAGTAAAAGCAATTAAAAAACGAAAACGGTATTCGTTACGATGTACCAAAATTTGTGCAATGATTCAATACTGGCCGATTTTGTATGCAGTCGGAATTTAATTTCGTATACTATTACCATTGATAATTCTACGTTATTTTCATACACACATATTACTCATATCGTGTGTCTACATTAAATTATTGTTAGCGCGATGATAAAAGTTCAGTCCTTTGATATTTGAATTCAACAACAATTTTTTCTATACATTTATTATATATCTTTTATTCGCACGTATCATTGCAAATGTAAATTCTGTCCTCAATTCTTAACATGTTACCTAGATAGGTAGTTATGTATACCTACTGTACATATATAGATTTTTATTACATGATTTTATGATACACGTCGTTTCCTCTCTTGTAGCAAGTCTTTTTTCTTTCAATTATACATATAGCCGTAATTTAGTTAATTATTGACGTGTACTACACAAGTGATGTACTATATATCGGTTTATTCGTCGAACTTTAGTTTATGCGATGTTTTTAGTCAAGTTATTCTTCCCATATAATATATATATGTATATATTCCTATATATATATAATTGGCAGTAATTTCCCTTCGGTTTCGTACGGGTTTATGTTGTACCTTTTCGACTGTACCAACTTAAAATACGTTTGATTATGCAGCGTGCAATATCTATACCTTATTTTGTGCTTACGAGTAAAAATTCTCCCTTTGCTGGTAAAGGGGTAACGGGGTCACTGGCGAGAGGTCATCTTCTTCGAAGCTTGGCTCTGATGGCGCCAACGGAAGCGTTGCCAGTGCTTTCACTGCCGGAATAGGTTTTCGAGGTATAGATTAGAAAATGGAGGTACAAAAAAAACATGGACAATTGGTTAATAATGAAACTGTGTAGGGTCCAATCTTCGTACAAATGGAAAGGTATAAATGCACATGGGTATTAATCAAGACTCGTTCGTTTCAATCTCGATATTAAAATGTGTTTCCCGCTGTCGAAACTGAATTAAGAAGAGATAACGAGTTACAGGATTGAGTGTTGAGTTTGTTTTTTTCTTGGAAGTTGTTTATTGTCTCGCATGATTATTTTATTACTCCCCGATTCATTGATTATGTGCGAACAAACAAGAATGTGTTTTCTGCAAAGCAAAAATAGAAATAATAATGTAGGAATGTATCGATGTATGTAAGTATGCAAATAACGAATAAGGTATTAGAAAGAAAATACAAAAAATAAAACAAACAAACCTGAAAACATATAATGTGGCGTGTGTAGTAGTCCTACATGGAGATGGAAGCATGTGATGTCAGTGCGCCTGGTTACCTACACACAGCACAAACACGATCCAGCAACTCTATGTATAAACCACTCGAAAACAAAAAAAAAACTTTTCGGCTCGAAACGACGCATTTTACGTCAACGTTGATGTCATGCCACGCCAATTTTTCCATCCATGGATCTACACGTGTGATACGATAGTTGTCGCTGCATTTTTGAATGGATAAGAGAGGTTTATTTTTCCCAGCTCTGCAATTGCTATGGATCACGCATCGATAATATATTGCGTAACGTGTTACAGCTCGTGAAATATAAATCAGAGTTCGTGTAGATCCATTTAACGTAAGATACGCCTACAGTTAAAACATAATAATCTTGGTAGAATTTTTTTCAATGTCAACCGTGCAGTGAATTTTAATTCCACGACATTCTAATGAAAGAATAGAGAGGTTTACGAAAAAAAAAGGAAATAAATATTGACGGATTTGCGGAACATTTATATGGTTCTGCAAAGGAATTTGAACCATTGAAAAAATCCCACCAAGGTATATTTGATTACGAAAAAAAGACACGTAATAATAATTTGATCAGGATAGTAAAAGTTGAAAAATCGGGAGAAATAGGAATATAATTTTATCTGAATTGATTTTCTAAGGTTTATAAACACGTAAAATAGGATCAACCGAAATTATAATACGCCGAAAATCGTGCGTCCAGCTTGTCGATCTCTGCTCCACTGTAGATATGTATTAATTAACGAAATAATATACGATCGGGTAAAAAAAAAGGATAAATAAATGATTATATAAAGCATCCTATGTTCGAAATTACTTTTGAAAGTTACTCGGAGAAAGAAATTACAAACAAAGAAAAAACAAGGAACAATTAGGAAAAACAATTACGTCACCATGCTCACCGGATATACGTAGCTACATGGCTGTGGCAACAGTAATAATAATCGGGGCCATGCATCAAGCCAAACGCTAAATGAGTATCGACAAAATTTAAACAATAAGCCTATCGTCTCTTATGTAAAAAAAAAAACTCACCAGCAACCATCTTACTCTTCTCCATAACTTGCTTAGCTAGAATTTGATTAAGCTGTAATATATGTTCTCTTTGTCGTTTTTCTTCAGCAACTTTTTTCTTCAAGGTATTTGACTTTTGCTGATCAACTTCTTCCTCTAAAAATGAACAAAAACGTTGCGTATAAATTTTCGCCAATCTCCTACAAATCTCAGTCGGCTAGCTGCTAACAGCAGCTATAATATGCAGCTGAACACACTCACCAGGATTTTCGGGCGCTGTCACCGTCGTCTCAGATAGCATCTTTCTAATTGATTCAGCCTTCTTAAGACGGTGTTCCTGCTCCTCTGCACTTAGCTCCGGAAGCTACAGTAAATTACATAAAAATTCGAAAATCTATTTCCTTACAGAAGTATCGATTTAAAATTCCTGAAAGATTAATTCCTACCTGTTCCGGAATGTAGCGTTCCGGGATCAGAATTTTGTTTGGTGTACCAAGCAGGTTGTCAATCGTGCTCTCGTTGTATTTCAGCTCTTTGTGGCTGAGGGTCGACCTGACCACGTCAGGAGCATTGATACGCGGCCTCAAAGCTCGTTCCATGTCAAGATCGTCTCTCGCGCGACCCATTCCCTTTATAAATGGAAAAACAGAAGAAAAGATGACGACAACAACAACGAACAACAGGCAAGCAATGCATTCACTCTCAAGTCTCAGTGTCGATGGTATATATTCAAAAATATTCTACGGGGTAGCGATGTCCGTTAAAAACGAAACAGAAATACGACGAACCAATTGTTGTAAAAACATAAAAAGCAAAAAACAAAATGACATGAACAAAAAGATACTTCGAGGGTCGTGTACCATCTTGGAAAAGGTGTCCTCGAGATCGAGAATCGGTTTGCTGCTGGACACCGTGTAGTGTCGCCTCTTTTCTTTAGGCACGGGCCTTCTCCTTGGTCCCTCGGACCTCTTCTCGGCCATTTCCTTGATGATTTGCCTCGCGGCTTCGCTTTTGAATACGGGAGAGAGCTGGGGTGAATCACGAAGACTGTTGATGCTTGCTGCCGATCCGAAAAGCCTCTCGTGGGCGGTTGGAGGCGAAGTGGCGACCGGACTGCCAGGATTCGAGGATATCGCGAAGCTCGTCCCTGGAGGAACGGCGGGTTGAGGATAATATTGGGAGGGCACCGGCAACCCCTGGCCGGAAATCCCGCTCGCGCCACTTCCGCCTCGAGAGTATTGAATAGGCGAATAGTTCTGATGACTCGGACTGTACGGAGGGCTGATCGAGTAATTCGGCGAACTCATCGTCGCCATTTGGGAGCCAGAATTTGGACTCTCTGTGTGAGGCGATAATGTGCTGTCCGAGCTTCCGTCTTGGTTCTCAAACTAAATACAGGGTTGTGAAAAATGAGAAACAAAATGAAGAAATAAAACTTTAAGGAAGCAAAAATTATTACAGGAATTAAAAAAACAGAAATGAAGAACGAAAGTTCAACACGATCAAATGTAAGGGAAATTTTTATAGATGCTTCAGGGGTGTTTCCTCTTTACCCGTACTCTGTGGCGGCGGACCATCATGTTCCTGAGGGCGTTCATACTGTCACTTCGCGGTGGCGCCGGCACCGGACCCTGATGAATTCCTGGCTGTGGTCGCTGCCCGCCAAATCCCCGTGGGAGGGACATGCTGCGCTGGAATTGCACGTCGTCCATTTCCGAAAGCTGAACGCTGCTCTGGGCGTGAATCATTGCCGCTGACTCCTCCATCACCCTGTCCAGCTGAGATTTCTGAGGGGGATACATAGAGATTCGCACCATGTTTGCAATATGGATTAAAACTGTTACAAAGCGTGCGCCCTCAACTTTTATATATGTATACATATATACATGTATATATGCTTGGTTTGCAGGGGCGAACAAGAGAGTGTCTTTTTCCTACCTCAAACTGTTGCGAGCCTCCGAAGTCATCCTCGTTCAGCCTCTTCGCGCTTCCTGGTACCTGCAATCCGTTCGTCAACGGAATCCCAATATTTCCCGTCCGGTCGCCTCGATCCCTTTGCCGTCGTTCGGATTCCCGTTTCACTATTCGCACAGTTTTGATCTCCTGTTTTTCACGTCCATGCATCAGGCCTGTAAAAAAAGTACTTTTTGTACGGAAAATCGCAGGAAATAAAGGAAACAAAACATTTTTCCCGAATTTGGCGAGCGTTATTTACAAGGTATTCAATTCCATTCGTATGACGATACGATAACTAGGCATTATTCTTCTCTTTTTTTTTTATACAATGCTTCGCTATAGATAGATTTAAATTAAATTCAAGTTTGATTCGTCATTTTTCTTCCATTTACCACTGAATTTGCTTTCATCGTTTTGCGCATAATTTCCATTAAGAAGCGCTTCTTCGGATGGCGGAGGTGGTGGTGGCGGCACGTATTCTGGAGGTGGAGCTGGAGGGTTGTCGGAGTTAGACTCAAGGTATTTCGTTGAGTCTGAAAAAGAGAGACCAAAAAGAATTTAGTTCCGCGATCACGTGTTACACCTGATCAGCAATACGACGCCGAAAGTGGCACAATCGCTTACGGATCGCGTTGCCCAATTATATATTGAATTTCGCAACGTGATAATGAGACAATTTCTGTTTCCGGAAAAATTGTTATCACGCAAGTTTACGATGGTTCGAAATTAAGTAATTGCCGTAACGAAAAAAAAAAAAAAACATATCTTACATTCCAAAAATTTAACGAAACCTTCGTAGGCATTGTAAAGTTGAAAATTGAACTTCAATCTCGTTAAATCACGGTCGGCGGAAAAGTGAGAAGCGAATTTTTATACGAAACTCGGCAAATACTGGATACTGGGAGAAAAACGTCTACTCCATACAGCAGAGGCTAAAAGATTGGTCTAGTACGTATATATAATAAATTGAAAGGCGAGCTTATTATAAAGCCGGAAGTGAAGGGCTAGGCTGGCGTCCTTCAGAGGAACGAGACAGCGTTCGGATCTTTTCAGAAATTAAAAAGTATTTGTCCGCAGTGAGACGAGACCCTGCAGGAGGGAGTGAGCCAGGGTTGCAAGGTTCCTTTCTTTCATTCGTTCGCTCATTCGTCCGTCCAACAAAGGGACTCGTTCCCACTGCTCTGCCTAGCGTTTTTCTTGCGCCCTTTTCTTCAGCTTTCTTTTTCCTACCCAGTGTTTTAGCCTCTCTATTTTCTTCTCTTTTCTCTCGTTTGCTTCATTACATTCATTCACCCGGCGGTCTCTATTGTTTCTCTCATATTCGGACGACTTTTGACCCGACTAAAACCGGAAACCGTATCAAAGGTCAAAGATTCGTTGTTCTCGCGGTAAAAAAGAAACTTCAATCTACGCAAGGCGACCCGTAAAGTAGGCCAAAAAATAATTTCAGAATAATCCGCGATTCTCAGAGAAAAAGCTCCACGGTACAGTGGGACCGTAAATACAATACCGGAAGTCGAATTAGTTCAAGCATACTACCTTGTCTCCTGGAATCAGTATTGACGTAAAGCGGTCCTGGGACATTGTTCTGCACAGGACTTCCCTTGCCCTGCATCTGGTCCCGGAGTTGTTGCTGTTTCAGCTGATGCTGATGGATCTGTTCGCGAAGCTGGGGCGACAATGCGGATATTTGGCTTTGGGGCGAGTGGGCAGATACTCGATGGTAATGCTGGGGCTGCTGGTTATGAGACGAATGGTTGTAGTACGTCTGAGCATTGTGCTGCGTCGAACCCACGCCGATATTGTGCTCTTTGTAAGGTACCGGCGGGGGGTCCTTGTACTGGGGAGAGGAAGCGCTGTGCTGATGCTGATGGGGACTTCCGTTTTGCCGGATGCCTGGCGAGCCGGAAGGAACGGAGCTCGTCGGCGAGTCCAATCCATGGTCCAGCGTCATCCCCGAGTCAAGGTCGGTCTCGAGCCAAGAACTGTGGCTGCGTTTCTTCGACCGATGGTGATGAACCTGCGGAGCTGAAGTGAAAAGTCGGATTGATTCATTTCGGGTTTGTAATTGTTTACTTCCACCTCTGGGACGGCGAGAAGAGTGTACAACAGAGTTCAGGGAATAGAAAAGTCAATGTATCAAGAAATAGCCAAATCCCTCTGAGCGACACGTTGTCGAACCGAGATCTCACTCACAAGTCACATGCTGCGGTCGTATCTGCTGCACAAGGCTGTGCGACTTTTCCGTCAACTGACGGACCTGAATGCTAAGTTCCTGACGTTGTCGCTGCAGGTCGCCGACCAGCTGTTGAACTCGTCTAAGCTCAGCCTCAAGGGCGGCAGTTGTTCCCGAGGGATCCCTGGTCACGTTTCCGGCGTACCGTCGGGACGCCTGAAGCTTTTGTCTCAGGACGACGAGTTCCTGTTCGAGGCGAGCGTTTTCAGCCACGGTCTCCTCGAGTTTCTGGAGAGTAAGAGAAGAGAGAGTAATAAGAAGAGGATAACGTATATTTGCAAATAGTTCAAAAGTTCTCGAAGCAACGACACAGCGTCCGGTATATACCTTCGAGTTGTGGGCAAGCAGCAATCTGACTCTGCTCAATTCCCGCTCGAGAAGTAGCTGCTGTTTCCGGTAGCGCTCCACTTCGGCCGGATTGCTCCTGCTCCCCTGAAGTTTGTTCCTCAATCCGCCCAGAGCCTTTTCCAATATTTCCTACGGTCGAAGAGAAGAAAAGGTTTTAATTTTTCCCATTCAAGAATCGCGGAGGAACGATGCTCACCGGCACGTTCAACTGGCGACAAGTTATCTCGCTACTACTCCAACCCCCCAACCTCCCTTTTCTTTTTTCCTTTTTCCACTCTCTTTTTTCTCTCAAGTTTGGACCGAGTTTTGAAAAGCTTCCGCGTTTCACCCTTTTTCTAAAAACTATTCGACTATTTTTGCAGGTCCAAAAGCTCTGACCTACTGCTCGTGATAATTATGCTCCGCAGATATTGTCTCACCTTGTCCTGTTGGAGACTGTGCAGCGTCCCGGATTCCTCCTGGAGTAACCGATCCAGCTTGTAAAGCTGCTGAACCTTTGCCTGGGGAAAAAAGGCATCTGATAAATTGAAGACTCGCAAATGACGACCGCTTATGTTACCTAGAAATATTCGTCAAAGTACAAGTTTGCACACGTGCCTAACAAGAACTTTACGCGAACATTTGTAATAAACTTGGAAAAGTAATTACTCGAGAAAAACAGCTATTCCCCGCAAACACGCGGACGTACAAAACGTACTTAACGGCGGGCGAAAACAACTGCGCAGCTCTTGAAAACCGCCGGTTGTTTGCCATGGAATTTAATCCAAGTCCCACATTAGAGGGGGCATTAAATGTGTACATCAGAGAGTTGGCGTAGTATCTGCGTGTAAAGAAGGCGCGGCGTGACCTAGCCGGAGATATTCAGTTACAGCATCTGCAGTCCCCGCACATTTGCGGGTTAAGTAACAACCGGTAGACGCCGCGGCGTTTCCGTGGTGGGGTTAAAAAAGCTGGTACGAATGAAAATTCACTCGGCGCGTGAGGTCGCGGAACAATCGTTTCGCTGTTCCCAAAATAAAACCTCGTAATCGTTCCCGTCCGCCATTTTTTGCTCCCCCCATTGTTACTCTCGCAATCATATTCACGGATATGTTGAATACGAGCGGACGGAAGGCTGAACAGCATTGAATATTTCCGTCCACACACGGTACAATAAACTTTTTCTCCGCACCTGGAGCTGTCCGTGATCGGGACTCAGCCTGTCCCAGTCCCGACGTTCCTCGGCCAGGAGTCGCTGCTCTTGGACACGCTGATTAAACTCCAGACGATCTCGTACTTCCCTAGTCTTCTCCTGGACGAGGTCGTGACGGGAACTCGACACTCCACCGGTACCGTTAGTCGTCGTACCGCGGTTGTATAACGAGCCAAGCTTCACCATATTGTCAACAAGGTTAACCATCGGCTTGCCCTTCTCGTACTAGAACAAATGTTTCGAAACAAGATTAGGTAGACATTAAGGTGGAACAAGTTTTTGAAAAATTCACTTGGTTCGAGTAGATCCTTCGTGTTTCATTCGATGATTCACTAGCAAAAAGAAGACTTTATCTTATAAACTATGAGAAGAGAAAATTTCTCCAACTAGTTGTATAGTTAAAATATCGCAGTTGACGAAGAGTCGACAGGATACCACAAAACGGTCTTTTAACCGCAAAAAATGATATCCAAACTAGGAAGAAAATTGTTCAATGCCTTCCGGGCGTTAGAGGATTCTGTTGGCCTTTGAAGAAAGATCGAAATGCGGGAGTTCCCAGGTTGCCGTTGCAGCATGGCTGGAGTTTAGAAAACGTTTACGCATGGCGAGGTGTCGCGTCATTACGTGCCCGGTTTGGCGAGGTAGATAATTCATTTCACCGTCTAGTAACCGCGACCAGGCGGTGAACCGAACAGACGTCGTCTTTCAGGGAGGAAGTTCCTGGTCGGTGCAGGGATGTTGAAAGAGGAAAACTCCTCATAAACAACATTTGCATAAAGGCGGACAAATTGAACCGAACCACCCGTCCACCCCGTGGATTGCAAACTTTTAATTCGTTGCCTTGTCAGCTCCGAGTTAGTCGCAGTTCACAGTTCACGGTTCACGGTCCACGATTCACCCTCCCGCCATTCGCTGCGTCTTGAAAATTTACCATCCCAGCTATCCTGCTTTGTGCAAATTCACTCGAGCGGCGGATTGCAATTGTTAAACTTTGTCGAGAGCATGTTTAATTGCACTAATACTTATTCGACGGTGGATTGTCGGTGCCTACAAGATTGTTTTTTTTTTTTTTTTAACACAAATTTCCGCACGACAGTCATCGTGCTTGTAACAATTACGCAGAGAATCCACAAGCGACACGTATCCAATTAGCCTTTTTTCCATCTTTCTTTTAGACATTTCTTAACACGCGTTAACATAGCACCGATGTTGGAAAACGGGTTCAAAACTCAATACGGCTGTGAGAGGGGCTCACCTGTTTTTCCAAATCCATTAGATGCTTCTTGAGTTCCTCGAGCTTTTGCAAATTCTCGAGACGTCTGGGTGTATCAAGTTCAGCTAGTCTGGCCTGAAAACAGAAGTACACTGTAAATATTACTGGGTTAAAAAGTGATCGAAAGAAGAAGTCTCCAGCCCCGTTCACCAAGTCTGTGTATCTGAGTAGAGGTCACAAAGGACAGAAGATCAAGTTTATACACCAAGAAGAGAAACCCAAAGACGGTATAAATACAGTGTACAGATTTGAAGCGATTCCGATTACCCAAAGGCGCTGAAAAAGGTGAAATCGCATACCTGTGCCTACGTAATGCAGTCCATGTCACAAAGTGGCGTAATTAAATATAAATCTAGAGCGAATAAGGCAGGTGCAGAAAACTGGACCGTGGGGCCCAATTCTTAAATGATTCGACTGCAGAGACTCGCACGCGAGATTCTAGTTGCGACTAATTCGTTTAAGAGCACGGATACAAGTCGTTTGTTACAATTCATTGGATACTATGACTATCGAGTGACTTTAGAATTGGGCCCCTGGGCATTCGGTAAACCTGGGTCACAAACGTGACACCAGACTCACCTCAGCATTTAGATACAACATTTTCACCGTAGCAGTAAAGGAATTCAATATCTCGATTATGGAACTCCACGCGATTTCTCTCTTATATACCAGGTAAGTATCACGGAGATGAAGAACTGTCGTGGTACCAATGGGTCAGAGAGATTGCCTAGAAATCGCACCGTCTGATACAGACCGCTGCATCCTCGAAGATTCCTTCCTTCTATACTCTCTCTAATCTCTCTATCTATGTATTTAAGAAAGAAAAACTGTGTCTCTGATATCCGTTGAATAATCAGAATGGCTGGTTGTTAGAGTAATTCATGCAATGCTCCAAAATATTAGAAATAATTTAGGTTAACGTTTACTTGCTTTCGTTGTACTATTTCTCCCCGCAAAGAAAAATAGCCGTATAATCTATAACGTATTATAATATCGGATAGTTCCTACATTTTACCTTTCAGAAACTAGACCTTCTGTATTTCACCTCTGGTCTAAGAACATTTAAAGTACAAAACGTCATCACGTGGATCACCTGTCACGAGGTGTTAAGGGATTAGAAACACCGATTTAAAACGAGCAACCATATTGATATTTTACAGGTGAAGACGATTAACTAAATTAAGTCACTTTTGTTTACCGTTCGCAGAATCGAATGTAATTATATATTCCCACAGTCGAGGTTGCGATTTTTAGCCGATTTCGGAAAGCTTCTTAAAACCGCGCGACGTCGAACAGATTTCCGAATGTTCGCCTGAATCGAGCGGACGCGAACTGAGGTATTATTTAGTACCGAACAAGCGTCCGGCCAGTTCTATTATAGAAAGGCAAAGGCGATCTTTGCCGGCATGCCTAAGTGGCTTACGTTAGTGGCAGTGTGCCGTCCACAACGAGCCGTCCCGGACGTTCCGCGTCGCCTTGCCTCTCTCTCGACGACTGATAGTCAACCGACACCTTCAATTTTGCCTGGCCTGGCGTGGTCGTAAAAAGGTAAAATGAGAAAAAAAAAAAAAAAATTAAGGAAAAAAGAGAAAATAAAATAGGTATCCGTCCATTTGTGGCTTTGATAATCAATGCGAAGCCGTTGCACGGTAGTCACTCCCGTAACAAAGTTTGACTCGCTTCCACTTTCGTTGACATGGTTTATTATTTTTTCAGAGTTATAATTTTCTTCGCCTTTATGCTTTTTTCTTCGATGTTCTACCTGTTTCTTATTGTCCGGTACGTTGTTGCGGTATTAGATCGGCGGAAGAAAGCGGGAAACGGGGCGACGTTGCGCTTTTACAATTCGACGATCAACGTTCGGCCGTATCGAGTTGAACGCCTTTTCGCAGTCTACTTATCGAAGTGATTGCACGAAGTCGCGTTAGGTTGATTCCTTCGGACGCCAGACGAACGCGGAATGGGGTTTAATGACGTGACGTTGTGTAAGATCCGTCCGTCGGAGAAAAGCGAGAGAAAGAGAGGGAGAGAGAGAGAGAGAAAGAAAAAAAAACAGCCCATGACCGAATCTGTTGGATCAGCGGGAAACAGGATGGAACACATACATTCAACAAGGAAACAGGACGACGACTGCGAAGCGAGGGAGAAAAAGGATTTCGACGACGGGAGAATAGAATAACAGAATAAAAAAAAATACAATGAAAATAAATAAAATTGGAGATCGTGCCTAGCCTCGTGAACACCGCTGCCCGCGGTACGCGCAAAAAGTAAGAGAAAAAAGAAAAGAAAAAAAAAAACGAAGAGAAAAACGCGATCGAGAATAATTTGGGTGATTCGTCAGCGTTGGGTTAATTCGACGCTTCCTGAAAAGTTTGCGAAATACCATTTGTTCCAACCTTTTTTCTCTCTTTTCTATTTTATCTCTCACATTCATTCGAACTGTTTCCTCTGTAGCATATCCGTTGCTACATATGACACACGTAGGTATTGCGAAAAGTGTGAAACTGCGCTGTGTTGCAGGCACGAACTAATTGTTTAATTCCGGATCTCTGGGCAAATTAATTTTTTTTAATAAAAGCCGCGTAGAGATACAATCTAGAAAAATGTTACATGTTATACATGTGCGAATATCGCGTTTAATTCGTATTCTGTTTGGTTAATTCAGCCGCGAAGTTAATATACTCGTCTCAACTAAAGTTTCACGGTTGATAAAATAATTACTATTAATGCAAGTATAACGTAACAATACGCAAAATTTCTACACTCGTAAGTAAGCTAACGGATGTTTGAGTATATCATGGTATATAGATATAACGTACAATAGGGACAAACTTGCCAACCGTGAAAGATAAATTTTTCCCAACCTCCATTAAACATTGTCCCTTTGCACATTTTCATAATCCGTGAGAAGTTTCAGTCGGAACAAAGGCACACGCATGCGTATACGCATACTTACACATAGCCAAAGTGTATAAATACCGAGGAATTTTCACCGAGTTACAACTTTTTACAACGTTAATTAAATTTGAACCGCAAACGTACCATCGCCCATCATATATATATGTATATATATATATACCTACGTGTATAAGTACATATGTCTATGTATACATTGGGCGACGAACTCGTCGACGATTAATCGACGCTGTTCGAAATTCGAAACTGAAATTGAAATTTCACCTCCCGCCTCCTTCATCCTCCGACCGCGCGAATCCGTTTATCGATTCATTGGTTTAAACGTCAGTCTTCTCTCTGCAGCCACTGTCTTAAGTCTCGTCTCAAGTTCCTGATGGCCTCGCGGCTCCAATCTACATTTCCCCGTCGAAACAATCAACGCCCTGGATTTCATCAAGTTTTTTAATCACGCGATTTTGTCGCGATAACGCGAAAGACTGACATTATGGATTGAAAGACTATGAGACAGTCACGCCGACCGGAAAGAGACGGTCTTGCTGCTTGCTTGCGTCCATAAGCAGCCATAAAAATGCCCAAGACCTTGTACAGACGAAGTAGAAATTTTTTCAAATTCTCCACGTTACAACCAAAGTGCAAACGATTCCCTGAACGTTGTTCATTCGGTGAAAAATTCATCATGGCTAGACCGATTCGTAAATAATCATATTTTCCAATCTCGTTCAATTTCATGCCCGTAATTCGTTTGACAAAAAATTAATTTGCACCGTTTCGCGTGTAGGGAGAGAAAGAGAGATACAGATAGACAGTCAAGTATAGAGAGAAAGGGAATTTCTAATTACAGTTTCATTTACCATTTTTCGCTACTTTCTTCAACATTGTCATTCAAATTTTGGCACCTGTTTTTCCTTCCTCCACTTATTTATTTCGCGTGAAATGCCATCGCTCCGACGATTAAGACGTTGCATTCGTTAATTAATACATGAACAAGAAAAGAATATTGAAAATTGTAAGGAGAATACGCCTGAAATTTATACGAAAAAAAAGTAACAGAAAGAAAAACAGCTTGGTAAATCTGTATAATAATGACGAAGGATCGATCACCTAGACTTAAGCATTTTAAAATAATTCATAATATAGAGTAGAACTAATTGATACGTAAAATTGTATTTCTCGTTTCGAGCTAGAGGGGAAAAAAAATTAAAAAGCTAAAAAACGTTCGCAAATGGTTAAATGTGCATTTCTATTTTCAGAGTTGATTTGATTTCGCGAACAGGAATCGAACGAGACTATTCGCCGTATCGACTATAGTATCAAATCGCGCTGATGGAATTATTCCGATAAGCTCACAGGTTGTTGCATTCGTTATTAAACTCTTTCCGAACGATCGTGCTATGCTCCATTACGCGTTTCAAACTGCAGAAGAACCATTCAGAATATACTTCCAAACGACCGTAACAATATTCGAGCCAACTATTCTTCGATATTGGAAGAGAACCTGAAGAAACTCGTCAAGTGCAATGCAAATATATCCTCCACTTTTAATACACAGGGGGAATAAAATGGCGGCGATATGAAAGGGATGCAGGTTTAAGCAGGACACAACTTAAGGGTGTACGTATGAACAGAGGACTGAAAAGGTGATTTATATTTGTTCATTCCGGTGAAAAATTATGCACATCAGGCTCGGCGCACTAATTTTTAATAAAACAAACTCCGATCCAATTGAATGATTAGACGTTGAGGCGTAACTTCCTAAAATTGACACACTTTTTCAGCCGTCTGCTTGTACAACATTGGGAAAAAACCGTTGCTTTTTAACAAGCAAATGTATTCGCCTGTTCTCGCAATTTTTTCTTCGTTTCATCAACAATTCGTTTGATTCAAGCAATGGTTTTTTTTTTTTTAATTCAATTTTTCTTTTCTCACAAAAAGTCGAAGTATTCTCCAAGGTCCACTAAAATAATTCGAGACGTTTTTAAAATCCCCAAGATACTTGCTTGACTGGAATAAAAAAAATTCCATTTCGTTACATTTGTTTATTCGAATCAATTGACTGTTTTGGAGATTCAAAATGCCTCAAATTATTTGAACAGTCCTTACAACTAGCCAATATATAGTCGTTGGAGAAGAGAAATTGGACCAAACAGCCATTGCTTTGATTTTAGTAAATTTACGACATTCAATTACGTATTATTCGGATAAATGAAATGAAAACAAATCAGGGAGAACAAGTAATTATTATCACTTGTACGACAGCGTTATTTTTCACTATATATGCCATCCTAATGGCGTACAAGGTGTGAAATGCAGTGAATAAAAGCTGCGACTTGGTTAATGGTTAATCGGCCAGCCACGTGCTCCCAACGACGTGCACCCGCAATTTTCGTCTTCCATGGGAAGTGAGCAACGGAATATTCCCAGGCCACAATATCCAACCCCGCCACCGTGACCTGTAAAATGCCGCCGTTACAAGACGGTTAAAATAAACACCTGAGATTCAATTTCGACGTGACAAGTCTCCATGGCTTTGCAAAGCGTTGCACTTTGCCGGCGTAGCTGGATCAGTAGCAAAACCAATTCCTCGTGGGTTCGACCCAGCAATTCTCCGGCTGAAACCTGGACCAGGTCACCTCCTGATCCTTTTCCACCTCGGTGAGGATTTTCGCCAGGCTACACGAGGGCATGCGACAAGTTTCAAACTCGGGGGTATTTTTGAGTCATACATTGTAAAATCAAATATTAAATAAAATTAAATCAATTACAGTAAACGTCAACGGTTTGTCCAGACGTCTTCTCTGCGTTTCCAGCTGTCAAAATTTCATCACAGTTTAACAATAAATATTTAAAAATTGTCTCAGATAGATTCCGGGTATAAAATTGTGCAGGGAATTGATACAATCTGGAAACTAAATGTTCGTAAATTATTTTATCGAATCCTGATATCGTGAATTTCATGGCTATAGACGAAAGAAAGGGCGCGATGGCTGATTTGCGAGCACGATAAAACGCGAAATAAATTTGACGGGTCTGAGATTCTGCAGTCAAATTTATTTCATCCCGTTTAGAATTTATATTAATCCCGATCGTACAACTAGGCTTGGCTTACTTTGCTACCCGGACGATAGAGATATACTCTGTTCGTATTTCGGCTATAAATATGCGTGTATAGAAAAAGCTGGGCGAGATGCGAGGCTTTATAAAATAACGGTACGATCTGGATTACGCTTAATACCCATAGAAATATTTACTCTGCCAAGGGGGAACTTATAGTTGTCACTGCAAGAAAAAAAAAAAACGTTACATAAAAATGCGCACGTAAACGTAGAAACGAAATAATACCAACAATGATAAATTGGAGAAAAACGTTTAAAAAATTGCATTATTTACGGTATATAAAAGTGGAAAAAATTTATAGCCAACGCTTTCGCCGTGACGCGGTAAATTATATCTATAATAAAGACACACAATGGTATCTCCGAAAAACGTATTAGAGAGTCCGAGAGAAAAAATATATATAAAAATATATGAAACAATGAAAGAAAGAAAAGAAAAAAAAAAAAAAAAAATTAAACGCCGTGCCTTTTAATGAAGACAAACTAATGGCGAGAAAAAAAAATACTGTATTTTTGAGCTTTTCGCGTGGCTGTTAGTATATAAGCGGGAAAAGTTAAGGACCAAAAGCTCCCTTGTTGCGGTCATCGCACGCCATCCGAGCGACGTAGGTGTCGGCATTAAGGAAAACCCCCTTAATCTGGGGAAGCCATTCATTCCTCCAGGCTCACGGCTCTTCCAGTTGAAACTGCCCTCCGTGCTCGGACGACTTTACGGACGTCGAGACCAAGTTTTACAACTCGCTGACTTTAGTTCCAGTACCGGATCAACCTTGCCGGCTCGGTATACGAGGCATAAACACGGACTCATATACGATTATTATACACATAAGTTGCGAGCGCAAGCGGTGCTCTAAACAGGATTAGTTTCTCACTTGTAGGTATAATGTAAGCCTTAATCAGCGGTTAAAATTTGAAAAAAAAAATATTTAAAAAAACGCAAAGAACTGTTACGTAACGTGCATCGATTCATTTTTCGAAATTAACTGTTCGTTGTTTTGAGTTTGAAATATGTTATAACGAATCATTGCGTACAAATAACAAGTGAGCTTCGTTGATTTGATTAGCGTAAATAATTTACTATGCGCTATGTTTCAACGAGACAAAGGTTAAAATTAAACTTGGATAAAATATTCGATTCGTAGCTAACTCAAATCATTTGGTAAAACAATTAACTGATCTTCGTTAAATTTAAAGCTACGTATAAATATTCGAGCTGCGAATGAAATAATCCTGAGCCATTCGACTCTCAATAACCAACTGCAGGTATAAACTATTTAATTGATTGGTAATGAAACTCGATTAAAAGAATCAAATTCTTTAACCTGATTGTCAACCTTCTCCAAACGTAGCTAATGACCTCGAAATTCCTCGAATTATGGTTATTATACAGTCATTAGCTATTATCAATTTTACCGTAACGAAAGAATACAGTTCCTGGTATAAGATTATTGTGAATTTTGTAGCCACGGGTCCAGAAAATCTGGGACATATTACCATGGTTTTTGATTGCGGACATTAGTATTATATTTTCTGGCAACTGTTATGACAATTTGATACTAGGGCAACGTCAAATGATGACGTCAAAAAAAAAAACGAAAAAAAAAAAAAATTCAGTCAACCGAAGAAACAGATTTAATATTCAGAAAATGTATTGTCGCCAACTATAATATCACTAAAACAACGACGGCGACTCTGTTACTATCTTCTAGCATTGCGTAACTATGATGAAAAAAAAAAGAAAACAAGGAATTTTTCCAAGTGGAGGATTTCTTGAAAAATCCGCGTTTTCATCGCATTCAAATATTCACTTAAGAGAAAGGAACGTACCCAGAGAGTATAAGATTATGAACTTCACTTCTATATTTAAAACGAGCGCAACCGCAAGTAGTTTCGAAGGTTCAGGTATTAAACTAAGCCCCGAACGCGTCTCGACGGCGTTCCTAACCCGGAGGAACCGGTACTGCAACTGGACGTAACCGTCCCGTGGATCACCGGCAGTATCTGGAGACCGGAGAGTCCAAGAGGTGTGTTTGGTCCGAATGGTGTAGGTGTAGGTGTCTTGTCTCCTCTCCTCTCCTCCCCTCTTCCCCTCTTTCCTTGTCCTCGTTTTGTGTCTTTTGTAGAGGGATCGGTTCGCTCCGGCCTCTGCCCTCATCTCTTCTTACTCCCCCGGCAGAGCTTGAGGAACCAGTCCTAGTACCAGGTTGGGAGTCGGGATCGGGCGGTCTGCCAATTGGCCTCGGGAATCCCGAAGGTTTCTTGCGCGGATTTCGTCCCGAATAATTCATCCGAATCTGCGGCATTCCATCCCCATGACGATGGATTAGGTGTACCTACTATCACGTCTCGAGTTTAACCTCGGGGTGCGTTCATGTGCTCGGATAACCGGCCAGCCGCGTCAATGATCGGATAGACGTCTGGCGCATGCACGTTGCTACTTAACCAGCTGTTTCCATTTTTTTACCATAAATCGAGGAAACAAAAATGTCATATTGCTATGGTTGCGAATTATGAATGAGATGCGTAGCTGTAACTAGAAATTCTAGCAAGTTTTACTGTCATTTTCGATTTTAATCGTCACTTGCGATAGTTCGTAGCCGGTCAATGAACAAATTTATTTCAAGAGATGTTTTGATTTCAAAAGTTAAGCTAACCAAACAAACTGAACTAAAGTTGCAATAAGCATAAAATATGATAATTCACGACTTAATCACACTAAGCAGTTACTTTTACATATTTTCTTGCGATTCCAACTATATTTCAATCGTTATTTTAATAATACAACATAAACCAATTTTGCCTATAATTTTCTGTTGACGTAGTAACAATTTAAATTCTTTCCAGCTTACATAATAAATACTTCCGGCCATTGGATGGGATTCACTTACGATTAGATCGGTCTTGTCGAGCCAAAATTCAGATCAGTCGCATGTAAATCGACTACTCGCGAATCCTGATTCCGAATATAAATCAAAAGACGCGACTTCGTTGTTTTCCAGTGGAGTACGATCCATCATTGAAATTGGCGAGAAGATCTTTGTTTGTAAAAAAAAAATCCTACAACACCGGATTTACATGGCGTATTTCTCTGCTCTGCAAATACCTCGATGCAATAATATTTCGATAGAAGTAACGATCACGTTTTCATGCGCGTTTTCAATTTTTCACGCGTTTACTTTTCTTCGCTGTTTGATCTCCGATCCGCCTTGAATATTCCGGAATTGTTCGAGGGCGTTTAAATATCGTCAGGCTCTTCGATCATCCCCGTGTCGTCACTTTTGTTTCTCGTTTCTTCAAACGCGAACCCAATCAGCATAATAACATCGCACGATTGCTTTCGTCTTCTCGTATCACACCCTCCAGTCTTTCATCCGCAAACGGAAAATTTTATTTTCCAATACCGGATGCCCGCTTACGAGCTTTAATCGGAATTCAATTAAGACGCGTCGGACGGAACGCGGATGCAACGATTTTTTACACGATAATATACATCGAGCTATAAAGTAGCCGCCTGAACTGTTCGCCGCACTTTTCAAACGCGCACACTTTATATTCCAGGCACGATACTGCGGCGAAGAGAAAATTCGGAGAGCTGCAGGACCCGTCCGTTTATATTTGGCATGTCGAGTCCGCGCACGAATTGATCCGTTGATTGGTGCAGGCGAACCGGACTGGCCTGATTGGAGGATAATTAGGCGCCGTGGTTCTTGGCAAAAAAAATAAAATAAATAAATAAATAAATAAATTCTAATCACCGTTGTATCGCTGCTGGTATTTTTCCGGCTTTTACGTTTCGTTGCAGCGATTTTCCATTTGAGCGACAGAGAATCAGAGACGGATTTGACGATTGTATCAATAAATAATTGTTTTAATTGAGGGTGAATTTCGATCGTTGACAATTCAACCGAGATTATATCGAAAAAGTTTCTTTGGCTACGAGTTTTACGATTGTACAAAATACACGTGTATGTAAAAAATCTGGCAAGAACGTAGGTCGAAAGACTCGGGTGATTTTATTTGAATTTATCCGACTCGAAGAGCCATCGAAGAGATAGAAGGAAATTACTTTGGTAACATGCCTCCGATATATCCGTATTTGTATTTTACAATCCTCAGGCGGCTTCACTTGTTACTATCTCATTTTTCTGCCTGTACAAATGTATCTGTATACGTATAACTGTTCCCCTCCTGGGAGCGAAGAAATCAGGAATGGGATCTGAGGCGCTTACGCGGAGCGAACGGGGTTTTACACGAAAAATCTACGTACATTTCATACAGCAGTCTGTGTATAATAAAGCGTAATATTTTACTCTTTCCGGAATGAGGTCGCAGCGATGTTAAATAAAAGTTATCGCTGTTGATGCATTAAAAAATTAAATTAATTAATGACCAAGGGAGAATAATTTCGACTAATGCCAGAGTTTGGCGGAGGTAGAATCTGTCACCATCATCATCGCAATCCGGAAACCCGCGGGGTAAGAATTATTAACCATACCTGATGGCATATTGTATACAATTTACAGAGGGCCGAAATACGAGCCCAATTTTACATCAAGACCGCAATTATGTGAAGAAAATTAGCCAAATTGAAAAGAACGAGGCTCGTTTACTCCGCCAATTTAATTACAGACCACCAGACTTTCCTTGCGCAATGAAAAAAAAAAAAATCGTAGTATACTTGATAGTGAAAAACAAAAAATAAATTAGAATTCAACCAAACTCGAGTTTTTGCCGGGGGGGGGGGGCACGTTTGTGGGAATTTTGAGGTCACGGTTTACGTTGCAGGGCATTTTTAACATCGTTGATGGGGAGGCGTGTATTATAAAATATAGCATATGGACATAAGCGGCAAACAGCAACGAATATAAATAGGTACACCCCTTCTCATACCCTGGCATCGTGACAGGCGCAAGAGTTAATACAGTAATTAATGCAGAGTGTACGGTGGTGGAAGGTGTTATGAGACTGGGTGAGTGATGTGGCAGGGTTGACGCATTAATCAACACGCTATACGCGATATACCTGCATCTACATTCTACATATTAGCTGTACACATATATTCGCCAGGCGTTGTGTTACTCCAGAGAATTTAAACTGTATCGCCAATGCAATGAACGATTTAAAGAATGCAAAAAAAAATTTTTAAACTCGGCGTACTGTAACACGTGCGCAAGTTATTGCCAGTGTGCATTAACGCAATGTTCTCCAACGATTTTCCCCTAGAGACGTGAAATTTCAAGAAATATCTTATCCTCGGTGATATTCGTCAAGCCTTCGCGACTTGATCGTCCCCTCGCAATCTCGTCTCCGTGCAATAATTGCGATTTACTACGGATATAGGTTAATTATCGTTGTCGAATTACTCCGGTTAATTCCAACGATTAGCACAAACGAGATGGATGATCCCCTCGCTGTCTATCGATTCGCCGCACCCACCCACACACGCGTGTATAACACACATCCGTAAGTCAAATAAGAGTAAAGTTCCGTTGAGAATTTTGGGGCAAGTCCAACAGTTCCAAGGTTTTTCTACCATTGTCTCTTCTTTTTTTTCAAACCTGACGAAGTTTGTAACTATAGTAATAGTTTGGTGACTGGCCAACTGTATCGCATTCGAATTGTAGAAGGAGTAGGTACTTAAAGCTTCGTCGATGTTTCTGGACGAAAGTAATTAGAAACGAAATGAAACGAGTAAATTTACGGGGTTAAATACCGCGAATGAAGTGTGGTTTAGTCGTAGCTTTCAGCAACGCCAGTGTGCGTGGTCTCGACAATTTTGGAAACGTGATTCAAATTGATTAGTCCACCAACGAAAGCAGCCTACATAGCCGAATTCCGCTGTACCGAAGTTCAGGTATGTATGTACGTACATTGTACCTACGTACGTACTAAAATACACGTAGAGCAATGGTGGAAATGCGTTGTTAAGGACAAGTATAACAATTACCGGGACACTAGTTACTGTAACTATTTCAGCAGAGTTTAGCGGCAGTGCAGTACCAGCGGACAATTATCACCGCTCTACTATATATTCAAAGCAGGCACAAGAGAGCTGTTAATGAAACTGTGCAAGATGCAAATCTTTCTAATTAATAATTAACGTTCTTCGATACTTTCCGACCCCAAAATCCTTCGATAAAAATATCAAACCCAACGAAACGAAACGAAACGATACTCGTGCCTGACCAATTATCATCGTCAAACGTTTGTCGCCGGAAATTCCGATCACTTTATCCAGTCATCGGTGCGTTGTCTAGTCCAAGTACAATAAAGAAAAAGAAAAAGAAAACATACACACACACACACACTCACACACGCGCACAAGTGTAAAATTGCTGCTGGCGGAGTCTTAATATTTATCCAAGCATGTAAAAACGTTGAGTTCCTTTATCGTTAGTCGCAATTGCTCAGGCAGGTCGAAACGTAATTCCGCTTTGCATTTGGCAACTGTGCGGCAGCATAACTAGTTAAGAATAGTGTATTTATCCGTGCCCTTTTTTTCTCTTCGTTTTTCTTTATCTCTGTCTTCCGTGAAACGGTTTGTTCTACACAATTGACGGAAGTCGAGTGCTGCTCGGGTTGCGTCCGGTGCATGGCGTGTTTCGTGTGTTTCAATATTTTACAATTTTACAATTGACGTTGACGCGTGTGTTATACCAAATGCGCTGGATCGTGTTTAATATCGTTGAAAGTTAATTTCAATATCCCGCTATCGGTTCAGCCCGGAGCAAATCTCTCTCTCTCTCTCTCTTTCTCACTTTTTATCCCTACCACTCGTTCCGCTCTAATTTCTCAATTTGAAACAGAACTTGTCGGTCTGAAGTATACCTACTTGTCGGTTTTTCCGCCAATGAGTAATGACGAAAAGCTTTCGAAGGTGATTGGAACTTAATTGGAAACAGATGAATCCTCTCTGAATATTCGAATCGTTCGTTGTTCGAAATAGCGATTAGATAATCAACGATTTTCACACGGTGTGGATAAATAAATCTGCAGCTAGATCGTTTCATCTCTACTTCTTCCACGTCCTCGCTTGTATGTAAAATCTGTTTTACATAAGCTTGAAGTCTCATATTCGGATTTAATAATTGTAAAATAAGAAATAAAGAACACCCTATGTGATACAATACTGAAATAACGAATTCCATGATCTCGTAAAGAGAGAGAAAAAAACCAAAACATTTTCAGATCTGTTGGTGCTCAGAAATTTCAGCCATACCATGATTTACACGTGTAATTATCGCAGGGTGAAATTTGAACACAATATATGGTCTCCGGGCAATACGACTCATGCGCGGTAACATATTTAACACGAGGGTTACGTAACCCAGTTGATTATTAATTAAACAGACTTCTAGTCGATTAAGCCTGTGATACATGGGTTATTGCACGTGGTACATGCAGTATACCTATAATGGAACATAACAGCCGCTGGCATCGCGCCTCTTTAATGTTGTAAGGAAACCCTACGTTTTGACGCGAGGATTAACAGCTCGGCTTGAATTACCATGGGTAGGTACGTAAGTAGGTAGATGCATGCGTATGGCGATAAATGGATATCGATACACCGACGCGTGTAACGACGATATAATTCTGCGCAAAGGGAATCAATCTGAGACAATTTGACAGAGTTTAAACGAAACATAACAGATTGACAGCATAATTTCGTACACGAGTTTATATTACGACGTTTCAATACGCCGACGGATATTATTATCCCGAAGCTTTGAGGAGACTCACCCTTTTGTTCAGAAGCTCATTGTTGTCCCGATTGTTGGCACTGCAATGGTTTTGCCTGCCGTGACCATTTACGTCGACACCGCTTCCGCCCCCCCGTTCAATTCTCTCGATATCTCGACCGACAGGACTGCCGATTGTTCGCTCGCCTGGAAATATTCGTTCGAAATCAAATTGTTAAATACACTTTTGGAGTTTCGGTGACGAATGAAAAAAGAAAGTGGATAAAAATTACAATACACAAACACGAACGTATTGTCAACAATCCCTTTAACTGGGAAACAGAGATAACGGATTAAAAAAGTATCGCTCAGGCAGATTCGGTCACGACAAAGATTGATTTGTAAATGGGAAGATAATCAAGCAAGGCAATTTATGCGTACTTTCGGTACTTTATTAACCGGATTTCAATTGCCGAAACAGATGATCGTAAAATTGTTGCGCAATTTATTCCAGCTGCTAGGAATCTCGTAGATTTTTCAACAAGTGAGAAGACACGAAGATTTATCGGGTGCGTAGTTGTTATCAAGATTTGTTATTGGTCTTGCGCGTGTTTTGCATGCTCGACTTATCGCAACGTACGAAAGAATAAATAAGATCAGCACGTTTAAACCTCAAGTCAAGTTGACTGAAGCTGCAGGGTTGAGTTAACTCGTAAACACTCCGTCGACGAGATCCGTACATACCCGTGTAAGTGTAACACTGGATATACAGAAGAAGACGAAAAGGATTGTTTGATCGTAACGTAAAGTTATTCCGTGAGTTGAAGTAACAAAAGTTTGAACCGTGATCAACCCCTCATATCGCGATGGGGTAGAAGGATCGAAACTTTTGGAATTAGATGATTTGGACAAAGACAATTGCGAGCAAAGCGATTAAACTTCATGACATTGAGAACAAGGTGTAAAACAAGAAGCGTCGAGAATCACGCTCGTAGGAGGTGCACCTATGAAATTTAATCGGACTTATTCGAAACTTGGTTTCCCGCCATCGCCGCACGGCAGTTTTAAAATCGAGTAATACCGACAGAGGGATGCGTGAAACGTGGCAAGAGGACGCGGAAACAAGGGGTGACATTAATGGAAAATGTCGGTATTTTCACGGTTAATAGGTTAAAGTCGTTCGTCGAAGAGAAATCCGCGAAATCAACGAGACGATTCGCAAGGTCTCTTGCCTAAAGCCATAATGGCTCGCATGCCAAAGGCAGTTCAACTGCAAACAATGAATTATTCATCGTTTCTCCGGCTCCTGCGCCGGTCGGAGCAGCTTTTGGTTCATGTACCTTGAACCAGCGAGCGGCGAGGTCGCTGTCGCGACTAAAACCCTACCGGAATTCATCTGTCCTTACCTTCCTTTCCATACGGTAAACAAGGAGCGTCCAAAGAGCACCCTAACGTTACGGTAGGGTACGAAGCGAATGAATTCACTGGCTCCGCATTGCCTTTCCATTATTCCAGAGCCAACCTGCGCCGCGGTGACATACGTCCCGCAGTCCTTCTTTCTTGCCCTTTGAATAATTAAACCCGACACGCGACTTACGTCCGAAACCCCGAAGGGTTCTCAAGGTGGCACAGGGACCAGAAACTTGGTCCTCCGGACCTGCTGCGGAGGCGGTTATTATCAGAGTTTAAATTTCGTGGAAGGGAGTTTCGATTCCGAACTCTCGAGCTCCGTTTCCTCTGCGTCCGTGTCACCCACGTAGCCTCGCGTAATTATTAACCCCGTTTACAGATCAACAAATTTGACCATTATAGTCAGTTGCATTCTGCAGAGTTTGCGCTTGGCAAACAGAGACCTAGGGCCGAATCAAGGCTCGTCGTCGTCGCGTCTGCACTGTGAGATGGTTGTGAAATTCTGATCGCAAATACCGTGCGATTTGCTATTTCATCTGCCGGTGTGCGAAAGCATGAGGCATAAACTGATTTGGTGCTCTGTCGAATAATCCAATATATAATGGTATAAGGACGTAGACGCCAAAAAGGTGAATTCGTTACGAAAGTACCGAAAACGCGTATCTACACTAAAACGAGCCGAGAAAATAAATACAGGTAAGAGGCCTTATGTTTGGTGGATACGCCATTTCAACGCAAAAATATATTTTTATTCGTCAAATTTATAATTGGTATACAGTCGCATCCGCCATTTAAGTGCTTTCATCATAAACGATGCAGGAACCTTCGAAACGTGAAGATTTATCGACGACGGGAGAATATTAAAAAATTTTAATTTCCTCAAAAAATGATAACGAACGTAACACGGTATATGGTCGTATGTGGGCACAGGCGAGATTACACCATAAATGTACGTGATTATTTTTCATAAAGTTCGCGATGAAAGGGCGTAACCGTCAGTACTTACGACCTTGTACCGTTAATTGATACATTTTTCAATCGCAACGTTTTCGAATGTATCCCCATGTCTTTCCCGTAAATATAAAGGGGAGAAAAACACGTCGCTTTACCTTTACGCGTGGTGAAAGGTCGTATAATGGCGCATACGTCCGTAAAACCATAAACACGCGATATATATTACAGGTATAATAATCAGTAGTGGACACCGTTATAGACAAACTTCTGTTTAACTCGTTACTGCCGTCAAATATAACGTTAATTGTTGAAAAATCCGATCGGTACGATGTACCGTAGAATTGACCGAATTACCGTAAAGGCACTAACCGTTTGCGCGCAAAGTTTAATCGCGTGTCATAATCGTTGCGTCTTGTGAAAAAGTATGAGGAGAACGCGACGTTACCTGCAGTCCAGCACGCGGTGAGTGATTATCGGTGATGGAAAACGGCGACGAGGAGAAAGAGGGAATACGTGACTTCAACTCGACAACCGGACATGCTGCCTTTGCGCTGGCAGAAGGCAAAGGGAAAACTTAGGGTAAATTAATCCGATGGTATCTCTGTCGCTATTCGTGCGACGACAATGCACAATCAGAACTAGGTATTATAATAATCTGGACCGTTGCAGCGAGTTTCACGACGGTATAACGCAGTGAATGCACACCGAGAAGTACACCTGTACCTTCGCGGGAAGTTCGTTTGGAAACAATAGGAAATCCCAGGGTAGTAGATTGAACCCCGACCTTCGCTACTCTGCGATTCGAATCACGTACGAAGCAAGGAAGGTTAGAGATACCCGGTGAGATTGGGATTGGGATTCGGAAAAGCTCGAACAACAGCTCGGTACGAAACCTGTTGGAATCTTCAACCCGCAGCGCGTTAACGGTCGAAACTGTTCATGTTTGAAAGACGAAAACAAAAGTAAAAAATGCAACCATCACGGTGGACATCGGTCACTGATCAACGTGCCTTTTCGCACCATTTGGAGAAGGGTCGCGCCTGCGGCACAGTTGGGATCAAGATCAGGAACGGGCGAAACGGGCCTCTAATTTTAACCGCGCACCATCTGTAAAACGAGTAAAGTACTTGCTTGGACTGCGCGAATGGGACTCGCTCTCGTTCGGACTGGAAACCCTGTGTCCATTAGGGGAAATAACCCTCAAGGGTCCGGCCATCCTGCGCTGAGCGGACTGGTCCTGGTGCTGCTGCTTCAACTGGCCGTTTCCTGGCGACGTGATTCTCGCCTCCCTGTAACAAGCGTCACAAACAAACTGGCGTTGATTCAATTTATACAATAACAGTACCCGACCGAGTCACCTTCAACGCGGATCCACCAGCCTCCAAGCGTCGAGCTGTTATTTAGCCAGTTATACGCCAATCCGACTCTCAATTGAAACACCACAGCCGGCAGCTGCCTTCAAACTCTCCGTGTCATGGTTAATAAAATTTATTCGAAGCGCTCGGGACGCGGTAACGATCTCGGATGTTGTTTCTGATCTCCAGCAATGGAACGACGACGTACAAAGAAGAAGGCGAAGAAGAAAAAAAAATTTGGTGCCTTCTTGTTGGTCAATTAATACGTCTCTTATTCTCTTTAAGAAGACGCTAGTTATATTACGTATCGTGAGAAAGAAATTCCCCCGAGAAATTTCACATTCCGCGAAATGATCCGTTCGGTCGATGATGCTGTTTATTTATTTCTGTACAAGGTACACTTCTGCGGGGAAAAAATTATGCTGAATCCGTGTAATATGTACAGCGGGCGTAATATTTATTTGTCAAAACTTTTAGTCGCGGGATTTTTGTCTCCCACTGCAGATTTCAGCACTGGTTGGATCTCGTCCAATTCAACGAACGGACGAACGTACCGAAAAGCTAAAATAAACGAACCCACCTCGAGTGCAATTCTGGCTCAGACTCTGCAGGACAATCAAATTAAGCACTTGTTTTAATTTTCATTACTTCCGTATCTCGGAATTCTAATTACGTTAAGAGACAGCAAAAAAAAAAAAAAAAAAACTTCCAGATGTTGTAGCCTGATCAACTTTGGACAACCGTAAGGATCAAAATCTATAACAAATTTAAAAAAAGTTTTTCAAAGACTTTGGGAACGTTGAGCTCATGCGATGTGAAATAATTGGAATAAAAGTTGAAATTACATACGAATATTCCAACAATCGTAATTTTATTTTTCGCTTTAATGACTACGAACGCGAATAAAATTGCTGGGATGTCAGATAATTTCGCCGTTCAAAGGGTTGATTAATTCGCCCCGGGCCGGTCGGATTGAATATTGAAATAAACGAATTGGCTCTGAAGACAGAATCGATTGAATTCTATAGCGGCGATACACCGAGTCGAAAAACGTACGCAGAGCGAATAAAGGGTGGGGAAAAATGTACAAAAAAGACACTTTTATCACAGGAACACGATGTGCAGCGTGAGCTCAAACTTTTATCGACCATTACAATGCTTCTTGTTCGGCTTTGTCAGTTTCCCTAGCTTATACCTATACTCGATATTCGGCTAGACGAAAATCGCCCCAGGGGGTTTTCCTCCGTTACAGGTTATATCTAAAACCTACCGCAACCCCGGGATCCCGCCCTCTTTAACTGCCGTATAAAACCCGTTAATACTCGGCAGAAGTTTAACCTACCCTCGCAACTCCGATTATACCAGTAAGCATTTTGAATTCTCCGGTGTTTATTGCCGAGCTTAAAGCTGAGAACGGGAGTAAAACAACTTATTGTTAGACGAACGAGGAAAATCCGCATTTTTGTTAACGATGTTGCCGTCATTTATTTTTTTGGCTCCTTACAGGAATAACTCTATTTCTCGACTAGACACATGTTACATCTTTCCTCGACAACAAATGATGGAGAAAACTGATCCAAGGGTTTCGACAAGGAGACTGAATGCAAATGTGTTTCAAAAAATTACGTCGATCGAAGAACAAATATATTTTCGTTAACAAAACAATAAGGGAGTTTATAGAAGTGGACTGTGGATAAATAATGAATTATCATAAAAAAAAAAAAAAAAAAAAAAACAGGTGTAAAAGTATTCTAGTCGAAATATCAAGTGTAGGTATAAAACTTTTTTCTAAGTTCACGAAATTCTTCAAATGATGCACATTCTCGAAGTCAAAAGTTGAGAAAACAGAAAACAAACGTTTGAAAAATTTATTTCGATGCACATTACGTACGAAAAAAAGTTTGGTGTCCTCACCAAACGTGGCGATCAAATACGGGGACAGAAATGTTTTGTTACTTCAAATAAATGTGTTTTCACTTGACAATATAATATTTTGTTCGTACAATTTTTTTGTTGCATCAGACAACATTTATTTGAATCGAACAAATATTTTTCTCGCCATACATGACAAATTCAATGAATCCTTTTCTCTGAGTGCGGATAACTGTTTCTAACAAAATTTGTCAGGTAATATTTGGGGACTTTTATGATGAAAGAAAATGAATCCACGAACGTTAGAATACGACAGAAATCACCAGCTTTTGATAATTGTGAACGGTTACTGTTGTAAAATCGTTTCTCAAATTGTTGACACCTCAGGTTTTTTGCCAAGCAAGTTTTCTCACATTAATTTCTATTCCACAGCAGAGATGTTGTCCGATTAGCCCTAACATTGCCGGAGGTCTTTCCTTCAACGATTTTACCACTTTTTCTTCTACCGTACAACTCGTGCTTGCCTCAGGAGGTCACAAGATTGTGGCAACGACGTTGCGCTCGCGATTTGCGACCAAGATGGCTAACCCACCTCGACTCCTTATCAATTACCCAAAACTCTGTAGTATTAATCTCGAGTATCGGAGGATACACTCACCCGGCAGAGGTGATCCTGATATCGGCTAGGCTAGCGGCGGCGGTACGTTCTAACGGGCGGGTGACCGGAAGTGTCGTTTGCTGAACCGGATGCGCCGGGTGGTGCGCGTTTCCTCGTGGAAGAGGAGGCTGCGTCAGCGTTCTCTGGGGTAGCTGAGACGTGCTGATGGCTCTGGGTGGCAGGGGGTCTCGTCCGATCACCGATCCCGACCCGGAGGCTGAAATAAAACCAATAATTAGGCCCCGGTTAACGCCCGGAATAAACGAGATAACTCGGTCATTCACCTCGAGTTATCAATCAATTCGTGATCCAACCACGGTAATAATAAGTGAGAATAATAAAAATCACGTGAGCACATTTTACTCCGTGCTCTGTCGAATACGATCCTTAAGTCGTTGATTAACTCACTCGCTCTCTTTCTCTTCTTTAGTCGCAGGCTTCGCGAAATTGACTCGTTCTCGACTACGCGAAAAATAGAGGAAATGAAATACGAGAAAATAAAATAAGATCCTCGAGGCTGAGCGCACGGTTGAAACGACGAGGCCGAGGGGACATGGACACAATGGACCGCACTCTGTGGGCAGGTATCGAGCCGCTGACGTGATCGAGAAAACATTTTCTTCTTATCGGGCGTAATATTGGCGGCGGTGCTGCAAAGTCCCGCCGGAGACTTTTTTTCACCGAAGAATTGTAAAGCGAGTTTCCGCAAGAGCGAAGGTATACGCGAGAAATTTTTTTTCACCCTCGTAGAGACGCGCGAGGATCGCGTTGCAGCCGCTGATGACGCGTAATGAATAAATTGTTGGATATATATATTTTATCTCACTTTGTTTTATTGTTTTTTTTTATCCTACACGCAAAACTCTTATACCTACGTTATTTTGATGGGGCGTGATCTAATTTGGTTCGAAAAGTTTGATTTATGCTTGTAATTCTGGGGGAATATACATCTCATGGGTGCGGATCATGGTTTAACGAAAGTTATAGGGTACAAGGAGCAGCTCCGGAGATAAGAAGACGACAGAATTAAGAGGCTCGGGAGCCATCAAACTCGAAAGTTTATCCAATAAACAGCGGGGGGGCTGGGTGAAAAAAGTTTTCTAGGCTTTGCAGGCGCGGTAGATTTTTTATAACTGACAAAAAGTTTCACTCTTCGTGACAGGTTTATCGCCGGTCACGAGTTCGGTGACGATATTTAATCCGATAAGTTCCTTCTTATATATACATGTACATGTATACATACACATTACACACATTATACGTATACCTGTATAACCGACACTTTCAGCCATATCAATTAAGGGGATAAGTGGAAAAGTACGATTATCCGATGTAAACGATAAAAACTTTACCGAGTGCCGCTTTCGAATGATTTGAAAATCGACCAAGCAGGTATATCCATGCTTTCGATAATAAAATTGGCAAAGAAGATATAAGAAGAATAGTAATAAAATGACGATTCACACTCTTTTTTTTTTTTAAACAATTAGCCAACTTTTCTCTCCATATACAATAGTCGTGAGATAAGTTTATTCGCTCCGTTTTTATTCCGGCAATAAAAAAGAAGTTACAATAAAAGTGTAAAAAGTTTAACCCATCCGCTCGACGTCGTACAACGCTCACTTTGTTTACTTCTTTCGTAATATTTCCGATACGGTGTGCTAAAAGCGAGGATCTTAAGGCAAATTGGTATAATTTTCCCCGTGTGGCAATGAAATTTTTCTAATTAACAGTGCGATGTGGAGAGCTGGCATTTTAACCGATCTTCGAGATAAACGGAGTTTCTAACG
Source organism: Neodiprion pinetum (assembly GCF_021155775.2). Taxonomy (NCBI): domain Eukaryota; kingdom Metazoa; phylum Arthropoda; class Insecta; order Hymenoptera; family Diprionidae; genus Neodiprion; species Neodiprion pinetum. The sequence goes on along the minus strand of NC_060237.1, from coordinate 7,890,312 downwards.
AAACGATCCACGCGCGCCGCAGAGAAAGGAAAAGTAATCGATCCGCAATTACGGTCAATTTCTGTTCCGTCGCCGTGGATAATCCGACGTGATCCGGGTTTCGTGGCCTACGAGGAGCGTAACGCTGGTATACAGGGTAATATTCCATTGGATGTCAGAACAGCGACGGTTATTTGGCTCAATTCAATCAGAGTGAGAGCACGAGCCCGATCGATCGACGGCGTGTGCCGAGGATTCGCGTCACGCGATCTCATTCGCCAAAGAACTCCGAGACACATGGACGCGGAGACGCAGACATGCAGAGGGTGAAAACCGGCCGAGGAATACCTCGGAAACGTCGAGAGAACACGCGAGAGCTTTCGCCAGCGGAAATAACAGCAATTGCAGGCGGGAACGCATGCTGTGAAAAATAGATGCACGAGCCGCGAAGACGTTTGACAAGTTTCTTGCGGCAATTCTCACAGCGGCGACATGCCTCTATTCTGCAATCTCGAGTTTGGTTTGTCGGAAGGGAATACACGCGGAGGTTTCGCAACGCGGAAAGCAGATTCTGTTGGACCGTTTGATATTGCAGCGGTAAAGGCGATGGGCAAGAGGAGAACTTACTGCGTCGTGGAAGGGAGCTTATGGCAATTTCCGTTTCATCCGCCGAATGAATTCAACGGTGGCCTTAAACCGATTACCGGAAGTTCGAAGGACCGAGAGAAGTCCATCCTCTCTCAGGGATCGGCTCGGAAACAACGGAGATCGATTCTGCGGCGCGTAAAGCGAAGCCATATTTCTGGTTGATGCGAAATTCAGGATCAAATTCGAACGACCAAACGACGTAAGCTACGAAGATTCTCTTTAAACGTAATGGAATTGTAAAGGAAACGTTGGATATCGATGCTTTGCGTGAAATCGTTTCGAAATTGTTAAAAATCTAGTAGATTCGTTTGATTTCAATCTACGATCGACGATTTTATTCAGAATATCATTTTCTGAAAAGCCGCTGAGAGATTTTTTTTTTCTTGCCAATTACAATCAATATCGGGGCAGCGGTGCAAAATTAAATATTCAACGATACCAAAGTGATAAAAAGTAATATGTTTTCACGGTCTCGGTAGAAAACAGTTTTCCGAATAAAACGAGCCATCGTAGAATAAAGTCAAATAGAATCTATTGGACATTCAACGATTTTTAAATAATTCAAAATGAAGCCTCGGCATTCAAGAATTTCTTTACATAACCAGTATTTTTTTTCGTAATATCCTCTCAGGTTACGAATATAAAAACTCGCTAAATACCTAATTCGCGACAAGCCCTCTAATAAAATCGACTGAAAAGTATCGATAATTCTTGGCCGGTCAATTTCCTTAATTATAATCATCTGAAAACTTGACCCTCTGATAATTCGAACCACGCAGTCCGACGTGATTGGGCACAATGGTCGGCCTGAGTTTCGACCAATCAGAATCTCTACCCGCATCGCGAACGCCATTCAGCCGGACTAAGAGTCCGATTCGGTAGCAAATTAACACGTGTCGGTTATCAAGCCGTCCAACAAGCCAAACGGTGAACCTGAATATTCAAGCCGTGGCGAAGGACGGGTTTAAAGAAAGGGTTTTCGCCCAGTCGCCTACCAACTTCAGCCCTTCGTCCCCCTTTCCTCCTTACCTTCCCCCTGGACGACGCGACGTCGCGTTCCTCGCCTCCCTTTGCGTAAGTAATTCCATTCGCTTTGCAGGAGGAGGATCCTTCGAGGGATTATTTTACATGCAAATGACCCGCGAATTTCGCGAAGGAGAAGGAGGAGGAGGAGGAGGGTGAACGCAACGACCCTTCTCCACTTCACCGCCTGTCCCTTACATTCTCAACTCTTAAGAACCCCCGATTGGCTTCCTAATAATTCCTTTCATTTTTTCTGCACCGAGAGCAAAGCGAGAAAGAAGAGCATATTTCCTTTTCAATCGTAGATATACGTTTATCATTGATTTCTTATTTACTCCGCATCCACATTCTTACGACGGCGGCTCGGTTATTGACTTTTTTTTTTTTTTCATATTGCTCTCGGCGGATAAGAAAAAGGGGATATTTATAGCCGAGTGACCACCGGCCGCATTTTTTTCTACATTTAAGGTTCTTGAACTCCGACGATTGTTGTACAGGGGATTCTAATATACCGCTGTACGATAGCTGCCGTAACGTGTGTTCAGATTGCGAACGCAATGCGATTACAATTTGTCGTTTTTGCGGTTCTGGAACGTGTCGACAATTAACGATAATTGGGTAAACGGAAAAGAGAAATGATACAGTAAACCGACGGTTGAGTAAAAAAAACTGTTTCAACGATAATAAGTTAACAAGCAAATTCGCTGTCAGTGACAAGTATTTTAAAACTCGACAACTATACTTTTCACAGTTCGTAATTACCTAGACAGACGAATTACGCAATTTACAGATCTTACGTAACGAAATTTTTCCAATTTCTGTTATACTGTTAAAAAAATATCAATTTTCAACAATACAATTTTGTTCAACGGTCCAGTTTCATTTTTGCATTTTCTCCGGAGCTTGCAAAGTTGGAAAACGGTTGTCACGCCATATATCTCCTGAGCCGATGCACGTAGGGAAATCGGATGAAAACTGGAAAGGCAGAGAAGTTTGAGGATAGAGGAACGGAAGAGGTGCCGGGGAAGATTGAATTGAAACTGATTGTGAGTGTCAGGGGCAGAGCAATACCGAGATCCGTATAGCGAGGGCACAAGGACGAAGTTTAGAAGATGAAAAAGTAGAGTCGCGGAGGAGGAAGCGCTCTTTGCAATGAAAGGGTTAATAATCGATAAACCTGTTACGTATTATGCAGATACGTTAAAGGCACACAGCCGCAAGTTACGTACACACAGAGAGAGACACATGAGCACACGGTGTGGAGATGCACTCGGTCGGTGATTCGCTGCGAAATGGAAGTGGGGAAATTCTATTACTCGCCATTACGCTTCCTGCAGAGTGCTCACCGTTGAGTCGTTCGATTAAATTCAGCCAGGTGCGCGTCCTCGCTTCCGGCAAAACTGCAGGATGACAAATACTGCGCACTTCGACGGGGGGGGGTTTGGTTGACGTATCGAAAAATCAGATAACAATAAGTCATTAATGACCCGGCGATAATTGGATCCCGTTTAAGCCCCCTCAATCAGACAAACATATTAATTTATACTCCTAGTAATTTACCAGCCTTAATTGACCGATAGACCCGTTGACTAATTTCAATTAGGTGCTGCTGCTGCAGGGATGAAATCGTTACGCGGTTCGTCAATGAATCGGTCAGAGTTGCCGCCAAATATCAACCGCTTAGTTTTTGCTGGTCTTTTTTCTTCAAAATTACTACTTCACATCAGATATCTTCTACAAGCTGAAGCGATGAAGTGGTTTAACCAAGAGCAGCGAGTAGTTCGAGTTGGCTGACTCGAAAAATCGCTATAAGGCAAATTGGTAAAATCGTTATTGAGGCAATGAAGGAAGGTAGAAGACGCCTGTTGTAAGCGTGACGATTTCGGAGCAGAAGCAGCAGCAGCAGCCGCAACCGCGTCTAATCTCCCGTCACATCTATCTTATTTCGCAGGTTCTCGGACGAATGAACACGCTCAGCGGTGGTTCAAATTGTATGTTGGTATATACGAACCGTGCATTGAAATTGGTGAAAGAAATCGATTCGTCGTGGTTGTTGAGCCTTGAGTACTCCACGGAAATATTCCGGTATATGGTATTATCGAAGGGCAGGTGCGAGAAACGCCAAGTGGCCTTGACCTTACCCTTGACAATTGTCGTGCCGATGTATCGAACCCATTTCAACTCTTCCGGGAATAAAACTTATCACTCAATATTAGCACGACCGATGAACTTTTCCTTAATTTTTCCCCAAGGTTTGAGCGGAGAAAATGTAAAGGCATTGTTAAATTTCATCCAAATGTTGTTATCTTTTGTTTTTTATACCAAAAAATGATTATTCTTACGATCTAAATGAATTCTTTTTATAAAAATCCTACAAAGCGAATTATCTTTTCACCTTTTGCTGCGTCAATTGCACCTCGTGACAACGAATAAATCTTTGTTTCAATAAAAACCGACGTATCAATGTTCAGAATAATTTATTGACAGATAATTAATTCGTGAAGAATCAGCTTTTAGGTATTCGTGAATCGAAATGATTCCTCAACCGTCAAAACTTTGGTCGAACGGTATGATTTTTGCATTATAAAAAATGTTACAACAATGTGATCGGCATGAGAAATAATTTGGAGTAGCGTATATTCAACGTTTGATGCCTGCAATTAAATTCCGCAATTAAAATCAAAATAGCTCGACTCAGGTTTCAATTTTCGAATCTTATCATACCTTTCCCTATCATTCCAACGTCGGCATCCGAAAGTGGAGTGTGCAAAACAATCGCGTGCAGTAGCAATATCCAACAGGAATTCGTTTTCATCCTCGTTTTACTCAAAAGCTCAGACACGGGGGCTGATATCGGCACGGAATTTTCAAAGGGTTTGAAAATTACGTACAGAGAGGATACTCGAAAAAAGCTCGCACGCACTTTCCCGAGTGATCCAGATGCCTCGGGTGGCTCGTGAAAATATTCGAAACAGGGAATGGTGGGGGGGAAAATGTCGCCGATTCACAGGGTAGGCAAAGCACGTGCCAAACTCCGTTGTTCCAGCTCCATACGTGCACATCGGGCGAGGCAGCTCATCGACAACGAAGAGGAACAGAGGCATGGATTGTAAAGAGAAGGGGAGAGAGAGAGAGAGAGTGAGAGAGAGTCGCTTTCTCATTCAATAATAAGAATAGCCGAGGGATAAAAAGGTCACTGGTAAATTTAGAAGAAAAAATGTACGAGCCTCGGACTGAAGCGAAGCGCGAAGCGGAGCTTTTTCTCTGTGTTTCGATACGTGGTGTAGGTACATACATACGTACACATGTGGATACACGAGCCATGTTGAACATACAAACGGGTGCCTCGTCCGCACGAGTGGTGGTGAATTGATTTCTCATAAAAATAGATTGCATTATCTAAACTCGCAATAAGCAGACGTGGTAAAACTTTTACCGTGACGTTTCCTTCTTCGTTTTCCTCTCTTATTTTTTATTCATACAAAACCAAGTGACCGATCTGAGGCGATACAGTATATAGCCACGTCACATTACAGGCTGTAACATTTTCCGAACGAGTCTACTAATATGTTTCGGTTGGGTGTAATAATGTAAGTACGGGAAAAAAGGCAAGAAAAAATATTAACGTAACTGTATAGGAAAAAGTTTCCAAACAAGTTTCTTTTTACGGACTGAGTTGACACGCGATTGAGGATATAACATGGTGGAATTGTTGAATAATTTAACAGGCGATAAAGTTCTGACCGATTGTAGTTTCGGAACTATTACGTGTGCCCCAATATTGCCAATTTCGTTACATTCTTCAGTCTTAATCTGTTTGCTGAAGGTTACGGCGTTCCCGCTTTACACGTTCAGCCGAAAGTCGAAACTATAAATAGCGGTTCAAAAACTTTCGTCATTTATATATACGGTGTCTCTGGATAATACGCAGAGTCGCATGGAAAAGTAACGACGCGTGGGATTTAGGTACGACGATTTCTCAGTCCGTGGCGAAAAGTTGGCGGTGTAAGAGTCGTCGCATCGGACGATAAGAGCGGAAATGAAGTTTTCACGGTTGCTACTTTACTGCTTTGACTATTAAGACGTTATTAGATGGAGCGGTTGTCCCACTTCTCAAGCGATATGAACTCTGACGAATTATTATACCGGAGGTACGGAATCTCCATCCTTCTTACGCGTAAAAAAAGGGAATCCAGGGAAACTAAGGACCCGTTGGAATAGAAAAACCGAACCATCTTCAACGGTATCTTGAAGTATTAGGAAACGGAATTTTTCAATCGAAATTCAATCTATTTTGCACCAAGTAAAATTAGATATTGAAAATGTATTGAATTGAATAAATGTTCAGTTAATCAAAGTAGATGTGGTTTATACCATCGATATCGCAACAGTTGTTGTTTAAACCATTTTTTTCCCGAACGAAACGGCTGTTTGGTAAAGTCGAAAAATCCTTTCTCCGCGCGTGCTTTGTGTTGTCATTGAAATGAAAATCGACTTTGAGGTATCGGAAAATGTGTAAACCTGCAGATCGTATAAGGTGCGTGCCGTTTATGAGATCTTTGAAATTAGGGGGTACAGGATCCTTTGGCTGTAGTAAAATTTGAATGTCGCGCGGGGAGAGCGCGGGGCGGTGAAAGGATGAGAGAAATGGGCGATAGGCGAACGGGGGATGTAAGGCAATGCAGTCTGGGAGTAAAAGGGGGCCAAACGCGATACCTACGGTTTGTCGTAAACCGAGGCCGTTACGACGGACGTCAAATCGTCGTAAACGATCACGGAGAACAACAGTGGAGTACCTAAGCCTGCTGCATCGGATAGAGAACCTGGCTATTACATTGATGGGTGAACTAACGGATGTAGGTTTAAAGCCTCGAATTATATTCCACCAGGTCGACCCTTGTACAACCGCCTACGGAACGCGGTTAACTTTTAACTCGTGACGTCAACCGCCTGCAATTGGAGCCAAGTAAGTTCCACCTCAATTTACTCCAACTATGTTTTCAGGGACCGTGAATTTCCGGAAATAAAGATAAGCTCGAGAGTTGTATTAACGTTCAATGAAAATTTGTCGGTTGAAAATCCATCATTTTAATACATTCTAAGAAACGGTCGCTCGTTGAGTTCACATCAAATTATTACATTCAGAGGTTTTGGTAACTCTCTTGCGATTAGAATACAGAAAAGAAGATGAAAATGAAACGAAATTATAAACGAGAGTTCGGGTAACGATTTTTCATCTAGAATGAATCGCCTTAAAACTGATGAAAATGATTCTCTACAATCCTACCGCAACAATTTTTTTCATCGCCTTGGTATCTGTATGGTCGAAGCTTCTTCAATCCGTAGTAACTTCGAATCGAAGAAGCTTCGACCATACACAATGTGGGATGTGTATCGGCCTTAGGCCTTGTCGCGAACGTGTTCTCCGAAGCGCGTCGTTCCGACGACTGCTCCAAATTCGCGCGCGCGTCTGCTCACTCGTTCGCGAAAAATCAAGCAGCAGTGCTGCCACGAGCCGATAGAGCTCGGCGATCTCGAGAAATTACGACGCCGCGCGCCGCGACGGCGCGACATCCAACGATCTTCAGTCACCAAACGGTATCTTTGAACGTTTCATTTTTTCGGATCGCATTGATATTAATTCTGACGAATAATGAACTGACTTATATAAAGAGAAAATAAGAAACAGATTTTCAACAAAAATATAAGCCTGCACCGTTGGAGTCAAGTCAAACGAGTCCTGCTAAATTTTTCACTGCATATTCAAAGCGGTTCCAAATGAAAAATCGTTATACCGAAGCTCTTTTCGATAATTTTAGTCTCATTATAGCTTTTTGCACCTTCTCGAAAGTAACCAGAAGTGTTAAAATCACCGAAAATGTATTGATTTACAATCGTACAACGTCCCTAATATACCATGTCTACAAATTCAAAAGTTTCTGAAATTTAACTCGATTTTGTCGTCAATTTTCTTTTTTCCTAGCAATAAATTGCATTCGGTAACGTTACTTAATATTACACTTCCGCTCTGCGCTTTCACCTGAATTCCGATTAAATATTTGCTATTCTACCCATGATGGCTGCACTGCGCTGAAACAGCGTATTGTACCCTGCTACCTTCGACCTGAAATAGTTCAAGGTAGGTAATAAAATCTGTCTGGCTGGATTGTAGTTCGGGTAAAACAACGGATCTGGAGCATCGCGAAGGAAAATAAGGGGAGAAACTGCAGACCGGTGTAGATGCACTATATGCCACGTACCGACTCCTTATATACACATGCACCGCAGGTGTATGCCCATTCCGTGTGCGTTTAGCCGGAAGCTTTCGCGTCCGCAAAAAATGCCTTGCGGCAGTTGTAGCGATTTCCGCGATTCGCGGTGCCTTGATACAAGGTCCCTTCATTAATGTTCCAAAGTCGGATTCCTTATACTTTTTTTCTTTCTTTCTTTCTTTTTTTTTTTTTTTTACCAAACTGCGCGGATGTTGCAATTAGCGATTCCTTTCGAGCGAAGTATACGGGCGAACCGGTACATTCTGTGATTTAAGATAACGATCAGTGGGGTGGAAATTTCGTAACAGAGCACATGCGGCGGCCTCTGGCACTGTAAAGTACAACCGCAAGCGCAAGCACAAGCACGAGCCCCGCAGAAACCCCTCGAAGGTCTAAGTGATCGCGAGGGGTGGGAGAAAACAGAGGTTGAAATTGGAGTTAGGGTACCATCTGCATCTTCCAGCTGAAATTTATTCCTCGGTGGGGTTTTTAATAACTGGATGGGGGATGGGGGATGGGGGGAGGGTAAAATGAATATTAGCAGGAGTATAATGTGATAAATTTCGTTTGTGCTTTATGAACGGTAGACGGCGAACGAATTGATCCCGACACTTATACATACGTACATATAGGTGTATATAACAAGAATTATACATGTGTGCGTGCGTGCGTGTGTATGAGACGTGTACGCATCCGCGAATGAATTTTTCAGCGCAGATTATATTACGGAGAATTTATGTGACGTAGTATTACCTAGAAGAAGGACTCGGCTCTTCTAGAATCCTGACTTTTATGCATTCGCTCATGTCTATCGCGTCTCTTATATTCAACCTATTCACAACCGGATTTTCGAACCGAGATTTTATACGTCGACCTCTTCGCAAGTTCTCATTTGATTCACTTCACATATAATTCGTACGTTGTATTCTTGTTGAATTTTTGGAAATAGATCGTCGCCAAGGATGTATTGACAACGCGTCAAACATTAATAAGAAAATATTAGTTATCATCGTCTTTTGTATCTGGCAAAAAATCGAGTTTTCGCAGAGTTAGACACACACCTCGGCTATGTTTGGTATATATTTGACTTGATTCGCGGCAGGGTTTGAGCCATGCTAAAACCTATATACGTGTATACCATATATGTACGTATACGTGTAACTTGAAGATGAAAGTTGAGGGTGGAACTTTTATTGCGAATATACAAAGAAAGATTGAAGATCGAAAAGAGTCCGGTATCAAAAAGAGGAAGGACCCTACCCTACTATTTCGGTTTCATGGTAAATTTCGTGCAAATCGTAAATTCCGATAGAACTCTGCAAAGAAGAAAAAAAAGAAGAAGAAAACGTAGAAATAGAAGAAAATACGGTGGACCGGAGAGAAAAACGGAGCAAGGGAAATAACAAAGATTGCAAACACGACGAGGATTTACCGAAGAACCATTTTTTCTTTTCGCCCCTCGAATCCCACCGTAATTCGCAGTCGCATCGGACTATCTGTGTCGAACGGTATCAAATATATATCATGCTTTTCGAGAAGAGTGTGTAAAGCTGACCGAATTATCGCAGCTTGTATCCGTGATAATTGCAGGCTCTAAAGCCTAAAAGGTATAATATAGATATATACGACAGCGACAGAGAACAGAAGTTGGGTTGAGGTAATAATTTTTGGATGACGCTTCGTTCTCAGACTTGAGAAGACTTACGGCTCTCTCTCTCTCTCTCTCTCTCTCTCTCTCTCTCTCTCTGCAGGATCAAGACACCCCAAAATACCCGGTTTATACCCGCAGGAGCACCCCGAGAGCTAAACAAACTTGTAAAAGCCTCGGGCTATGAATTCAAGAAGGTAATGTAATTACTTCCCGGATTACATGGACGAAAACCAGTCCAAGTGATAATCCGAATTCGATTAAGACGAGGCCGCTTCCGACCAGATATATAACAACGCGAGATCAGACCTGATTAAAGCGTTTAAAAAACGAATAAACTCCACGTATACGGTTGAAACAAGGGTCAGAGTATCCGCGTGCGATTCGTACATCGAACGAATAAAAGTATCGTGAGAGACAAATGTTATCGCTATTCGGGGAGTCTGCTCGGTTTTCACACGTACACACGTCGTGAAAATTATCGCCGAGCTTCGTCGAGCAAGGACTGCAAATTTAAAAAGGCCGAGTTGAGTTGGGGTTAATCGACAGCAGGGAGAAGCTGTCGCTTTTTTTTTTCCACCTAGGTTCGGGTGAATTAATGGTCGGTTGTTTGCCGGGAACCGGTGCGGTTAACGACTAGACAACCATCCGACGAACCAACCGAGCAGTTCGCGTACCTTGAAAGGGATGTTTCTCGATCTCGGTGAGTCCTTAACGATCCGGCGCTTCCGGGGTGGCAAGAGGATCGTTTTTTCCCCGCGAAAGGGAGCGTCGAGGTCAAAGGCTGCGGTGTACGTAGTCGGTTAGGCGTACGGATGGATATAGGTGCAGATGTAGATGGAGATGTAGACGTAGATGGAGGTAAGGAAGGAAGGAGGGAGGGAGGGAGGGTGTAACCGATTTATCCCGTATGTTGAGCTCGAGACCGGAACAATTAATTCCGACGGACCGACGCGCGATTAGAAATAAGACTAACGACTCGGCCGTCACTCGGACTCGCCGCGGTGTTTACCGTTTCCTTGTTTCGTCCTTAGTACGTATTATCGAGGCTTTCCGGTGTTCTTCCGCACAGGGGCGAGTAAGTTTGACAGGCGAGTCACGTACGAGACGAGAAACGCCTTCTGATTACCAAACGAATTTCACCGAGCCACGCTGTTTTCTAGGTATAATTTAACAGTAAATAATTCTCCTCGACACCGCATAGAACCTGCTGCAGATTACTCCATTTTTTTTCCTCAAACATCTCGCAACCTCGTCTCGTACTTGCTAGTCGGTATTAAATGCAAACAGTTAGATGGCCTGCATCAAGGCGCAGAGAGTAACGAAGATCGTTTACTGAATAAACGATGAAGCGCGAAACGTCGCCGCGTCGCGTTTCGTAATTCATCTAGCAAAAATTAAATCAATTTGTCAAATTAAGGCGCGAAAGGATCGGGGGAAAAATTTTTAGGACCATCTTCCTTTTCAATTTATTCATTATGCTACTAGTTCAGTCAAGTTTCCGTTTTATAATAATATCATTCAACTGTCTCGTAGGTATAAAATCGAATTAAAATCGTCCCCTTCCCCGAAGCAGTAAATAAAAGATGATTATTGAATTTCATTTATACATACATATTACATATGTATATCTATATCTATGTTTATATACATGTATACATGTATGCATATAAATTTTCACACCCCCCTCGGGGAATTCGATACAAATTGTTACGGGAATTCGAGCGGATAGCTCGCTGAATAAATTACAACTTTCTCCCTGTTCACGGCTAATCCTCTTCCTGTATGTATGGAACGAGTATAATTTTTCTACTCCTCCCAAGCATTTTGTTTCTGATTTTTTTCAACCTACGTTAATACAATTCTTGTCAACGAATGAAGGAAAAATTGAATTTCAAATAAATCAATTCCTTTTTCTCTACAACATTGTATCAAAAATAGAATCGTTCAACACTTTCCAGACTCGTATAACGTATATTCGAGATTTTGACAATTATCTCTTTGGAAAGTCAGCTCCAGCTGAGGGCGAATTATGATTGGATTAACGTTTCACGTTGCGGGGAAAACGTGAGTCACCGATGAGCGGAAATCCAATAATTTGAAAGCCCCTCGAGTTTTTGAATTTATCTGACTGTCGTATGAGTAAGGATTTTTATAACAATTCTCGGACAGGCCGGGAACTTTTAGAAATCCGGTTTTTTAATTTTTTTTTTTTTTAATTCAATCCCCCCCCATTAAACCGGTATCTTTGAAATAAAAATAAAAGCAGGAGCTCGCGACACGCGGCGGGGATTAATTGACCCCGAATTGATGAAATTAGCAAAGGGAGGATCGCCGGGCAATTTCCGCGTTTATTATTATATCTGCACTGTTGCGGGTCGGGTGCCAATATCTATCCGACGATCCTCGAGGTCCGCCGAACACGAGCCGCGGCATGAAGCTGTTGTAAAATAACAACAAACTAACCACGGAATGTATTTACATATAAACACACGTCGGGTTGTCGCGAAAACGAGGAGGATAATACCATGTGAATTTATGCTGGTTCCGCGCTGAGCAGTGATTCGCAAAAATGTGTGTCGAAAAAAATTTTCCCGACATTTCAACAACGTTTGGCGACAAATGAAACACACCCGACCGTGAATCAGGGAAGTTCGACTTGTCGGTGGAAAAAGTTCTGCGCCGAATGGGAAAGGCGAAGACAAAAAAATGAACAGTCGAGAACGGTTCTCTGATCCGCCTAAGTCCCGAGATCGCCGGATTAGCTCGATCGCCACGCGAGGCGGGAGTCTTAATTGATGAAAATCGAGGACCATCAACTTCCCGACCGTCGTATATTATACCTGCGGGAAAACTGGTAGAGTTCGACCGTTTTTAGGTGTAAAGGGAGAAAAACGCCGCGACGTGTGCCGGCAATTTTTAAGAAATCAATTACGCGATGTCCTTTTTGCCTTCAACAAGGATACAATTTTTTTATCCTCGATGCAATGTCCGTACAGAGACCTATGAATAAGCGATTATAACTGGACGAACTCGGTCGCGTTAGTCAAGTGTAAAAAAAGCTGAAAATATTGCAGCCGCTAAATCTGCGTCTCAGAATTCAGAACGCCCATTTCTTAGATTCGAACTTTCCAAACTTTACGCACACATCACAATAAAAGATATTTCGTCGAATAGGAGCGAGATATTTCTAGTCTGTCTAGACGGTAGTTCCACCCACGCAACGTTGCGGAGCAAACGGGTTCAACCGCACGAATTACGTCACGGCTTCTGCGCCTAAGTCTGAGGATTCGGAGGGTAATAATAATGAGTGATGAAGTACTTGGAACAATTTTCAATAGCGTATATAACAGTTCCATAAAGTCTAATAGCGATAAGCTCGAGTCAAGTCGAGTATAGAACTCAAATGTTGGTTATAAAACAGCCCCTGGCTTCTTCGCGGTATTCGGAACGACGAGCTTGCAAGTCGCGTCAAATTAAACTCCACCGCACGCGTAGTATCAGGTATTATATACAACCTGTTATTAATAAGAGACATTAATGCGACGCGCGTCTACAATTCGAGGCGTATATTGGCCTGTTTGAGGTTGAAATTTGCTCAAATCTGTGGAACAGTCGAGCGTCAACAGCAGTTTGCCGGGTCGGAAGTTACGTAACGGTAGCAGGAAACCCTCGAACAAATTGCCGGTACATGGCCTGGCATACCTGCCCGATCTATACGCGGATGCAGACATTCCACTCGCGATCTCTAGTCGAGGCTAGTAATGGATGCAGCGGCAGTTAGGTGCACTCGGGTATCTCCTGACAGGCCATTAGAGGAAGACAATGTGGATTGCGGAGCGTCCGCAGTCGCGTCGTTTATACCTGCCTATTGGCCGTAACGTATGTGGAATGGAACACGATGGTATGTGTATGTATGATGCATTAACGGGGCGCGGGGAAGCGGAAATGATACCTTCCGTCGCAGTGCGCTCGTTAAATCCGCGGTACGCGGTTCGTCAGGACGGAAATTTGCCATCCTCGGCATATTCCGCGACGTTATTCGGAAGAGAGTCGAAATTCTACAAATCCGTCGAACGGTTCACGCGACTTACAATTCGTAGTGACGCGTAAACAGTTCCGTTACGTCTGAGAAATTTCTGCAATTACAAGTTTTCCGAAATTTCATCCCGTTGTATGGATCTAGCGCGTAGATCCAGAAATCTGCAGTTGCGGACGTACGGACGTCACCTTTGTACGCATTACAGGTAGGTTTAGGTCGGTGAGTGCATGACGGGAGGATATGAAATCTCCGACGACGGTGAGAATTTCATCTCCTCTCTGCAGCAGCACGCCAACCTTCTCTCAGCTTCGTACCTACTTTGAATTAGTTTAATCAAACTACTGCCATTTAGCGACGTCGTGCAAGCATCCGACTATTCCGCCGCTTCACTATTCTCGGTACACTGTACACGTATAACGTGGAACGAAGCTGTGCGGATGAAAGCTGAGAAATTATTCATCCGAATATCAAATATACCGTCCCCCGGCGCCGCGTTGCTCTTTTGTCGAGAAAAGTTTTTTTTTACTCCTTCCGTACTTCCTTTTGGGTAGAATTTTTGAACGAAGGAATTTTTGCTGAGATTTAGTTTTTAAAAATGGACCAACGATAAGAAGAGTTTCTCAAAACGTATTAATAAGTCGGTCTTTGCAGAGAGTACAAGGCTGGGTTATAACAGATTAATAAATTCGACTCATTAAACACGCGATCTAGTTTTAAGCGAGATTCGATCGAGTGATTAATTGCGGGTTTAAAAATAGAAATTAATTACATCCAAGTCGGTTTGATAAGTGCAGCGGCGCATCGTTGGTCGTAAAACAAGCGATGCGTATTTACTCCCAAGAGATTCTTCACTCGAGTAATATAATCCACACGTTATATAAGACGAGATAACGCGAAGAAGAAGGAGGAAAAGGCTACAGAGGACAAAGCTAGCCGGAAATAAGATCAAAGATGAAGAAAATATCAGAGAATCGAAGAGCAGATCCAGCGGCAGGTGCCAAAAGCACTAAACGCGCGGTTAGGCAAGATTCGCGTTGCACAATTTCTAAACTCGGAATCGGTCGCGTATGTTTATAGCGGCGCCAAGTTTCCACTTCGGATCTAAAAGTGTGGTTACTAAACCAGTTTTCTCTTGCGGTAATGGATTTTGTCGAGGTGTGTGCAGCGGCAGCAAAGGTTTAACGCGAAGCGAACAGGACGTGGAGGCCGGTCGTCGGTCGTTCCATGTATCTCTAATTCTTCAGCCCTCACCTCGCTGCTAATGGAGACCCTGTTTCCTTCGCCTTCCGGTGGCCCGAAGTTATTAGCTAATCTCCGACGCTATAAGCCGTTAATAATTAGTTACTAATCCAGCCGCACTACTTTCCGGCCGACGTTTGCCGCCGATAAATCTCGAGGACCGGATTTAATTCCATCCACCCTCTTGACTCGTACCACTTTCTTTTCGCGAGCTTCTATATAATGCGGTAAGAAAAATTGTTCGGAAACCAGCTTTCATAGCGTCCCGATTTCATCTCTTCGATCAAGCATCGACTGGCAGAAATCAGATATTCGTGCAGGGTTAAAAAAAAATTATGCGAAAAGGGAGGAGGATTAGTTTAGCCGATGCGAAAGCAGAAGTGAAACCCAGAGATCCGCAAAGCTGTCCGAGGATATAGTCTGAAGTATTTTAGAATGAATATTGAGGATATCTTTTCCTCGATATTTCAGCGAGTCGATTCTGCCTTATCTCGCTCGATCTATTTTAGACCGCGTTAAGTTTCCGGCATTGAAAAACGCAGGGTTTCATCTCGGCTCTGACAGGGTTAGATTTTTCATTTCCAGCAATTTCGAAAATCTGTTTACGTGGCCAGTTTATTTGTCATCCGCGTTATGATAATGCCAGCGCTGATTAAGTCTGGAATAAGTGTGATACATATCACACGATATTTAGCAGAGCCAACTATCCGGGTATCTGCATAAGCCGGATTTCGTGAACCAGAAAACTGTGGTAGATGCAGTTTTTAACGAGCCTGCAATCTCGGCAGGAAGTTCGCGACCTACTCGAAACGGGTGAAAACTATAGTAACTCTGGATTCATTGTGAAAAATAGCAACTCTGGAAACTTGGGTTCCAAAATTCCATACGATTAAGAATTCAACAAATCAAAATTCAAAAAGTCAAATTTCACACATAAAATTCATATCAAAATTCAATCAGTAGATGAAAAGTTAAGTCGAGAGCATTGAAATTTCGAAAAAAAAAACGCAAAGCCAACCGCTGCAAAGTTTCGTAAAATTCAATTCGCAAATCAATCGTTTCGAAAGTTCGAGTTTCCGAATAAAATTAGTTGTGTCGAAGGAAAAAAAATGATGGATTGTTTCAAATTTGAAGAATTCAAAATCTCGAACAATCTCATTATCCATCGATCCGAATTTCGACAATGATTTGAACATGATTATTTCCAACAAATCCAAGTTTGTTACTTAAAAAACACTCCCGAGTATAGAGTCTAGTCGTGATAGAACGTCAGCTGCGACCTACGGCATCCGAAGATTGGCCTCGTGCGTCACACTGTTTTCCGATTTCCTCCCCTCGAGTACCGTAGATATGCATATTAATATACGATCACAATGAAAAATAGAGCGAGAGCTATGAAATGCCTGTCAAAGCCACGTGAAGAGATTACAACGTCCAAAGCTGCGCCCCGAGTTGAAAGGCGATTTGAATTTTCCCTTTTTCTCTCTCGCTCTTTTTCTCTCTTGATCTCCCGTCCCTCTCCCTTCCGACCCACCTATATGCTTATATCACGGCCAGGCTCATAGTACTCAGGTTTTAAATTGATCCAATAGGCTCGCGTGCGCGGCACGTTAATTAAACAGATCGGCGAATTTCGGTCACTGAATCAGCGTCCTCGCCCAATTTCAATGTCAAGCCGATTAAGAGCCGGGCTTTTCATGGAGGAAGGCTTAGGCGCCCCCAATTAATTGCTGTTGCTCTACTAATTACACCGTTCGCGCTCTGCCTTTAATACGAAATATTATACCGATGATCCAATTACAGGCTGCTGATCATATAACAGCTTTTCCTCGGATGGAAAATTCCCAACTGGTACATTGGAAAAAGAATATCAGTTCGTCGTTCCAAGGTCCGGCCAAATTTCAAGGGATTCGCAGTATTCCAAATTGAGTTTAATTTTGTCGAGAGTGTAACGAGCCCTCCCTCTTCACCATCAAACCACAAACACGACAATTAAAAAAGCATTTCCATACACGGAAAGTATAAGCCACATTGACTCCATTTCTGCATACACGCCAACGTATTTTCCTCGCAAAGTATTCAATCCCGTAGGCGGTCGTCAGGACGGATAATGACTGCATTATAAGGACGGGTTTTGTATGTTCACGAGTTCGAAAAGACGTCGGTTCACTCGACATTCACGGCGTATGCAGATGCAGTTTGTACGATTTGCGACAACTTGCACGAGTAGACGGCAGGTAGGTTGAATCGAGGCTTGATACACATATGCGGAATGTAAAGCTGCTGTACGTTCCGGTACTCCGTCACAATAGATGCCCTTCGGCAGTCGGGCTGCACGGTGGATGTGCACCGAGGTAAAGAATGGGCGGAATCTTGACCGAGGAAAACTGAACAAAATGTGTAATCAAAGAGCGGAATTGCACGTGTAAAGGTAGTCCGTACGCCTCGCAGGAAGTGAATGCGATCTGCGGTTACATGTACGAAACGCTGCGTGCAATATTCATATTCAGCAAATTTAACGCATCAATGTTTCATACGTCCGACTGACGTTTAATTCAAGGGTTTGAATAGTTTTTCTAGGTTTTTTTTCTTGTCTCTCTCTCTGTTTCTAACAAAAACCGTTATAATTATACCTACCTTATGACAATTGTTCCGAACGTAGAAGCAATGGAAAATTTTCTAAACGGGTTACACAAATGCAACCGCTCTGTCTATATGTTAATTATATTTACCCTGGCAAACATTGTTTCCGAGAAACGACAAACATTGTTTGCAAGCGGGTATTTACGTCCGTCTGCTCGGGTTACCAAAACAATTTCTGCAACCTCGCGAGAGCGAGACGTTTATACGTGTATAATCTACTCGTATAACGCATACATACGCATATATACGTACGCGAAAACGTTACGCGAGAAATTTACACGTGCGGGAATTTACAACAGTTTTGTTTCTTATCACGACGCATTTTCGGCTAATTGTCATACAGAGAAACGTCGCTTCGATGACGCAAGTAATGATAAAAAAAAAACGTCGGGTCATCTAAGACTTGCAAATTGAATTCGGATATTTTTTCAAACACACAAAGTTGTATTTTAAAATATGAGGCATTCCACCCCAAACCTATCTACGTTTCACCCTCACCATCGGCGATTTTTTTAAAAATCTTCAAGTACGATGTAGACCGTACAAAAAGAACATTTTTCACCGAGTTTTGTATTTTCTGAACCGCGGGTTTGATTTTTACCGCTTCCGGAAACACGAAAACTCAATTATCGAATTGATAGTCCCGCTCGATTGGCTTCAAATTTTTTTCATCAATTCTTTGTTAAAAAACGAAAATTTTGAGACCAAGATGGAAATGCATAAGCTTTTGGTTTAGAAGCTAGAGACGAAACAGGTAATTGAAAAGTGAGAAAAAAAACGTATAAAATATAAATTTGTATTTATATTCAATTACATTTTCCTCACTTTTCCATTACTTGTTTCGCCTCTAGCTTCTAAGCCAAAAGCTTGCCCACTTTCGTCGTTGTTTCAAAATTTTTGTTTCTTAACAAAGAATTCGTGAGAAAAATTCGAAGCCACTCGATTGCGGCTATTCATTCGAAAACTGAGTTTTCGTGTTTTTGGGAGAAACTCGCTGGAAAATATTGTTTTGTTTGTTATACACTCTGCACCATACTTGAAAATAGAAAAAATCGCCGACAGTGATGATCATACGTAGGTCTGTTTCGTGCGGAATACCTCATATATACATGGAAAAAATAAGTTTTCAAAAGCGACGCAAGCTTCGATAAAAATTTCAAATCATCCGGCTACGCACGAAATATCCTTTGATAAAAAGTGAATGTAAAAATGGATGTTGGTCGAAAAGGCAAATCTTTCTTCGGGTACATCCGGCTAGTTCCTTCCTTTCGTACCTTACACCCGCGTACTTTATCGGACCGCATGTATACATACGCCCGCAGCGTCTTCGGGAAAAGTTTTCAATGCCTATAATACGCGGTTGTCCCTTTTATCGCGAACAATATATCCCTTATCTTTACGGTAACTGCAGTCAGGTAAATCCGGCCACACTGTGGCGAGTCCTTGCGAAGTATAACGTTCCTGGATAGGTACCAGAAACTCGGGAAAGTTATTCAGGTACAGCAGGATAGGCAAAGAAGCGGTTTGAAATATTGTGCATACTTTGCCCAAGCTCCGGAAGCCGCGAGACAGCTTCCACTTTATTCGTGTTCCACATGCCTGGGGTGTGTCCGTTATTTGTGTCTGCAATTCTCAATGAGCTTACCCTGAAAATCTACGATAATACACGCGGTTGCATTATCAATTGAAGCTGCGCAGTTTTACGTGTCTGTAAAAAAAAAAAAAATTCCATTCGGTGTAATTCGCCGCAAGCTGTTTCTGGACTATTTCAACGAAACCGTGGAATTTCAATGAGGGATAAAAATTGGCGGTCGTAATTTGTCCGCGAATTTTTGCTGTGAGACGGTAAATTGACTAGACCTCTTTTTCACTATAGGTGTGTATGGCTATGTAGTTACCAGCTGCTAAAGACATTGTTCGCATTGTTGGGCGGCACTTATGGTTGGAATTTTCAATGCTGGGAATAATCTAATCTAACTCGAGCCAATCACCTGTTTATGCGGGCAAATGTGAGGTTCCGAATTTGAATCGTATGTTATATTTAAATGAATAGAACATTTTTCCGACAGGCTATATTAATTCGCAGTGAAATTCTATACAAAGTCAATTTCTCGATCGTAAAATTTGTTCTTACCGAACCGCTTTCATTGGTACATAGATACCAACATTGGATTCCATATGAAGTCAATTTTTCCTCGGTATAATATAACGCCGATAACAATTACGATAAAAGATTTATTGCAGCCAAGGCAACCCAATTTTCTTGACAATTTATCAACGCCATATTGTATAGATCGAGGTTGTAAAAATGATGATTATTATAATTAAAGAGAATAAAAGTGAGTTTGTCATGCGAAGGGCGTTAAATGTAATTGTACACGATTGTACGTTATCTTACGTACGTATCTCAGTTCGCCTTGGCCTTCTTATTAACATTTTCTTTTGTAAAGCGTCTATGCCTAACAGCGGAGACAATGGAAAGCCGAAACAAGCAGAATAATAAGAAGTAACTCAAGAATTAGCATGAATTAGCTGAAAGGTGTGATTCGCGTCATGTCACGGCTAAGACAAGCTCTTTAGCTCAGAGAGTCTAACGCGTATTTATATTACAAGCGGTTGAACAGATCGCGAAAGCTATTGTCCCCGGATTTCTGTAGCAGCTATTCTAACATCGAGCGTAAAAGAGTCTCAAACCAGCCGAATCGAAGCCGACACGATGCGGATAGTCGTTGTTTGTCGCTGAAGCGAGGATTCGGTTTAACCTCGATAAAATATGCATTAAGTCACGCCCCGTAAGCTTTGTGCGACGAGAGAAAAAACAAAACGTCACAACGTTTGTGTACGAAAAAATGATAACAACAACGACGACAAAAAACGGAGGAAAACGGAAAAGTTGAATTTGAAAAAGCTTCGCCGGTGCAGCCTTATACAGGGTGTTCGAATGAATGGGTATAACGAGCGGGGACGAACGCGAAGTCTTTGATTTCACTCGTGGAAATGTGAACAATAAGAATGCGGAACAATGAAGCACCACAATGGCGAAGGCCCAAGTACAAACGGCTCCCGTTGACGACGGGGGGCGTCGAATAAAAGTCAACCCTTCGATTCAGCCTCCCTTCCTTCTCTCTCTCCTCGACCCCCCGAAGCCTCAAAACCTGCAAGGCATCGACGCTCTTCGAACAACCAAACACAATCTCCCATCGTCGGCCATATTGTCCTGAGGCGTCAAAAAGGTAATTGAATCGTCGTACATAATGCCGATTCTCGCGAATTGCTTTTCATTCGGAGCGCAATTCACGCTGGATATTTTTTTTTCATTTTTTATTCTGCTTTCTCTGACATATTTTTATCCATACATGTGTACACATTTTTTTTAACATTGGTAACTCCAAGTTTAACGAATATGATAGACATTTTTGCACCAGACAGGAAAAAAAAAAAAAAAAAAAACCATACACCGAAGTAGTATATACGCCGTCGGTTCAAATAGCACAAAAATGGTTGAACCCTCGATCTTAGCCATCGGAAAATAAACAATTTGACCAAGAATTATCCAACAAATTTTTTTTAACGTACAAATTTTCGTGCCTCGTACCTGCAGTTTTTTTTTCTCGCTTCACGTACGAATGCCGGAAGCCAGATAGGCCGTGACCCAGAGAAATGAGAGCGTTGCCACGCCTTGGCCAACCCAACCAAACTATTCGAACAACGCAAGCATGTGTGCACACCTTCGTACACTGTATAAACATTCACACGCTCCGAAGTTTCTATGGTTATCTTTAGGTGGTCTAGAATAATCGTGACGAGAACCAGACACGCGCCACCCGGTAGGAGTGGATTCGGGCATTGCTTGGCGTATATTTTAATTCGAACCGAGTCGAACTGGCCATCAATCCTACGGTAAAGTACTTCAGCGATTGACTGCTGCAACGACTCGATTTGATGCGTGTTGTGTGAAATTGATCACGGTCCTTTTCACCAGAAATTGCGAATAAGCGTGAAGCTCGGCGTATTTTATTTTCATTTTTATTCTTATTCAATTTTAATGGAGGAAAGGCTCGTACGCGTGAATTTTTCTGGCTTTCAATTTTTACGAGAGATTGAAGAAAGTTCTGCGATTGTTTAGCGAAAAAAATAAGGAGACACTTACAGCTCGACTGTAAAGGGTGAATAATGTGAAAACGTAATACCGTACATAACAAAATAAAAGTAAATGATAAACGGGAAAAAGTGAAAGCGATTCCGGACTGTTATTAATACGGTAATATTGCGTGGAATATACATCATGACCGTAACTGGCAAGTTTCACACGCAAAAAGATAGGCGCCACAGGTGAATTCATGGAATTGTTTAATAAACGTTTGTATAACACAACAAACGGACAGAAATGCGTAACATGAGTCAAAGTCGCAGAGAATTGCATCGGCGTTAATTGGACACCGCGACGAGCTTCTCTGCCGAGCGAATGTTCTTAATTGAAGGCAATTAAAAGTATCGCTGAGCGTGAAACGCGTGATATACGTCGTGTCGTGCGAATTGGAATACATATACATACATATATACACGTAAATACGCGCAAACGTAATGCGTTATTCATAACGCGGAAATACATATGTGTACGTGGGTAAACGTGCGTGCGTGTAATGTTACCGAAGGGTAGAGCACGATCGGGGGAAAACCGAGGGTAGGTCACGGCCGGAAGTACCAATTTACTGCACGCGGTTAACTTATAAAGCCTGACCGAGAAAACATAATTAGCTTGTCCCCCCACGCGTTACGTAACGACGTGCCTAATTAGCGTAGAGACAGCTAATCGTCGCCTCTTCCTCTCGACGACACCGAGGCCATATTTTTTTACTTCTTCATCCCGTTTCATCTCGTTTATTTTTCTTCCAATTCCCCGGCGATCTTTATCGCCGAATTCGTATGACACTAACTTTTCTTGCCAATTAATGATTTTGTAAATTAACTCAGGGGTCGCAGCGGAGAGTCGTAAGAGATGTTACAGACTTCTATTTCCGGTTGATTGAATTTTTACCTATCCTCTGGAAGAAAACGACTCACGGCATTTCGCAATATTTTACCGGGGACACGCTTACGGGTGAAGAAACGTTCCCAATTTACACAATTCCGCGAAGCATTTACTGCACAGCGATTTGCTGCTGCTGCACGGTGACTTGAGAAGCGGAAGATTGAATCGAACTCACGCCTCTGTACAAGAACTTATATTGCGAACATTATATCGCGATAACTAATGCAGGGCAATCAGGACGAAATCTCGGGCCGTCAATTCGAGATTGGAGTTTTAAAAAGCGACTCAATATTTCTTGTCTAACCATGGAATTTTCATTCGCAATATTATATTCGATTCGATTCAGAGGAGTTTTTCACTTTTCGGGACGTTAATCGAGCCCTCAACTGCACTGTGACAATTTCTATAATCGAAGACTCGGACATTGATTATCGCCACTGATACTCTATTACGAACACACCGCGCTCTATCTAATTCCAGATTCCGTCAAAATCATTTTGAGTGTCAATTCGGAAGTCGTGTATTATTAGCTTCTCAATCAGCCCGTCGTCGTTCTGATCTTCCATGTATTAATTAGGGAAAGATGTCAGCGAAAATACTAGGGGTGAGCAAAAGTTGTCGGCTTTTTTTAAAAATGAAAAACCTTTATTGGTTTTTAGAATACAAAATGGTTATTCTTCATGAAAGAATTGTCCATTAACACGTACTACTTTCACTAACGGCAGATTCTCCATGTACAGAACAAATTAGTATTTTCAAATCCACAGCTGTTTTACCGAGATTAAATTGGAACAACATTCAATTTCGAACGTACACTTTATCGACTTTCATTTTTCGCACAAACTTTCACGATAAGAACAAGCCATATTCTCTACACTATATGGTCAGTTTTGGAGTGCGTACAATACAGAAGTGCTTGAGATAAAAAAGCAAAGTCTCGATTACAACCAACGTTAGGTATCGTCGTCTACGTGCAACGCCGAGAATTTTTGCACACCCGTAATGTACGAATAATCGAGTGTAAAATCCATCTGTGATTTCATAAAGTTCGTAACGATTTTGCATATGGGTATCCATAATCGAAATGAATTATACAAATACTTGAAAGCATCGCGACCTGAATTTCCGATTATATTTATAAGCCGCGAAGGCAAATATAGAAGGAGCGTGTCCCAGTTGGCAACGGGTTACTTTTATCCTGGACGAGTTTCGTTCGTCGCGGAATCGCGAGACGCATAAGCTTCGCAGCTTTGGCCCAAAGTTTCGCTTCACCCCTGGTGCCGGGGGGTCTCGATCGATTTCGCGCCCATATTTATGAGAGCGGAGTCGCAGCCACCTTTATACCTAAAAGGCAAAGAGGCCGAAACGCCTGCAGAGGCGACGCCGACGCTGCCGCAGATTCGCCATTTACACAATCTTGAATCTTGATGCGAAAACGATCCGAGAATTCACGTGTTTACACCTCGCTATTTTCTCAGCAATAATTTCCATCGGAGTACTTCAACAGGTTACATACGACGGGCCCGGATCCTTCACCCCCGATATTCGGATCAGATCCTGATTGTAAGATCATCTCCGAATACTCAGAAATCGGTGGTTGAAGTCAAAGCAAAAATTAAGGACAGTGGAATATGGACTGACTAGTTGAATGGGCCTAGCGCTTCCCGGATGAGCCGTACGTTAAATTCCAGACATTGATCAAGGCTAATTGCGACATTAACTTTAGCGTCCCTCCGCTTTTCGACAGCCAATGTTAGCAGTATTCTTCCTCAAGAGCGCATCTAATTCTTGACTTCAAAATTCATAGAGCGGTATTCGCAATGTTTCAGCAAATTGAAAAACATCATCTGTCTACATTTAAGCTTATTTTCCTCGACAAAGGATTTGACGACGAGTTTCTTTTCGTCTTTGCGCAACAATTGAGTCCCAAGCACAGACACGGATTCGCGTCTGTGTCACTTAACGTCATTCTTTCGTACACCGTAATACTCGGGAAAATCGCGACAAGAATAAAATATTCAAAGCGTTCGAATCGTCGCGTCTGATTACCGACGAGATTGAAATCAGTAACGTTAATGCAACAAAACATCCCACGAAAAATAACCTTGTAGAATATGAATTTTTCAACCATACTGCTAGATTAAGGTTCACTAAATTTTTAGAATATCCCGAAGTTGCGAAATGATGAATTTTCCGAAAGTTGCACCGTTACAGAACTCGAACCTAATCATTTTCGTGCGACCGTAATTTCGACTAAGATTTTTCTCTTGCCTATAGAACAAAGCTAAACTAGTTTTCGGGAAAATTGTCCATCGCCAGTAGTTCGAAACTTTTGTCCGCCGTTTTTTTCCTGATATCAAAAACGACGACAGCCTAATTCGTTCGAGCGTCATTTCACGCGCAACTCCATCTGGCGCAAGAATCCGGCGATAAAAATCGTCCGAGGTCGAGTTTGTGAATGCGAGAGGATAGGATAACGGTATACGGCGTACCCGTGTGTCCACACGACGGAAACTCGTATTTGTTTGCTCGAAACGCGGCTCCAGAGCCAAGGCGTCCGACCGGAGCGGCCGTTTCCACTTACGCGCGTCCAGGATATCCATATACATAACATATGTACATAGGTATACGTATAATGAGACAAGAGATGCCACGCGGATGCCGGAGGCCAAGGCAACTCGTGCCTTGACGCCGTTTGGCCTTGACCGATGATACCCTTGTACACATCTGCACGGTACTTTGACTTCGTCTGACTTTTTTCATGTCGGTAACGGTGTCTCGTTACTCATGCCGAATCCGATCGAAATAGGCCATGTTTCACAAAACGACGAAAAAAGAAAATCGAATATCTTTGTTTCAGTCAGTTCATTACAGTCAAGTCCATCCATGTTTAGCAATTATTTTAATCCGGGTTGAGCAGCTGATTGCTTCGAAAAAAAATGGTCAATATATATTTTAAAGTCTTAACACAACGGCTGACGTTGGAGAATGAAATATTTTTCACTCCTCTCGTACTGTACACCGGAACGGTAATTTCTGCGGTTTTTTATTCTCAGAAATTTTAAGGATCAGCCGATGATTAATCACGGAAGTTCGACAGCAGCTGGTTGGCAAATGAAATTACGATTTCATTTTACCAATCAAATAAAGCAGAAAAAAGGCATTTCTTTCCCGGTACTAGACACAAAGAAAAACTTATTTCGAAACGATGCGAAACAAAGGTCTGCCAGTCTTTCGACAAAGGGTATAGGTGTAATTTTACACACGCAGCTTGAATCGATTTTTAAAGCACGGTCGCTGCAGAGAGAAGGCTGAAAATTAATAGCCGTAATGAATGAGCATTTTGAGTAAAATATACACAACTGTCACGATCCTGCAAAGCTGCAGCGTGATTCGATTTCAATGCAATTCCATCCATTTCACGCTATTTATATCTAACCAAAAAATGGCGACGAAAGAAAAATATACACATCCTTCCGTTTTGTTATTCTTGCAATACGCGGTCAGATAACGAGAAATTGAAAGGCTTTCATTTTTATAATTTCCGAATGTTTTTCGCCCTGTTTCACTGCTCTTTCCGAAACTATGCGATATACGTATATAAATAATAAACAGACGAGACAAAAGTAGAAAGCTTTTTTGCCCGAGGAAACGACCCGCATCCGCGCACGGCTACCGAGCCGAGTAATGATCCGTCAAAAAGTAGCAGAGTGGGTTATTGTTTATTTACAGGCCCTTCGAAACTGCGCAGTCTCTTTCCCAACTTGAACGTAACCGCCGTTACAAGTCCAGTTACCTCTCCGGGATGAGGTCGAGAATTTCCGCTCTCCTCGCTCGCTGTTCGATTCTCTCTTCAGCAGGAGAAACCCACGGATACAGGCAACATTATACGAATACGCACAAAGAGAATCTCGTCTCGTTTCATCTCGCCTTAACTATTGCTCTCAATTTTTGTCCGCACATTTATTTTCTACACCTCTTCGTTCCTCTCTTACTTTTCGCACTCGTGAAAAGCTCGCTTTTTTCTTCACGAATGACGTTGCCGCAGTAGCAGCGACGCAGGTAACAGGTGTGTCGTTTGCGTTATATGGGACAAGAAATTACGAACCATTCGACGAGGAGAGACTGCGAACGAAGCGTGAAGAGAACTTTGAGAACAAGCAGCCTGCGTGACGGCTTGCGTGTTTCGTTCCTCTTATCGAAATTGCTTCATCTTGAATTATCAAACGCGATGATAATTTTGGCATCTTGTAAATAGAAAAGAAGGAGTCCATGGCTGACTTGGTGGGAAAATTTCGGTGATATAATAAAATTGCAACGGAACGTACATCCTGATTCTTTTTTTAATTACTGCAATTTACTGGGAATTGATCAAGTCAGGAGTTCCTTCGAAGCGTGTAACAGAAACTCGATTAATTTTAGATAAATGCACATGCCCCGATCAGTGTGGGCTGGAAAATAGCATTTCCACACGCTGTAAGCACGCGAATTGGCATCGATGTGGATACGTTGAAATCGCTACCCACCCCGCTAATCGATACTAATTTCAATGATTGCCAATATTTGATGCGGCCAAATCGTACGTCGGATGAATTTTTTAGACCATCAATCCATCGCTCGACGATTCTCCTCATATCGCTGATTCCCTAGGCAATAATCGCACGCGTCAACTATAATAGATCCCGTAATAGATGGTTATATATAATGCGTATAGGTGATCTCCGTAATGCCGTATTGAACGTCAAAACAGGAACGTTGCCTCTGAAATTCATCCACCGATGCTGGTGTAGGATGTTGTCGTTACGGTGATGCGAATAAATATACAAATGAGGAATAAGGGTTTATTTAAATCAATTTAAACTGGATTTCCACGAAGAAACGCGACGCCAACTTCCGGCAGTTTTCTTAAAGAAACAAATATATCACTTGCACGAGGTATAGAGAGAAGAAAAAAAACTGTCGTCTACTACGAGGAATAATTAGAATAAGAATTGAATTAAGCACGATGAAAACCGAGCTTTTGGTAATTCATTCGATTCTGTATTTTTTTTTCAACGCTGAAACGCCACGGTTGGATTTCAAAAGCGTAGGTATTTTATCTTTCCTCGAAATATGTGCAGAATTCTTTTTTTTTCACAAAAGTGCAACATTCACAAGCCAAAGATGGAGAGGTTGAAATAAAAAGCAGAATCAATAGTCGATTCTCCTAGTATTCGCACGTTGACATTGAATATAATAAAAGAATTTCGCAATGGAAAGGGAAAGAATCACAAGTTTCGTATTCTTGCGTTTCACTTTTGACTGCCGGGAGGCAAGAAAAAGCAAGCTTACAAGCCGGAAGATTTTCTCTGGCTACATTCCAAGAATTCAGAATCGTTTGGTATTTCGGTATTTTCCGGCGTGCTAAAATCCCCATTCTGCACGACAAGCCGCGAGGGAAGTTCGCTGATCACGAAAACGAAGCTGCTCGCACACGAATGCCGTCATCGTCGTCGGTGAAAAGGCCGCGAGGATATGCCTGAAACAGTCCTACAACGATTCGCGAGGGTTTCGATGGAAGGAAATTCTTCATCTTAAATTCCGGTTCGTTTGCCGCCCCAATTATCCTTCGATGATCATTCAAACCACGATAGTCGAAAGCTCTGAGACTTTATCGGAACTCGTTATTCGGTCGATTTCAAAGCTACTGATAAAACGTGATCAGGTGCAAAGAATAAAAGTGTATTATAAAGTATATACCAAAGTGTATACATTCGGATAACAATAAAAAGTCAATTTGTCCAAGTGAGATGAATCAGTTACTCAAAGTGTACGTATAATCGAAGGAATTTAATTTGATGGTTATGTTTATAGCATCGAATCCTCCAGGTGCGAGGATTTACAATTAATTGCAAACTCGTCAACTGATGAAATACAAAAGAGCGAACAAAGACCGTCACTGTATCGTTTTTCCAAGGCGTTAGAGTTTACGTTTCTACCGTCTAAATTTTATTATTAGCAAGCCGTTAAATCTGACCGATCAAGTAAGGTACAGATAAAACCTTGTGAAGAATTGATCGAGCTAGCGAGTATGTAAACAGATCGACGTAAACTTTTCTGTTCGACTAGCAGCTCTCGGACTTTCATTATTATATCCACCGAATTCCCCTTGAATTATTTCTTCTTCCGTTTTCACTTCGTTCTTTCCCCCGGAAATTCTAATAACCGAGAATCACCTGGATAGTTTCAATTAATTTAATCAAATGAATAATTTTTCATAGCCTCCGTTTCCATAGCAGTGCGTGCGGCTTGATCGGATTTATTACACATATGCATGGCCTCTCGCTGCGCGAATCGCGGGTTTTCCTTAGCAAGGAATTATAGCCGCACGCGTTGCAGGGGGTAGAAAGAAAACCGCAAAGTACCAAATGCGACTTACGAGCGAAATGAAACGTGAAGGTGGTATGAAAGAGAAAAGAGAAGGGGGAGAGAAAAAAAAAAAATTAAAAAATTGAAAAACAAACTACGTACGTAAAAAGTAACATATAACAAAGTTTGTGTCGATTACGTACTGTATTTTCCTGACCAGCAGCTTCCGCATATCAGTCCAACTTTTCCTCCCATTTTGCAACGGTGTGAAGTTGCAGAAGAACGGATGAAGAAGTAGAAGAAGAATAAGTAGTAGTAGAATAATAATAATAAAAGTAACAGCCCCGATCGTTGCACCCGCTCCGAAACGGCGTTCAAGTCTTTCTCAGCAAGACTCGCTTGACTGTTACGAGAACGTATAACCCTTGATTACCTTATTTCACACTTGATGAAATAATCAACGGTCAAAGGTCAGCGTTTATGCTCACTTTAGACGGTTAAACGGGCGATCGAAATCCCGACTAAAACATCAACCCCGTCTCCGTCTCTTTGGCTCCGGCTGTCGCTTTACGATATCATATACGTCTCATAATTCGGGGATTCTGATTTACCGTTTCCAGTCACGAAACCCGTTTTCAAAACGCGATATCACCAGACGACACTCCGTTTCCAGCACTTATTCACTCGACGGTACTTGTATCGATGTATTCAATGTTTCCACCCCGATTCATCGTGCATTCAGCTTTATCAAGCTTCGTCCGATCGAAATATCACCTTCATTCCTGAACGATCCAACCGAATACTACCGTGAATTTGTGTCTTCACTTGGCTGCGAGTGAAACAAACACTTCCTTCGGCCTTGATCAATCACGCGCACTGCAGTCGTCGGTGCAATAATTCACGAGGCTGTAATCGATGTTGATTTTCTTCAGCTACAAAAAGACACCGACCCGGTTCTTTTCACCCCGAGCATCGCGTCTCTACGCAAACAAACGACCGATCGTGAGTCGGACCGGACGAATGGTGTCGACTCACAACAACGAGCACCTTGAACAGGTGTCGGCGTCGCGACGCTGCACACGTGGCTTCGCATACGCGTCGCCGTTCGTTAAATCGCGTCGTATCTGTCGGACCGCCAACGAGTGACTGCCGAGTTCAGATGCTCGTTCGGGGGGCCGAGAGTCCGGCAGAGGGATATGATTCGTTCTGTCCCCATTGAGTAGTAGGCATGCTACACCGACACGCCGGAAACTCTTACGTCACACACGACACGCACACCAAAACATCGTATGATTTCGCCTGGAGCCCTGACGCCAACTGGGAGTCGTGTGTGTCCGCAGGTTTTGTTTGTCACGCACACATTGACGATTGATTTCGCGATTCGTGTCATGCATCGTGTGTGAGTGCACGGGCTCGGTGAAGCTTTGCAGGGTTTTAGCCTCTTCAAAGAGACGAGAACGAGAAATTCTGGCGTCGGTGTAAGAAGATTGTCCCAATTGCTCGTCGATTCTTCATTCGTATAAACTGATTATTCACAATCGATTATATTGTCTTGAGAATTTTATAGCTTGTAATTGACTGTTCCGTACCTCTGTAGGTCAAAATTGTGCGATTCTTTTGCGTAAATTGCATAATATTGAAAACCAATGGAATATCCAGCTTTGATTGTAATGTATTTATTACCTTTAGGCTACTCATACTGGCATTCTATACCTTTAAAAGCTTTGAAACTCTTGAGGTACGCCATATTTGCACGGATAAATACTTGAAAAAGAATACTAATATAATTCATCCAGACATGATTTTACGTGCAATCGCTTTCAAAGAACCAAACGAATTTCAGCTTGTCGAATAATTTTTTGAACAAACGTCTAGAATTATTATTACCTACGGTTTGTTCAGCCGCACATAATTTCTCCGATTAGTTTCTCAGAAGTGTTCATTGCACAAAAGAAGCGAAAATATTGCCAAGCGTGTCGTACATTGGCTATAATTTAATTTTTTATCTACCGCAAAAGGAAAGTTGGCATAACAAATGACTAGAAAATATGATATAAAAATGCTGGAAGTCGAAAAGATAACGAAATACGTGAGGGGGATCGAGTGAATACGCCGGTGAGAAATATACGAGCAAAGATGTAGATAGAGAGAGAGCAAACGGGTGGGTCCGGAGTCCCAAATCGCCCTCGTAGCATCTGCGGCGCATCCCTTGGAAAAAGGGACGATGTACTTCGCTCCTCGCTGTGCCGCCGGTTCGCCGTTAATCAACGCAGATTACACAGAATTCATTTTTATCACTTGGACCCCGACATCCTCGGCGGTGCCTCGAGGATTCTACGAGTTATGACATCAAGTTGGAAAAAGAGAAAGAGAGAGGGAGGCCAATCGTACTCTCGACTTTCCCAGTGTCTCCTATTTCGCGATTTCGCGATCCTACGTTACTCCTCAAGTCAAGATCTCACTGTGCATACGTGCCATGGTTCGAGACTGACCCAATTCGTTTGCTGATTGCGCGCGTTTAACCGTTTCATAATTGCGTTGTTCAATGGTGGAGATGTACGCGGAATAGCGAGCTTAGGTTCGTTGGAAATTAGTAGAACGACGAATTAATTTTGCGACTCTTTCACGACAAGTTAATAGTTCGAATTTTAGATTTCGCGATTCGAGGTTTCATCGTTGTTTCCCTCCGCGAGAATATCATTCCAGTGAAATCCGTCTAGAAAAACTTTTAGGTATAATACCTAAAAAAAAAAAAAGTTTGAAAGTTCAGAAGCGATCGTTTGTCAACAATTTTTCTATCGAGCAACACGTGCCGGGAATTGTGGAAGCGTGAAGAGAACGGCAAAAAACAGAATAATTCCAAGAAATCCAAGGAATTCGAAAGGCGGCTTTATACAGGCATTATATTAAGGTTTATGGGAATTATAAGTCGAAGTCAGCATATCAAACGCGGTTCTTCCTCGGCTCTGGTGTTTGAATATTTGACGAGTCATATCCTCTGGCACATCGGATCGAACTCTGGGAGTTCGAAAT
The DNA here is from genome assembly GCF_021155775.2 of Neodiprion pinetum. Lineage (NCBI taxonomy): Eukaryota > Metazoa > Arthropoda > Insecta > Hymenoptera > Diprionidae > Neodiprion > Neodiprion pinetum. The sequence continues at coordinate 7,858,405 of NC_060237.1, read as the reverse complement.
GGCGACCCGGTACTTTGGGATACGTATATGTTACACATACACGGATAATGCGCGAATTACCGGACTGCAGGTACATACATCGAATGGGGGTACTGATAAAAAATTCAAGACCCGCACCGCGGCGCATGAAAGCTTTTCCGCTTTAAGCTCCTGCAGCATTATAGATACCTACACACACCCACAGTAGCTGCAGATAGTACGGCTACCGACTAATGTCTAATGCACCCGAGCCCTGTGGCGACGTTGTACCTACCGCAACAGCGATGCCAATAGGTGGAAACGCGTTATCGAACCGAGTCCAGAGTGCAACGAGGCAATTGCAAGGGAAACTGCGCAGAGATGAGCAATTTTTAAAGACGAATTAACGCGGCTAGATGTCTGAGGTGAGCTGCTAGCTATAACCGGAGCTTAAGAGCGGATGACCTTTCAAATGAGGTGCAATACGTAGTCGAGGTATGCGATCGGTGTCTTGCGAAATATAATGTCGAAAGCTAGCCAAGAGTTCAGGCTTGATCTTCCGTTCGAGCTCTCTAAATATGCGGTTGCATCGAAAGACGGTTCGCAGAAAAATGCGGAGGAAAAATGTGTGAGAGATAGAAAAAAAAAAAAATATTTTCATAATGCATACGAAATTATGTAAGAAAGTTCCTCGAGCCTCGTGTATGCAGGCTTGGGTATGTATATATTCATATTATATTCTCAGTCAGTATTTGTGCGTGTTTTTGCTGTATACGCAGCGTTGTACAACAATTGGCATTTTTTCTTTTTTTTCTTCTTATATATGTACAATTGTAAGTAATAACATAATACTCACTATGGTTAAAAATCTATATACTTTAGTAATTAATCATCCGATGGATATAGTAGGGTAGAATTATTTTTAAATGCTAGTATTAAAATTACATGTGTTTACGCCTAGTTAGCTGTACGTTCGCGTACGTTGTGTGTCTAAATTACACTTTATATAATCAAGGAGAAAAAAATAAAAAATAGTACAAAACTTTGATAAAAGGGTAAAATGTCCTGCGTGAAAAAAAAATTTAAGAGAAATTGATTAAAAAATAGAACGAGTAAGTTAAAATATAAAAATTTGTTCTCTTTTAGGACTTCGATGTCCACTGGCGTGACATTTTCTATATATAATATGTATGTTTATAGTCGTGCTTTATCTATTCTAATAATGAGTTATCTATCGCTGTACAAAACATATATATATGTATGATAAGTCGTACGTTAGAGAATCTTTGTAAAGGTACAACATGTGTGAAGATATCAGATATAGTTAGACGGAATTACATAAGGTAATAGTTGTGACGCGGTGACGAATTAATTTCAGGCAACATTGTATCTCCTCGGTTGAAAAAGTGCAACGAGGAGAGCGCCGATATTTGAACCCAAACTTATTAAGTTCCATCAAATGAGTTTCGAAAGACATTAGCTGGTCGGAAGAATCGACTTGCATTTGTCCAGTTGACTGGCTCGGAGTAGAAGAGTAAGAAGAGGAAGCGAAGAATATGGAGGATGAGAATCACTTTTCCCGAGGGTTTCGTACTCTTTCGTGAGAAACGCCCGGGTTCCCCTTTCCTTGCGTTACGTTCCATTCGGTGAAACGATAGGGGGAGAGAGAAAGAGAGGAAATAAAATTTCTTCGCCAAGTCTTTTTCCAAGCGCTATTCGCACTGGAATGGCCTCTTTCCTTTGTGCGGTGGTAATTGAAAAAAGTAACGAAAGAATGCGGAGGGTTGAAATTAGCCTACAAGTCGGTCTCGACTCTCCCCGTCGCCTCTCTACAATTTATACACTTTGAAACTTCTTCCCGAGGGTGCATCGACTACCGATGCTGACAGTTATCAGATCATTTTGATTGTTGCCGATTCCAACGTCGGAACAAAGCGCAATTATGCATCAGGAGATCCCTACTCTTTCGGTTTGAAAAATATCCTCCGACGAATCGAGGCCCTTGCGTTATGCGTCGGGGATGAAACGCAGATTAGGAACTACGGAGGAGGGCTGAAAATTATCGGGCAATTGCCCAACCGCCACCGAGACGCGACGCAAGGCCGTGTTCCAACTCGCCGTCTCAACTTCTCCGGCAAAAAGGGAATTCAATTCGTCATATATGTATAAAACACACGTGCGTTGTACTCTTGATTAAAACTGTGCAAAAACTTCAACCCAGTTGTTCCGTAGAATACCATTTCTACCGAGCGATACGTTGCGACGAAAAATACGATGGGAAAAGCTAACTCGTCCGATTAAACATCCGTGTTGTAATAATTTATTACGGTGAGTTGGAACCCGCGAACGTGCTTGTGAAATATCTGCGAATGGGCGTTATTGCCTTTAATCGTCTTAAACGGGACGCGAAATTTACTGATCCTCGATTTCATCCTGCAAAAGCCCACTACCCACATTTCGGAGTTATTCTCGTCACGAAAAAAACCCTTCTTCCGCTACCGTATAGTCACTAATCTCAGTTCTACTTTTAGCCATTTCTTACGTTTCACGATTTGATACGTTGCTGATTTTTGATTTGCATTTCGTAGCATCTCTTGATCGGAACCTGTTATTGCCGTACGATTATTGGATTGAGATTCTAGAGTATACGTATACGAAGTTTCCTCGACAGTAAAGTGTAACAAAAAAAACTAATCGAAATTAAGTAATATGTCAGAAAGACACTGACGATGAGATAGTAAAATGACAAATACATATGAATGATTTATAATAAAATGTGGATGCTGAGAGTAAATGGAGTTGAGCTGAAATTTTCCCTGAGATTAGCACTATCTGAATAATTCAAAACGTTGCAAATATAATTTATGAATAACCTTTCCTAACAAACAACATGTACAGGTATAACAATGACGTGAAAATGGTATTTAGACAAAGTTTTTTCGGGTGTATCCGGAGTGGCCAATTGTAAAACGATACCGGAATGTGCGTGATGCGGCGTGATGCTCGACAATGAAAAAACGAATTCCTGGTATACAGACGTACCGGAGGTCCTAATACAGTTTGAGGACGACGACGACGACTCGCGCGAGCGGCTCCGGAGCGGCGACTTTGGAACACAGACCTTCCGCCTACTTCCTCAAAATCCCAGTCCCCAAAGGCCACTCACCTGTACCGTTTGCACTGCTGGAGCCGTCCGTCGTCGCCGCTCCGCGAGTAACCGTCGTCCCGTCGTCCTGGCCCTGGGCCTCGTTGGCGTCCGGATGACCGGGCGGGACACGGCGCGTATCGAACGTTAAAACACCCGAAGTTTCGTTCGCGATTGGGATCGTCGAGTCTGCCGTCGACTCCTGGTGTCGCGCCGGCGCCGATCCGTCTTCTTGCCTGCTCGTTGCTGTCGTCGGCAACCCTCGCCCCGACTCCGACATTGACGTCCGTTGCTGTTCCTGGAGTAAGCAGGCGCTCGAGAGCAGGTCCCACTGACGCAGCTTCTCCCGGTCGATTTCGAACGAACCGGACGTTGCCGTAGACCCGCGTGACGCCTCCGCCATCGCCGGAGCTGGGGGAAGGTTGCCTTCGGCTAAAAAATTCTGCCGATTATCATGCTCAGTGTCGCGTTGCTGGAGGACAGCCGCCGCTGCAGTCCCCGGTTTCCGGTACGCCTCGTTCTCTGAGTCCCAGATGTAACCGCCGACGCCAATTCTGTCCATGGCCAGCCTCTCGTAGGTCTCTTCTTCGGGCCCCGGATTCCCTTCCTCCGCCTCCTCTTCCTCTCTTCGACCCTCGTCGACTTCCTCCCCACGTTGCATTCCCTGCGCTTCGCTTTGATCCTGGTCTTTCGCGGCAGCCTGTCTTCTTCGCATCCTGTGACTCTCCCCGGCCACCTCCGAGGCTTCCCTCCGCAGAATCACGCTGTCATTCACGTAGGTCGCGCCCCTCGTGATACGCGCTCGACCCTTCGACCCCTGCGCTCCGGCTATCCGCCCATCTTGAACAGCGGACGGACCGACGGAGGCTTCCAAATTGTCGAGGGATCTCGCGTGCCTCAGGCTGACCCTGCGCAGACTCTCTCTCCACAGCGAGTCCTGCTCCCAGGGATCCTCGCCGTTGAATCTGTTCTGGTTGTGCACGGGCGAAGGATGGACCGTGGTTTCCCGCTGCTGCCTCGAGCCGATCATTTGCCCGGTGCCGTACCTCTGCTCGACCAGATTCTGTAGCTCGGCATCGTCCAGGAGGCCTTCGAGCGACCTTGACCTCCGATGAGCGGCGTACCGGGTGCCGATTTCCACCTGAAAACGTGATCCGCTCGGTGTTGTGTTGGACTCACCTTGCGTCTTATCGCGGATACCGTGCGGGTAAATGTTCCGCGAGTTGAGGTCCGGGATCATGGAGACGTCAGGTAGAGGGTCGGTCGACTTGACCCTCCTGAGGGTGTCGGCCTCATATATGTTCCGCTTGTCGACCTGAAAAAGCCCGGCTTTCTTCTCAGCGAGAAACTGGGTGCTGGACTTCCTAAGTTCCGCGGCAATCCGCCTGGCCTCGTCGATGTCCTCGACCTGTATCTGCCGCGGCATCTGTCTCGGAATGGGATTCACCATGCGACCGATGTCGTTCCTCTTGTTGGCCGCTAAGGCCGCGTCCCCGCGTTGATTGTTTAGCTGCGGAAGCCTCGAGGAGGCCGAGTTGCGGTTGATCAGCGCGTCTATTCCGCTCACACCGGCCTGCAGGTCGCTGTAGTAGTACGGCGCCCCGTTCTGGTCGTTCTGCACCTGGCTCGCGTTGTAGTACGCGGACTGGGGGCTGAGCTTGACGGTGGAAGTGGACGCTGGGTACTGACCCGAGTCCTGACTCGCGGATGATCTGTGATTCGGCGATAAAGAGAAGCGGGCCGAGTCCTGGCTCGTTTCGCGGGAGTGTCGCCCCTGCGATCGGCGATTCTGCTCGAAGTACGAAGCGTTTGGAATGCCGTTACCAGGCGCGGATGGGGAAACGGAGCCCATCTGCGACATGACGGAGGATGACTGAGCGCTGCTGGGTCGTTGGCAGGCAACGGAAGTGGATACCGAAGCATTTCCGGATATTAGAGAGTAGCTGGAGTCTCTGCTGTGAGAAATCAAGGGGCTGGGTCGCTGATGGCACGGTATCTTCTGACCGCGGTAATTTTCCCCCGGTTTAGAACCGTCGCCGTGCTCTGAACGAACGCCGGGGGAACCGCGGAGCGTTGAAAAGCTGACCACGTTCTCGTAGTGAACGTCGCCGGTGAAGGACTGGGAGTGCTGATGCATCGGGGGCAGGTCGCTGACCCTCATCGACGGCAGACTGCTGGCCGAGCTCGTCTTCGTTCTGGCACCGTACTGGTAAGGCTGATCCAGGGTGTTGTACGAGGGGAGATTACCCTTGCCGGATATTTCCTGACTCGTTGTTTTTCGCAGGTGTTTATCCGTGGCGAGCATCGACTCGTTCAATCCGTATATGCTGTTGTAGCTCAGGTCCTTTGCGTACAGATCAACGTTGAACGCGTCCCGGGCCTGGAGTTCCTCGAGGTACTGATCCAGGTCGATACTTGCCCCGTCGAAACGGCTCCCAAGGGACTCGAGCTCGTCCAGACTGTCGAGGACCTCGCAGACCTCGTCGCTTACCGGGCGTCGCTTCATCTGACGGTGCCTGGCCTCCTCCTCGGGGCTTCTAAGCTCCACAGAATCGCTGCCCGAGGCACTCTCGAGCGACATTCGACTGTCGCGAAAGGTCGAGCTTATCGTAGTATCGGAGAACCTCGAGGGTGGTCTGTGCGTCTCGACTTGACCCGCGGGCTTGTTCCAGGACTTTGGTGAGTCCCTGCTGTTTAGGCTGTCCCGACTCGCTGCCACCTGAGGCGCGACCTTCTTCGCTTCGCCTAAGGAGTCTTGAATCTCGAGGGAATCGAGGTCGTCCAGGGGTGGCAATGAGGTCGGGATCGGCGGTGGCGACACAAGTTCACTGTCCGACGAGTCGTGGAGCTCGGCAATGAGCGCCTGGCTGGCTCCCAAGTAATACGAGGCCGGGCGAAAGGTGTCGGAGAGACTGAACCGAGGATGCCGAGGAGCGTCGAGGGAGTCGAGGTCCTTGGATGACTCGTCGTCAGCGTCGGAACTGTCGGATTTGAGGGCAGTCAGGATGTCCGGAAGGTCGGGCCTCGGCGGAAGAACGTCATTTCCCGAGTCTCTCTTCGTCTTGGCTTTTTTCCCCGACGACTCGGTGTCCTCCTTGTCAGCAAGCTGGCTGACCTCCATGTAGACCGGCTCCATTTTATTGTCAGCAACACATACGAACTCGTAGTGGGGAGGATCGAGAGTCGAGTAATCACCGGAGTCGTGTTTCCGGTCTTGATCATCGGGTGCGAGAAGTGAGTGCCCGATGCCGTTCTGGCTCATTTCGACGTAAGAATTTTCTTCGTGGTCCAGACTCGCGAAGAGGCTTTCCATCATCTTTGAATTTGGACGCTCGTTCGACGGGTCCAGAATCGCCTTCCTCGGTGCCATCGGCATGTAGTGTTCCTCCGGGTTGAAGTCATCTGGTTTCGAGGCCGGGCTGGTCAGTTCGCTTTCCACCGACAGCTGATCGTCGTGAGTGACCAAGGATTCGGTAACGCTCAGCCGCGTGTAACAGGGGTTGGAAATTTCCTGGGTGTTTGCAGCTTCCGCCTCGTTCTCCGAGCCAGCCTTCGAATCCTTGACTTTCCTGCTCTTGTCACCGAGGTCCTTTCTTCTCCTTATCGTCCCCGTAAAATTCTCCTCGACGTTCACCGACCTCTGGATTTCCCGGTTCTCGTCTTCCTCCGCGACATTTTTACTCGGCTGATCGAGGTCGCTACCCGTTTCGTAAAGGAGAGTTTCGGTGTCGCTCAACACCCCGCGATTCTGCTGCTGTTTATACTCCTCGTTCTTGTCATTCTCCTGTTTCTGAGCCTGCTGCGATTTCCGCTCGAAATCGGCAAGGAGGTCCTTCACCGACTTGTTTCCATCGTCCGTGGAGGCTTCCTCCTCAACGCCGACGGAATCTCTGGTCTCCCGGCTCGAATCGCCCAATGCAAAGTCGCGGATGACGGTCGTGTTCCGTGTCGGATCGAGTCGTGAAACGTGAGCCTCCGTTGCCTGGGGGGGAGAAACTTTGAGAGGCTCCTGCATGGCGAGCAGCGACCCTGGTGTTTCATCCAGGCTTGACTCGAAGGACTTGATCCTGGACTGAACGAGATTTACGGCCTGTACATCGGGCGGCGTTGAGTCCTGGGGGTTTTGCTCAGGTTTGATGTACTGATAAGAGAATTCCTTGATTACTTTGGCCTCGTCAATTTTCGTCTCCCAGTCATCCTTATCACCTCTCGTAGAGTTCCACTGGACGTTCTTGTGCCCGTGCCAAGTGTCGTTGGGTATGTAACCGGCAAGAGTGCTGAGCCTCCCCTCGGAGTTGCTCGATTGGTCATTGCACGGAGGGTGGCAAAGGGCGCTCGTCTGTTTCAGAATCCCTGTAGGTTTCTTCGGCGTTTCATTATGCTGCCACTTGGGATCCACCCCGGTGCCAACTTCCGGCCCGGATTCCTTCCGGGTCGATCTCCTCACCGTCGATCTCGGGTTGTTTATAGCCTCGTAGGACGACGGCGAGAAGCCGATTTCCCCGTATCCGGCGTCAGGCGGGATACCGCAAGGCTGACGGCTCCCCCGGGACGCGTTTTTATGTCGGCTGTTCTCATACTGGGGAGGGAACGCCGACGGATGTATTGGCGAGGAAACGGTTTCGCCGTTCGCGCTCACTCTCGTCGGATAATTCAAGGCGGCGCTTGTTGCGGCTGTCGTGATCATGGCGGTGCTGGTGGTTGTGGTGGTGATCGAGGTTGCGGAAGAAGAGGCAGCAGACGACAACGTCCGCTCGTCCAGAACCTGCCGGGGGCTCCTGCCAGCGTGGGAGGGTCTACGGGTTCGCTTGTGCCTCACGTTGCCCAACTCTGAGTTATGGTCAAACAATAATAATATCCTCCGTTACTCTCGAGTCAACCGGAACGAACGTTCGTTACCTTCCACCACGCTAGAATTGTTAGGAAAGCCAGACCGAGAATATAACGACGAAGCTGAGGTCGCTCGAACTCCGTCCAAGACAAGATTACTGCGCTGTTAACTACCCGTTCGTTCTAAACTGTTACGACGATTTATTTACAACAATAACGTAGCGAACTGGGATCAAAATTATCCCCTCTACCTGGGCGTGTCTAGTAACCTTCGGCAAAACTTCGTTAGCCTTCAAACTATCCCTCAACATTCGATCCAATAGCAAATAGAATACTTGAAACTTTAAACATGAAACTAGTTATCGGATAGCGTGTATTGCACTACGAAAGCGTGATCGAATCTTGATTCTTCAGAAGAGGTATACATGTATACTTGAGTTTTGATAATGATCTAGGCACCTATAAAGGCAATTGCACGAACTTTGTTGCAATCTTGCGCAGTGATCTTGGCTCGGAAACGGTTTTAGAAGCTGAGAGTTAGTGTGCAGAATTCACAGTCTACGACTGTGTGCGATATGTACGAAAATAAGTAATAATTGTTATCACGGTACATTAAGGCCACGAAAAATCGTCGGTAAAGAATATTTTTGTTAGTTGGATTGGCGGCGACATGCTGTATGGTATGCAGTTTCGACTCTAGTCGCTATGTATAATATACATATACACGTAATACGATATGATTTATCTATATATTGAAGAGCTTCGTGCGTTGCCGTTTTCAGACAGGCTATGTGTTTCATTCGTTAGAGTATTCGAGCGAGCTATCGTCTTGCCGTACCTCTCGATCGTGTTAGTCTTCCAACCCAGCCCAGCCCAGCCCAGCCCAGCCCAACCACCAGCACCGAACCATTGACAACAAGTTGCATCCCCACGTGTAATTGAAAATATCGGTACCACGTCACCACACCATAATTAACTCAACATAGGGCAAAACGTGCAAAACGTTGATAGTGTTGAATTTTGCATCATTCCATGGTATGTTAAACTGGCGGAAGAATTTACTCCGCGACGCTTTGGGTCAACGATGCAGCGTCGTGCCCAAAATATAGTGTCTACTAGAGAACGACATTTTGGTAATTTCATTTCAGGCGGGAGAATCTTCTTACACTGCTGTATTACTCTGTATTAATACGATTCCCTCGATTACAGGGGTGAAAAAGTTCGGTGAAGAGCGATAGGTGGAGAGAAAGACAGAGAGATTCAGTGTCAGGGTATACGTATTATGTAGAGGAGAAGTCAGAACCAGAGACATATTATACGGATGGGGGGAAAAAAGTGGAAGAGGTGAAGACAGATGAGAGCCGGAGAGGAAGAGAGTAATAAAAAGAGCGAGCGAGAGGGAGGATGGATCTAAAGAGGACGATGAAAGTTAGGATGAAAATACACCGAGCAAAAGGAGAGGCCATTCTTTTGCAGCAATCAAATTTGAAGTCAAGGCTGTGAGGCAACGCGATGCGGGATATCTTCAAGTTTGATTAACCCCGAGGACATTATTCAGCAAGTTAATTAAAATCCACCATAAAAAGATATTATACGTACAGTTGAATAATACGTGTATCTATATATGAAATATATACTTATATGTAAATTGTATCATACACATTTCAATGTATATATAAATGTACAATAGGTACGACAGAAACAGAGGCGAAGAGGCGCTAATACAATAAACATTGTGTTATTACAGAGAACTAAAAATGATGCTAAATGATAATGATAATAATAATAATAATGGTAATAGTAAACAAAACTAATAATTCTACTAGCCAATTGCGTAAGTTAAACCCCATCGTTAGATTATTTTAAACTATAAAGTATTCCTGCGTCGAAGAAGCGACAAACCCTACGTATTTACACAGTCGGAAATAATTTTTGTCTACGTTAAATTTCTCTTGTGACAAAACTAACACACTTCTAAGATTCATTTGACATTGCGCGCATAATTTATATCACCAATAACCTGAAGTTGCGTGTTGAAGGGTGAGTTCAAAAGATATTCATCACTTTAAGCGATATCAAATTGTCGGCAGATTTTTACAGGTCGGAAAAAAATTAAGTTTGAGTCTTTAAATTAAATTTAAATACTGCCGAGCAACAATTTCCCATTGAATAGCTTGCCAATAAATTTTGCCTCATTTCAAGCGTGACTTGTATTTCAATAGAGTATCAACTGAAATATGGTAATTATGTACGTTCTTTGACGGAACAAATTGTTGACTAAACACTGAATTTCGTTAATTTGAACCTGCAGATAAATTGTTCTCTTTGAAACATTATACCTATGCCGTTGAAATGTCACAGTAGATTCTGAACATTCCTCAAGTGGACGGAAAAATTGGAAAACTGGTTAAAATTAGCATATTTTTTCCGACAGTGTACACAGTAGACGAGTAAGAAGAAGAAAAAAAAAACAATTAATAAAATGAAAAGAACACTACGTAAACAATGATGTACCTATATTTTCGTGCGCTTGAAAATGGAGAATACAAAAAATATTCCCAAATTCCACATCGAAATCGTATTTGTATGAGTAAAATAATGACGAAAGCTTAAATAATTAAACCAGGAGACGAGTCCCTACCTTCGTCGTCGCTGGAATAACTGTTGTACCGGGAAACGTTGTTGGTGACGGATCGTCTGCCGTCAGTGCTTTTGCTCCGAGGATGAGTCCGATGTCCATCGTCCCGTCTCCTGGCTTGCCGAGCCTCGGCGAGGCTTGCTTCGTGGGCAGCGAGTTCGAGGAAAGCCTGCTGTTTGTAATAGCTCGACAGTTCATTCTGGGCAATTCCCTGTACACGACTTCCAGAGCTAGCGGGTTTCCTCGTTAACGGACTCTGCAGCATTCGCTGTTTCCATTCGAGTAGTCGCTTCATTGACTCTTCTCTCTGCGGATCAAGATCAATCGATCAGATTGATCCAAAAGACGCGGGCAATTCAAATTTCCCCAAACACAAAATCGGCTGGTGAATTTTCACGAATCCAAACGGCGATTATTTCTCCCTTATACCTGTGCACATGTATGAATGGTATGTTGGTAAAGCGCACCCGATTTCACCGCGACGCGATGCAATGTGCGGCCGTGTGAATTATGCGTCTGAACAATTAGTTCAGAGCGATCAAGCAGCCGATTCGAGGTATTAAAACGAGCGAAGGCTTTTCCGCAAACCCGAACTGTCAGCGAAAAAAAATCAACGAACACGCTAGCTCGTGAATTATTACCTAACAACACGTTGCCGTCGCCTGTTTGCCGGCGTATGACGTGCGCTTAAACGGCAAAGTGGAACAACCGTGACTAATTACATCGCAAACGCGTTACGGCGTCTCTTGTTCGTTTGGGAATATTTCAGTGCAGTTGGTACCTGTAATAGTTGCTGAAATGGGAAAATCGAATGGCGAAAATTTCCTACCACTATCGATAACAATTATAATTCACAACCGGCGCGTACAAGATGTATTATACATGTGTGTGGATATCAATAAACACATGTATAAACCAACCCGCTGCGTTGACTATTAACGGTGATTATTAGTGATTTATCGACACAGCGGTAAACGATGATTACAAACACGACGTATAAAGAGAGAGTAATTATTTAACCAAAATACGAGCCAACCTGCATTCCCGCTTAAAATTGTAGCCATTAGATGCACACCGTGATTACATGCGAAAATAGACCAATGTTTTGATATTTGTTTAACAAGCGACGTATCCCGATATTGCAGCGAAATTATTCCTACAATTTCGACCGAACAACTAGCTGCACTGTACAGTTATATGTATAATACCATTAAACTCCAATTGCTTGTACCCAACGATAATCAACGATTTCGCGAATAACGCTGAATGCAGAATGCGTTGATGATTAGGGAAAAAGTACAGGGGTGGGTAAAAAAAAAATTGGCAAACTTTTTCTTTCAAACGTATCACAGGAAAGTTTTTTCTCCTCTACTCACCTGTTGGATCTTCCGCTCCCCATCGCGTGAATCCTGTCCCGACGATCGCTCCGCGTAATCGTCTTCGTCTCGGTCTACCTGATGCCGTGTGCGGGGCAGACGAGCCGATGCTGACCTGGCAAACTGCTGCTCGTTCCACCGCCTGGCCCTCCCACCGGTTGACGTGTCGTACTCGGTACGAGAATCGCGTTGTATTCGTCGAGGCACAGTGGCCCCTTCACCCGGAACACCGCCGAGCAAAAGTTCCCTGCCGGAGGGAACTGCCTGCTCGTAACTTCGCTCTCGGAGCGATCGTCTCACCAGTGACTCGCTTGCTATTCTGTAGACACAGGTATTCGCAACACATATAGGACTATAACCATAGCACAGACACGATTTTCGCGATGGATTTAATTATACAAGAAATTCGTTTACTTTAGACGCGTAGAATAATGCGTGCGACGTGTTATAACAGAACGCACATCTCGAGTCAGTCTGACGAATACGCGTTACACTCGTCGGGTGAAACGGTTTCTCCCCTCCCTTATTTTTGGCTCTTTGTGTCTTTTGTCGTTGAACCGATTCGCAGAGTTATTAGACCAATTTATAAACTAATCAATAAAACGACAGAAAACGTGGAAAACTTGAAGAAAAAATATTTAAACTCGATGCTTTACGAGTGGAAAATTTTTTAAATTCTCGAAAATTAGACAAATAATAACAATGTGTCTATTGGAGGAACGGTCTGTTTGGTTATTCTGTTGGCAAATGATGATCTAATCGTAAATTCAGGTAGGTAGAGAGAGACATTCGGCTACGACGGTATTCCGGAGGTGTGTGTGTGTGTGTGTGTGTGTGAATAAGTGCGGTGGAGCGCACCTGACGCATCGCGGAATTCAACTTCTAAGAACAATCAGCTGTACCTGACATGGCAGCAACTGTGAGGTGAGTCACGACAGGTGAGGTGAGTTTCGTATGCACGCTTCAGTCTCAATCGGTTACTTGTCACATCGGAGCGTGACAATTTAACGAACGAATCGAGTATACACAGATATACAAGAAAAAAAATATTTGTTCACACGTGAAAGAGGAGATTAGTGAACAAGCGATGAGGTTGAAGAAATGAATAATAATACACTCGATCGATGCGTAATAATTGATGTTTCAAAAGTTGGGGAACAGCCATTACGGCGAAAGTTCATGACCAAAGTGAGCGCGCTCGATTTACAATCATACTACGAGAAGTGACTTGTACATAAAACTGAATTTCAAAGTAAATTCAAACTAAAAAAAAGTGTACACGAAAACTGTTCATTTACATGATCATTAATTTTCTTGAATAATATTGCCAAAATATTTTCATCCATATGAGTAACTCAGTGACACTTTACGCGAAAACATTCTGACCGTTTTCTTTTGTTACACAAATTTCTGCACGGAAGGTATAACAGCTTCAAGTATTAATCTACCGGATTGATTCAATTCGGGAAATATTTCTATCTATGGAGTGACGAGTACGGTGAAACTGGTATTTAGAACGCGGTTGGAAATTATCGGCCGTTAATGATAATCCGGGATATAGGTAATAATGATTGAGAGGAAAACCGTCCGAACATCAGCGACGAATAATAGCACCGACGTACCTAATACCAAAAATATGAAATTACACGGTGGTGGTTTATACCTATACGTGTAACACAAATCCGTCGATAACCAATCAGACGATTTATTGAAAATCTATAGACGTGCGTATTGGTACGCAGGCTAAAATATTTTTCCAACATCAACACTGGAAATTCTGACACGAATCGAACGATCAGGATTTGAAAAAACAATTTGTTTTTTTCATCTTGTTTCTTGTGTTCGGGGCAAAATATTCAGATGATATTCGTCGACGTTGATAAAGCAGCAATATTTGCAGTAGGTGTAAAAAAACGGGTCTGTGTATGTAGCGAAAAATTTGTGTATAAGAATTGAGAACCATGAGTCAAAAGCCGATACCATTAGTCATCCACAAAGTCAAGGAAACCTGGACCTAACGAAACGAGTAATTTATCTGAAACGATTTCTTTCAGATAGACTGAGAGTGCGACTCATACTCGGTGGTGAAAATGATTACGAATGAAACTTACTCAGAGTGACGTTGAAGGGAATGAGACGAGATAAGGTGATGGTGGTGCTGCTGTTGCTGCTGCAAGGCGGAACTCTGATCCCTCTGAGATCGTCTGAGGGCCAAGCTGGAAGTTTCGCTTATGCTGCCTACGCTGGATTCGGCGTCCCGTTCTCTCGAGGAGGTGGGTTTGGATGGCGTAGTGGCGCGCGATAAGGACTGATTACGTTGCTGCTGGTGATGCTGAGGCGTCTGATGCAAGTAAACGGCGGACTGGCGCATCTGGGCGGCGTACCTTGAATATTCATTCGCGTTTCTTTGACTCCTCCGTAATTTTTACTGAAACATCGACGATTTATTTCTTATCGTCAACTCTCTCCCTGTCTTACCTTTCCTCGGAGTAAAAGTATCCGTCATTAGTCGGCGCGTCTGACGGGTTGACGACATCGAGACTCGATTTGGGTCGCTGAGGTCGGCGTTGCTGGCCCGTAACGATACCCGGTTGAACGTGAGGTTGTTGCTGAGGCCTCCGCGTCGCTTCGTATTCCAAGAAGTCAGCGCTGTGCGGCCGAGGCGGGGGTTGCGCCCTGGGCTGTCTCATTACAGGAGCTTAAAGTAAAATGAAAGCTAACGCTAATCTTACCCCTTTGTTAATTAGTAAAACAAAGGTACGGGGAATTGGACGATGATAAAGAGGCTGCGAAGGCGGCAGAATTAACTTTCTCGCTCCTTCTTCATTCGCCAACCTTATTCCGTCGTCGTTGAGAGGTAAATAGGCGCCGAGAGTTTTTGAACAATCAATCGCCGTGCGCGAAGAGTTTAACGGGAGAAAACAGGTACAACGTGACGCGCGCTGTTTGACGGGTAATTAGACGAAGAAACGTGTCAAGGATGGAGAAGACGGTGGGAAGAGGGTGCTTCGCGATTCGTGTATTATACTTAACTGCTGATCGCAAACCTCAGATTTGAAACTTTTCAACACTCCCTGCAGTTGCCGACAGTTACAACTTGCTGTACCTTATACCGTCTCCCTCCACCTTCTCTGCTAGAATAATACGGACGCGTATTTCGATAACGATCGCTAAGCGCGCAATCATTTGAAAACTTTAACGCGCCCAAGGACCAAATGGCTTGTACCTGACTTTGAGACTTCTTTCTCCAAACCTCCGCACTCCTATACCAGGATTATCGATAGCGAGTTGATTGTAAACGGGAATATCCTGTCTAATGATCAATTATTAGTTAAAACTTTTCGTACACTGGCTTTTGTTCCTTCGGCGTCAATTTCACGTACAGTTCTGCACGTAAATATGTGTTATAGCTGAGTGAATAGACACCGGTGAAATATTAAACAATGACGAGTATAAGTCATTGGGTGTGATAACATTTTTCTCCCGCTTTTGAATAACTCCTAAGATTCAAACCTTGTCGATGAATGTTAATGACTACGAAAAGCGTTTGCCTTCGATTCGCGTATCTCTCCCGGTGTTGCGTATAGTTCAAAATTGAAACAGATGAATTGTGTATAATGGTTCCGAGCAAATCGAATCAAGCAAGAGTCACAAACCCGTGACAAAGAGAGAAAAAAAAAAAAAAAAAACCGCCTAAACTCACCGGCTTGCGTAGGAAGAACGGCATACATCTGCGGATGCTGGGGTGGACTTTGTTGGGCGTAAACGGGAATCGGTATGGGTGCCGGGGCGGGTCCCTTGGTGTATCCAACGGGACCCGCTGGTCTCTGATAAAGCTGTGGAGCGCCGTAGACGTCCTCGTAGTCGCCGTTCCCCCTGGATGACCTTGGCTTGGCGCTCCTACCGTAGGTGTCGGGTGTACGTCTCTCGGTAGGCTGGGACTGAGCGGAGGCATAGCCGTAGTTGAGTCCCGACTTGTCGGTCCTGAGGGTCTGGGGTGGCTGGGACATCCGCGTAACGTAAACGACGCTGCCCCTCTCGTACTCGGACCCGGGACTCTTGGTGGCGGCGCGTACGTCGGGAGAGACGGGGGACTTACGGCAATCGGGATGCAGGGCGTCGAGGTCCGGCGAGGGTGTCGAGTACTCGTTAGATCCCTCCGTCAGTCGGCGCGGCTTCGGGGGTGCGTTGGCGTAAAGCGGCTGGCCAAAGTTCCGGGGCATCGGTTGAACCGTCTGCACGTTGCTGGGCCCTGGCTGCGGGCCTTGCTGCTGGTGCTGCTGCTGCTTGTGCTGGTGCGAGGGCCCCGGTAGCGGGGTATAAGCCCCTGGCTGCTGTTGTTGTTGTTGCTGAGAAGTCCCGGGCTGCGAGTACTGCGGGGACTGCTGCATCCACCCGTTTATCACCGGCTGAACGGGTTGCGTTTGGACCTCGTGGACGTTGTTCAAGGTCGCGAAGGACGCGGTGTTCACGCTGTTTGGACTCGAGTTGTTGTTCGAGGCGTGGCTCGGGTCATCCCGCGACTGGAAACCGTGGAAACCGCTGTCACTGTCGTCCGCGCTCTGGTTCAGGATAGAGGATATCGAGGAGACGCTCGGACGCGCGCTTCGCTCGCCATCTGCTGGACCCGCCAATTCCAAGGCTATCGCCATATCGCCTCCGCCCCTGGAAACGGAATGACAAAGGCTCGAGTTATGCATCGCAACGGAGATGATTGGAATGTTTGCGTGAATGGGACCTGACATGGTGACACTAATTGTACAATAGAAAAAAATTCTCTGACCTCTGCCCAACTCTCCCTGACCAAATTGTACAAGTTTTCCTAGCCTGAAACTCGAACCAATTATAGTGCTGATTTATCAATACGCAAAAACACGTTTATCATCTGTTTAGTGATCACAGAACCCAGCTTATGATAAAAAAATTCAATCTTAGAACTGTGCATTTTCATAAGCGACGTTTAATTTTCCCTGACTAGTGACCACCGTGGGCAAATATCAAGCCGGTTCCCAAGGTCCCTGAGCAGACCCTTTGAGTGGGAATCCCGCTGGTACGCAGGCAGCAAGGCAACTTGGTGAGCCGGGATCACGGATGTTTGTGTTTCATCTGTTCAGAAGTAAAAGGAAGACTGAGAGGAGGCCGGAGTTCCGCCTCTGCAGAGGCTACTCTTTGAAAATCGTACATCACGCAGACCATTGAGAAGCGAGCGGCTGAGGAACGCTTTCAGGATCCTCTTTCAAACCCTGATTCACGGGGCGATAATTAAATCCATATATACACACTGCGTGCCGCGAGTTTGTCTACTACCACATTCCATTTTATACGTTTATAAGTACAGCATGTTTTGAGCTTACGGGTTTGGGTCCTGGAGCAAGGTTGCCAGTGTCAGCGCGTTCACCCATTGGTTCATGCTCTCCCTCGAGTCTGCGGCGAAGAGGTATGTCCTCATATTCGCGTGCTCCGCCTTGAAGGCGAACTTCTTGTTCGCTTTGTCCTCCGGCCTGCACGCCGTCACCCGGTACGACGGCAGAAGTATCGAGCCAAGTAATTTCTCTTCCTCGGGACCTGCAACAAAAGCGACACGACAAATTGCTCAGTTCAGAGTTCTTTTCACATCAAACAGCTATAGCTCGTTGTACCTACAATACCTATCCAAACTTACTCTCTTTGAAATTATCATTTCATTCGTGATGTCGCCAAAACGGTATGACCTTTGGTCCGAAACTTGGTAATTTTTTATCAACAAGTAATAACAATTTTTTGATGGAATTCCCACCGTAACTGTGGTCAAATTTTTGCGCTATGATCGAGAATGGGCGATATTGGATAGCCCGGAGCGATCTAACTTTTCTCTCAAACGTACATATATACATAAATTGTACATGTTCATATATATATACACACATATACATAAATGGGGATTAATTTCCCCAGCAGCGAGGTAACCGAGATGTACGTAGGTACACGTGTACACGTTATATACGTGTGTAATAAGCCGCTTGTAGTTACCCGCGTTCCATTCTATCCGTGGAGCGAATAGAATTCCAACAATTTCGCTATATACCAACATTTGTCGGATCTAACGGTGTATCAGGCCGCGTTTTGCAATGTAGAATCCCTACCACAGTACATTTAATTATTTTTAAGCCTCTTAAGGTGACCGAGCGGCTGACCTCCATTTCATAATCATTTTGGAAATTGAATTGCACTCTACATCCAAGGTTATTTTTGCGATTGATCTTTTATCAGGGCTGTTTCAAAAATCAGTCAAGTCGTTCAAGTTTCACGCCACAACTTCTCTAAAGCTTCGGTAAAATCTGACAAAACAAAAACTGAAGAATGACAGTTGGTAAACCATTTTCCAAAAACCATTCTCCAACTCTTTGACGAGTTGTATAAAATTCTTGTTTCAAGCGCACGTCTCTGCGACAGATCTCTCCGCGCTACAAACTACTAGTGAATGAAAACCCGCAACGATTACACGAACGACAGATCGCGGACCAAACAAGCCAAGATTTGAGCTTCCGTGCACACGTTCACCGCGCAGCGAGAAGCTTTGATCTTGAATTCCCGCGATTCCCCGGCAGCGTCTTTCTCCATCGTCGCTAAGGAGTCTGAAGTCCCGGAGGTTGTAAAGGCTCACACGTACAGACAGAATTCCAGCAAAGGAAAGCGTAGGCTTGTGGAAAAATGAAACTCCAGAGACCCGAGGTGGTATTATTAATGCAAGGCCCGGTGGGCAGACCTCTTCGACGTCATCCTGCCAGGCTACGTTTCCGTTTTCCCCAGGTACGAACCAAGCAACAACCTACCTGCACCGACCCGACGGCTTGCCAATCGACCCCCGAGTCCTGGGCAAGTTTGTCCCCGCTAATGAAGCCAGCAGCGTTTGATGGTAACGTCCTAAAAACCCGAGGCTTTCATTTCATCGGCATTAGTCAAGTCCTGAAAGCTGAAGGCTTGAAGCTGACCGTAAACTGTCGTTATTTTTTCTCTCTTGGAAAGGAATGTTGACTTTCCAAGCATCCGAGATCCTGCGGGAGTTATTCGTCCAAAAGTCGACGCTGAACATAACTCTCAATTCCAGTCACCTCGGTGGAATATATTTTCATTTCTCCGACTCTACCGGGACGACGATTCCCGCAAGGATTGGTACAACCACCCTGCATCCAAAGGCTGGTCACAGTGCACAGGTTTGCTAAACGTGGAATCGCGAAACTCCGAATAAAATTATATGGAACGTTGATTAGTGGGTTTTGGGTAACTTTACCCCTCCCGCTTAATAGGGGAAGGAAGTGGGACCGGGACATCGCAGATTTCCCCGGTAGCTAGTTAGCGGAGAAGTTAAACGAATGGTGAAGGTGGCACGTGCGCGTCTAATACGTTTACCGGATCGCGCGGTGAGATTACAAAATTCAATGGCAGGAGCAGCAGGACTCTCTCCTCTCTCACGGAAGCAGAAGCTTATCAGAGAGCATCAGATATCGGGGCTAAATTCACGCCGGTTATTACGCGAGCCCCGGAGCAGCGGTGCTATTTCGCCCGATACTCGATCCTTGATTAACTTTATTGTTAAGCGAGTAGAGGCGAGTGGAGGACCAGCGACTATACACGTAGAGCCATGACATCGCAGGTAGGCGAAACAATAACCCGCGACTGCAGCTTCGACTCGGAAAAACAGCGAAGAAGAGTATGAGAGAATCGTCGAGGAACGAAGAGAACGGCTCGTTCCGCGTACCGGTGCAGGCGATATGAAGGAGTTCGTGTAATTGATCCCTAGTTTCAGTCTCCTCGGTCGTTTCCGGCATCTGGTGGGGGCAATTAAGTGCATTGTTCAATGCGAAATCCGGGGGATGAGGGTAAAACAACAGTGAAAATTAGTCAGCGATGGATAATCGCTGCAGTGTTTTCAAAGATGAGGGTAATTTTGAGGTTCCAACCTTCTTCTCTTGCTATGAGAATATAAGAAAATAGTCCGAGATAATTTTCCCCCTTTTTAATTTGCCGACAGTGAAATGCACTGTTAAAGAAATTGAACTAAACATAACATCCTAACAGGTGCACTTTATATTTGTGTTATTCGTTAAATTTCTATTGGTGAATATGAAACACATTTTTGTAATATCAAGATTAAATTTGCAATTTTCATTTTCTTTTTCACTTGCTAACACATAAAAAATAAAATGGTTAAGCCAACTTAAAAATCGTAGTGAACCTGCTGGGAGACTTTTTTTATAACCGTGTGAGGTCGCTTTCGTTAAAAGTTCCAAATTTCGTTGTCGTGTCAACCTTCCTGCGACTGTAGACTGTGTAAAGAAATTATCCGAAATAAATAAATGGTATCATCCTTCGCTGAAATTAGATTATAATGTTTTCAGACGAGCTGTTTGTCGAAACTACACTTGGTCCGATAGCAGGTTCACCTCGAGTCACGCACGTGCCGCACGCATGATTACACGTTTAATTTTCAACCTAAATCCTCTTGTACAGGGTAACTGGCTGTTGGTTTAATAATCAGCCCTGCGAGGTGGTAAGTGCGCGATCACCCAGCGCCGAGAGAGTAGAAGGGACTCGCAGGGGTGAACGGGGGTGGAGAATATCTAATGAGTAACGACAAGGCGAAAGAGTAGCGCGAGGTCTGAGATAACGACACTTTGCGTCGAGACACGTTCGAGTCCTTATTTAGGCGGGTGTGATAGAAGCTACAGACGGCTGAGGAATCGGATGAAGAAGTTCAGGGTCTTGTATCCTGACAACGAAATATTCATTTCCATTCGAGCATCGTTGACAAATTTCTTTTACCACAGAATTAATTCACGTAAGAAAAAGCAATGTTACCGAGAATAACGTAACCTGTTTTTCGCCTCCCCCCGATATCTCGAAAACGATCAAGCCGATTTGCTTAAAATTTGAAGACGGTATACTTGGATAGTTTAACCCCTAGAGAAACGCCTACCCTGAAAACGTCCTCGTCGACGGTCGAATGGTGTCGCAGATCCCGAGGGACGAGTTAACCGCTAATGCAGCGAGCTGAGCAACCTGCTAATTGGATCGACTTCGCCGTCGTCGTCGTCGCCTCGAGCTTTATGCATTGTGGTAATACGCCTCTTTGTACAAAATATGCCCCCTTCGCCTCGGTATTTACAACTCGACCCTGCGCTGTTGCCTGATACTTATATAACCGAAAGCAACGATCCTCGAGTAAACCGAACAAACTGTTAAGCTAACTTACACTCAACCCACCCGGGACTCCCGGCTTATTGTTAACCCTACTTATTGTCCGCGCACATCGTGTTACGGCTATCCCAACCTGTTAGCTTTACTATTCAAACGTAATCTGACCGATGGTCCGAACTTCCGTTATTCTAGTCAACGTATTTCCGGGCCGAAAATGAGCTGAACATTCTTTTTATAAGAAGCTTAAGGATTCATTTTCTTTGATGATTTAATCAATGCGACAAAAATTTCTCCCTGGATCTTATCAGTTTTATACCGTTTAACACCAGGTTTCTATAATATGGTGTTAAAATCAAAGCTTGGTACACTGATGAAGAAAAAAAATTTATCCGATTTACAGATATAATTGGTAATTCCATTATAGATGTATAGAATAGGAATATATATTTTATACAAAATTTTCCACTTTCAACAAAAAATTCTTAGATCAGCAATCGTGCACCACTTTTGTCTTGTAATTATGAAATTATGAATTATTCAACTTGTCATTTATCGAGAAAATTATCTTTGATCCACAGAAAATAGAATGTCAAAGAAACATTGCGTATAAAAAAGAATTCATAAATTTAATGAAAGGTAATAAAACTTTGCTCAGCTGAAAGAATTTGATTTAAGGCAACTATAATATTAACAGTTGAAAAGTGAATATTCTACAAGTCTAACGTGAAATTGACTGAATATTTCATCGCAAGTTCTAACGAAATAATTCAACTAGATCAACTGAAATTGTTCCAATTTAACTTAATCATCATTCTCTATTCCCCGTCCAAGTCAATTTTATTTTAAAACGGGTTGTTCAACTAAATCAAATAAATTCTTTTCTCCTAGACAATAACGTACGTTACACATCGTAATTAAGTCTATAACGCAATGGTTGAAAATGACATGGACTCCGTAATCCTGCCATATGTTGCCCTGTTTTTCAGGGTTAACAATAACCGAATGCCGATAAATCGATTCCGAAACTCACCCTTGTAGTAGAAGAGGCAGTACTCGGAGAGAACAAACCAGCGCTTCTTCCAGAGCATGAGACCCTCGGAGCCCTGTTTGTGCAGCCAGCCCTGAAGGGCTACCGGGGCCGAAAGGGGCCTCTTTGCAGCGGGTGAGCGCAACCCTTGAGGCCCACTCCGTCGGCGAATTCCGGAGCCCGCGATTCCTGATCCATCGCCACCGCCGCCGCTTTTACGGCGCATCTGGACCAGCGCTGGCGAAGCGGCGCCTTGGACAACCTGAAACAATAAATATAAGAGCTCTTCAAGGGTCGAACAAAATGATACATCACTGTCAATGATATAGAAAATGATAAAATGACCTCCGGATTTTTTTGCGAACAGTCAAGGTGACATTGCGTTTTTTCACTTAATATTTTACCGAAACAATTGTGTTCTGTCTTTGTCTGATGCAATGTGAATGATTGCCAGGAACGTGCTTCTTTTGAAACATCAGTGTAGGATCTTTTTAAATTCGAATTTGACCGCTCAAGTCACTGTATAACTATCGAAACATTTCGAACAATTGTTCGTTTGGAATTTTCGATGCGATTTTCGTTTTTACAATAAATTAAAGCAAAGCTTAACGTTGTTCCTAAAACTGAACATCGTTGACTTCGGTCGACATCCTTCGTGAGCTTTTGTTTGAACATTATTACTTTACGTTTGTAAACTTTGTTCGTTTCCAGACCCTCCGTGGAACGGATCTTCGAAGATAATCCAAACTGATTTAAGACCAAGAACAAAACAATTTTCAAATCGGAATATAATCAGGTTGAATACCTCGACTCTGTGTACAATCCGATTTAGTCAATTGTGAAAACAGACCCCTCGCCGTGGTTGTATTTGTGTTTTGCAGGTGTAACGACGAGCGGAAACGGCAGCGAGGCGCTTTGAAGTCTCCCTTTCGAATTGCAACGCGAGTAGTTGGTTGCACTCGTGTACGAGTTTAGCTGTCTGGGCAAGCTGAGAAAATTTGCATACACAGAGGACCCCAGGCGGGTTGTCGGGGAGAGGAATTTGCATAGAGTACCGCACGTTTGTCCCGATGGTGATGACCCGGATTCTTACGCCTTCGACTGGTATCCACTAATTTTCTGATCGTCGTACAAAGGTCGCCATGGCTGCGGGTAACTCAATCAGGAGTGAAGAATATCGCGAGGGCGGTTTCAGGTTTCAAAAGCTCTTGAAATTCGACTTTAAATTTATTCCCGAACACGCGTGTTATTGTTATGCGGACGATAGGAAAGGATTCCGATTGGCGAAAACGACGCGGCATCTCTTGAAAATCAAAGTCAAATGGTTACCGCCGAACGATCAGTTTCGACGCATTTTTCAACCTACGGTAAAATATAACTGTGCGAATAATATTCGTGCCGTACGAAAAATGCAAGTTGTGAAAAATTTCGCGTTTTTACTATTTCAGTAACAAGTTAAATTGGTCAGCTTCGAGGTAATTGGGTCAGTTAGCTCTTTCACGAGGCAGATATTACGTTACACTGTACTAGGGTACCTAAATTTTCATCTCCAGCCCCAAGGCAACAAGGTACATCAACGAAGGTAAGAGAGTTCATACCATAAAATTCTCTCTCATCAAGCATCGCATCACCGTCGGTTTTACACAGGTACACGACTATCTAAACTCTAACTTTCCTTAATTTCATGTATAACCTGAGCGCGGTGGTGAAATTTTTGCGTTCAGCTAAATTTTACCTACTATTACACACACGTACTGCGTGATGAAATTTTCCTGCAAAGAAGAGATTGAACGAGGGGGAAATGCGGGAGAAGAAAAGGAATGTATGATCTCATCAGGGACATGAATGCGTAACAGAGACGCGATAGAGAAACTGTCCGACCATCAGGGTCGTCTTCTCCTGTCGTGTAACGACAACGCGCAGCTTATGCTTTTACGCCCGGTCGCCGTGAACAGATCCCGAGGGATGGCTCAGAACCTTTTTTCGGATTTAAGGATTTACCTTGTATCATCCCGTACACCCGTCCTCTTCGCTTCTTTCCTTCTCTCCTTCCACTGCAGGAACCTTGCTGACATCGTCAAAGCCTCGTCTCCTGGTCTCTTGGTTTCAAACAGATCGGAAGGTGTAAAAAAAAAAACAAAATCCTGTTGCGAATTCCGTATCTTCGACCTCTCCTCGTTCCGGCATTTCATCGTTCGGACCGTACATGTCCGAGAAAAAAAATTTGTAAAGGGATGGGTAATTTATCCCCGGGAGAGACTTAGGTTCGGCATCGATTCACCAATCGGCCCCGAAAAGCCAATCAGTTTTTTTCGACACGGTAGAACAACCCCGAGTTATAAGGGCACCTCGTCCAACGGATTGTTGAAGCGAAAAAGCGAGCGAAGCGAGCGGTAAGACGGCGGAATAAGGAACGGGGAAATGGGGAAGAGATCGAATTTATCGACACAGGCTCGCCGCCTAGACAGCGAAGATAAGTCGAGTCCCCGGCATGGCATTCTCATAACAACAGCCTACCTCAGCCCTCAACCCTCGAATAAGTGGAATAAACGCAAGGCTTGGCAACTCAATTCCGATGATCAACCGGCGAATCTGGCCGTTCTCCGTGTCGTTCGAACGAAAGTTGGAAAGGAAGAATGAGCGGCGTCGGTGGCGCGTGTTTGCGGTAATAAGCCATTTGCGATCCGTCATGCATTGCTTCCGGCTCAACGCCCCCGCGTTCGGAATCGCCGAAGGCTGAGAAGATCCTTTTTCCCATTCCGATCGGACGTTTATTCGCGTTTGTCCCGCGTGCAAGGGCAAAGAGAAACTTTCCGTACAAATGCGTGCGACGACTACGGGGCACGATTTCGCACTCAAATTTCATCCCTCTCCAACTTTTCTCACCCTTTCCACAATTCCAGCCCCTCTCGGCGGTTGTAAAACCGTGGAAAAAGAATGACCTGAAAACGAACGAAATATTTCCGCCAGTTTTATACGGCACCCTCGGCGGAGCGCCGGATCACGAGGATTACGACGTGTACGAAGCGTTTCGAATCATTCTTTCAGGCCGGGCTTCCGGTTCGCGAGTTTCCGGGCTCTCGGCCGCTCGCGATTAAGCGTGAAAAAAGTTGTACGATTTTTATTTATTCGCACTCTCGACGTGTTTCCAAATACGAAACGCGAGGAAATCAATCGCGTTTCGAGAATTCGTCGACGCTTTGCGATGCTTTAACGTTGTTGTTTTTCATTTTCTCCTTTTTCTCGCCTTTTCATATCGCGCATGGTCTAGTAGACGAGGATGATATTAAGAAACAGGCTGCGGATATAACGCGGGCAATAGCTGTATACTCGCGAAGCTTCCGCACGTGTACTATTTATATGGAAATGTAAAACTATAACTTCGCTCCGATAACATTTGCAGGCTCTATGGGATCGCCGATACATCCCACCTGTACCATATGAGGAAAATTCATAAGTTTCTCCGCGGATTCGCCTGCCTTGAAGCTGACGTTCTGTATGGGCTTAATACGAGGCATACTTTCCGTATATAACGTTCGATCTGCGGCAAGTATCCGCACGGAAACTTTCAAGCTCCCAACGCAGAGTCCGCAGCTTTAATCGCAATGCTTTGATCATTGTAATTGTTAAACCTGATCCACGTTATTGTGGTAAGTGGAAGCGATGGGTCGGGATTAAATTTGCCGGAATGGAGAGAGAGAATTTCACCCCGCATTAACCTCACCTTTTGATGTATTATAAGGCATTCTGCATAAAAAATGAACGGTGAATTGTTTCGAGGCTTGTAATTTAACAACCTATACGCTGAGTGACAAATTAACGAAGTCCTTCGATTATTTGCGGCCGTTTGTTTCCGGTTAAATGACTCTGTCGTGAAAATATATACGAATCCGGCCGTTTCGTCGTTATATTACGAGGAAACTTCCCAAGAAACTTCCCCTTGGTTACTGCCGCGAAGCTTTAGTTCTAGGCTCTTCGGCAATTCTTCGGAAAAGATGTGCATTAATTTCATTATTCAATACTTCATCAATGTCTTCTATCAAATTGAACCTTCATTCGTGAAGTCATTGATTTTACATGTCCTTTCATCCTTGCTAAATAATTAAGAAATGAGGGATTCCACAGAGAATATAAATAATCATAACCTTTGCAAAAATAAACTTATTACCCTTTCGCACTTTCAGGCACGTGTGTACATTTAGCCATACGACTCCATAAACCTTGATTAAATAACCACAACGACCTGATTAAAACTTGTTTTGTATTCCGACGAGCAGGGCAAACGAGCAGAGAATATTTCGTTATTTTTATTTCAAGTTCACCGCGGTTTCAGTTTAGCCAGAAAAGTTACGGTTCTACATTAACACGTACGTGAATCCTGTACTCGAACACACATTGTTACGGGGTATAAATTATACATAATTGACCAGAGCTCTCGGCAAACTCTGAGCATGTAAAAGCCACAGGTTCGAAACTGTAGGTATCAATATCCAAGCATTGATTAGCCTGTAGAAGGAGAAGGAGGTCTTCGACGTAAGCCGAGTCACGTCATTCAACGGTTTTCGTGTGAAATCCATCGGCGACGCCCAGCCGTCGTAAACCTCGTCGTATCTCGAACCCTCCCTAACAACACAGGCGTCATCTTTTATTTATGTTTATCTACTGCGCAAAGGTGAAAATATCTCCACTTTATCGCGTGTGAACCCAGCGAGGATATCGGCGCAACGTGACATCGGTATACCGATCACTCTTCTTCACCTCGTTTCGTTTTGTTCATCGTACATACCTATAACATAAGTGGAAAATAATCGAGCCAGATATTTTCCCAAACACGTACATAAAATATGGTATCACGTATCAACGAAAGAGAAAAAAAAGGTGCGCACCCCAGATTCGGTACAAAGTGTTTAAACTCCCAGCAGTCTCCTTGATATCTTTCGAGATTTCACGAGCCCTTAAATTTTGCACTTTCTGCAGGACATCGAGAACAAACTCTGAGAGCGTGTAACCGATCACGAGGAAAAAAAATATATAAATAAATAAATAAAAAACCACGACACTCGCGACGAAAGTGTGTCGATGAGGGGGGACAGAATTCACTATTGTTCGTTGGCCTCACTTGTGTTCCATTGAAGTTCGAACGGCACCTATTCCATTTCAAGTTAATCGATCCCGCTCTCCGTCTACCCGAGGACGTTTCGAGCAATGGCTGCACAACATCTCCCGGAGGATCCTATCGAGCAATTTCTTTTGATTACCGTGGTTTACAGTTTATCGCCACTCAGATAAGATCTCGCGATTTTTCCCCCGAGTTTGTTGCCCCGGTTACGCGAACAGTCCCCTTGAACATCCGTTTCTGAATGAAAGCAACCCCTGAGCCACTGCAAGTATCAAACTCGTTGCCCCCGTGAACGGATAGCCCAGTTTTTACCAGTAACTTTTAATAATTCTTGCGTGCAAAAAAAAAAAAAAACACGGCTCGACTGCTTGAAAACAGTTATATCCGTATTTTATTTTGTATCGTAAGGCACGGATATAACTCAATGTTCGGAGGAAGGGCAGAAAGACGGGAGTAAATGGTTTTGAAGATGAAAATATGAATAAAAAATTGTAAACTATTCCTCAATTGGGTTTACACAGGCATCGCTGAGGCGGATAATGAAATTCCTGCGGGATTCACGTTCCCTGTACATATCCCTCCGACTTTCTTACCGTCGCGGCATGCTGCACGACGACCTTTTTCCCTCACCCCGGGTCTGAATGAACAGACGGCGTCACATCGATGACCCTCTTCAGGCTCCATCTTTATCTATTTTCCGCACTTCCGCCTTCCTTTCTCGAGGCGTCACGACAAAGCGCGGTGACGTCACCACGTTGATGCAGGCTAAAGTCAAGGTCTTCCCTTTTGTCTCGTTAAAGCTCGCATTGTGCAACACGAATCGCTCAAAGTAGAATAGAATGAAAATGAAGTCATGCGAAAAATGTGTTGCTGCTGAGAGTCGTGGAGTTTGTTGAAACGTGCACGTGACGATATATTGTAAAAAATTAATTGTTCAAACTGGCCGGTGCGGACTTTTGAAGAAAAATGTTTTCGAGTCAATGCGGAAATTTAGCACCATAAACGTAATGTTGGATGGACACTTGATATACAGTGTTAAATTGACACCAAACCGTCGTCTATAGGAGTCCATAGTGTGCGAGAACCAGAGCGATGTCTTCAAAAACGGAAGCTCAAGGCTTTTGATACTTATTTTCATCGCCGCGTTCCGGATGAGAAGTACGCCATTCCACGAGGTATACGAGATTTGAATCCACGGAAGTAAGAATACAACCGAGCTTCTCTCCATTCTCATTTGTTTCGCGATATTTCAAGTCCCACGCCACCTACACGCCCCCATTATTCAAGGAAAGTATAGTAGGCCATATGTTCCTCGAATATCGTTCGCCGATTTGTAGAAAAAACATTCCCTTGTCTCCAGCCGTGAGGGTGGAGAGGGATGAAGAAACGCCTCGTATAATACTCACCCCGAATCTTCGCAGATCGTACGATCGACTTTCTTCCACAGTCTTACAATAATTCCCTAAATGAAACAGCTCGTCGATTCGTCCCTCGCGACTCAACCGCCGCTAATAACGACGACAACTTGTCTACACATACATATTCGTCCCCTTTCGCCGAGTTACCTCTCAGCTTTCACCTCCTGATTCGGAGTTCCTGACGCGTAGGTCGCCCTGGAAGTCTGCTCGAAGAGCAGTTGCCAAACCTCTTTGAGGTTAGCGACCCTCTGTTTGCGCCAACAACTCTCTTGTCGGGTCGGGTGTACAGGTTTGGATGAAGGGAGGGATACGAGGCCTAGGTTTGCAAGAAATTAGTCAGCTAACGATACCTGAGGCGAATCTGATATATCCCGAAACTTCCCGCAATCCAAGGTAACTCGAGAGTGCGGTATTAGCTGTACGAGAGAGACTCGGAAAACGAGGTTTTCGCTTTCTAACTGCAGTCGCTTATTCTTCCGTTGGACTCCGTCCTCGGGGATGCATTTTTCACAGGCTGCATGCAGTCATCCCTTAGTTTACTCTCACCGTCGATTATTACTGTCTAACAATTTACCGGAGTGTGTGTGAGGCGTATCTGTTTCCCTGAATGTATACTCGGTGAGTCGAGCTCAAGACGCAGAGCACTCTTGTTCGGTGAAGCCCGTTAGTGCAATATTCCCGGACCGTATTTATACCGTCGAGCTTGGATGAAAATGAAGCTCCTTTTCCCGACCCCAAAACTGCGCGTGTATCTTTTCCCCCAGTGGTTTCGAGTTTGCCGGAGCTGAATGCACCGGCCAAAGACGAACGTTCGAGTATTAGAACACTGTAATACCGAATCCGAGAAGACCAATGATAACTATTAATACGTGAGGATATATACATCCTCGGTTAGATATTGCTTGCAGTCCATTGATGCACGGCGAAGACGTGAGATTACTTCTTCCAATCCCTGGAAATTCTCATCTTTTTCAATTCAGAACCCCGTCCCGTACATGATAGCAGTTCCGCGGAAAACATTACGAAGGGTGAATCGATGGCGTGAATGATATCGTTTTTTAAGCATTATGTTACACAGCTCGTGCACGGTGCCACTAAAGACAGTCGAAGAAATTATATGAATTTTACTTGAGTTTACCTGACCGGATTATAATTCATTCGTTACTAGAACACAAACTGACGGTGCCAAGTCCAAATTGATGATTGTTTAAAAATACGTTTATGATCTATTTAATAGTAATGGAACCGAGCGCATGGATAAAGATTCTTCCTAGAATTCCGCACGTTTTTACGGGGGGAAGCTTTATTCTTTCCTTTCCATACCGCCATAAAATTCCCCAACTTTTTCCCGACTTCCCTGATCATTTTTCGAATTCCCTGCTTCTTCCCTGGCTTCCAGGTTTCTCATAACCGGTGTCGCGCAGACGTTCCAGCTTCTCGCGACTTCTTTGAGCTTCGGCACTAGGTCTAATTGACTTCGAGATCCTCGCCGATCTCGAGAAAGAACAAGCCCCTTTACCAGCTGCATTTTGTCCCTTGTTCTCCGCCGAGTATAATTAATCAACTTCCCTTTCGTCGTCGCGACGCCCTTATGCTACAACTGTCACAACCTGGATGAAAGAGCGAGAATATAATGCGAGAAAGCTCCGTACTAATCTCATTGCCATAATATCCCAGTCGTCGTATAAATAGGCGAAGATAGGAAGGAGAAAAGGGGGAATAATAATGACAGCATTAATATCTACTCAGGGGTTGAAAGATACTCTCCGGGGTGAAGTTAATAAGAAATATCGATGTGTGAGTGTAGGAATGGGAAACTCTGATATAGATTTATGTTGATTTCACGTCGTTGCATTCGGATGTTGAAAAATTACAACTGCGAGATATGATCTCTGGTCAAGTCGTGTCGGGTGTAGCCATTCATATTGATAAAAGGTGAAACCCGATGAATTCAAGAATACAATTTACATATTTCGTCGTTTTGCAATAACTATCGCGTATTTGATAACAAAAACGATGTTAATTCGGAGTGGCAAGGGAAGCAGAAATTTAATCTGTAGTATGATATATACATATATAAGGTAGATTCCAGCGATATTATTTTTCCACTTTACTTATTGACTCTTTGGCTCCGAAAACGATGCGGCGTATCAATAAATTTCCAATTATTTCTCTCCGCGTTGCCATAGATTCGTATACATGTATACCTGTGATTCATACATACACACACACATATACATATATATACATATATATATATATACATATATATATATTTATAGGCGCCTAAGGTCGTCGAGGACTTATTGCGCCACAAAATTGGCAATTTACAATGCACGAGAAATTTTACGGTAAGTAATCATTTCTCTCCATTATTTCCCTGACTCTGTCTTTCTCTCTACGATCTCGCTGGCTCATTCACCGTTTTCCTTTTCATTTCACCTCCGGATATAGGCGAGCGGGTATAATATACGCAATTCGAGTAAAACTTGTTACCCGTATAACCTAACCTAACCCAAGGATGATATACCTGTAGGTATATAACGAAGGGATATTTAGCCGAGCCTGTATGATTTATCGAAGAACATTACCCTACGGCCTCGGTTGGAGAGTTATTTTCGTTGATGACAAATCGATTTTCGATTAAGAATGGTGATTAAATCTAAATAAATCTCTTCTCTCTTTCACTACGAGCCAGGTGGACTATCTGTAATAAACCGACTTTCTACGTGCCGACGAAAAATCCCCGTTCTTCCCTATCCTCGAGTCTATTCTTTTCACTCCGGTTCTTCGTCCAAGAGAAACACAGCGGAAATTTTCAACTAGGAAATCAAGGCTCAAGCTCGAAACTTTTTCCGCGAAAGAGAAAGAAGCGCACGATACTGAAAGTTGAAGTAATTCCAGGTAGCGAACCTCGACAAGTAATTTAATATTAATGTTCCTCCAGGTTCTTAAGAGTTTTCTGAGTCGGGAAGAGAGAGAAAGAGACGAGAGAGGGAAAGATCTTACCGAAAGTTTTGTTACCAATGATACTTTTCTCCCTTTTCACTCGTCGTTCGTAGCGTCGCGTTTTTCGGTTTACTTATTCGTTTCAATTCCTTACTTCGTATGCTTTTCTTTTTCTTCTTATTCATCAATCCGAATAAACGCGATGTCACAGAAAATAATGCGAATTTGTATTATATTATATAATCAATTGAACCGCCTTCCACCTTCTTCTTCATCTATTCGGAAATAACAAGAATGAGAGGTAATGTTTTATCCCTAACCATGCGATTGTCATTCATTCGTGGCAATGAATGCAAGAAACGAGACGTCGTTCCAAAAGGAAGATAAAAAGACACTACAATACACGCTCCGAGTGTTTTGAAAACTCAATCGGTAACGCATAACACGATTGCACGAGTCGACGGATGTTTTCGTTGGGACTTTCTAGCGGATTTCCTAAAACGTTTCTCGAAGAACCTAAAATGGGTTACCACTCTCGTAAAGTTCCGGAGCCTGGGACGACGACGAAGGCTTCTTTTTCTTCTTTTTCTTCTCCTTCTTCTCTTACGCTACGTTTACATTGAAAGAAAGGTGCAGATGGTAAGGGAGAAGAGAGACTCGAAGGGAAACCCTACCGGCATCGCCTTGTATAAACACATTAGCCGTTCGCAACACACATCGAAGAGAGAGGCGACAAGGAGGAGAACGGATCAGGAGAAGCCGCGGGACTCGCGAACGAAATGGCAAGACCAATTTTTTGCGCACCTCATCTTCGGGCGGTCGTCGCCATCCCATCGCTGCCACCAACGCCCCCGGATATCTTAAAGTATCTTTTATGCCTCCTTTTCGGCTGTTTCCATTTTTCACGCCCCCTCTACCGCACTCTTGAGTCAACGAGGCGCCGCGTTATAGCTGAGATATTTTCCAAATCGTGCCGCACAAACATCAAGACGGAAGGGTGTCCGGGAATATCTGTCGAAACTTCACGAAGCCTTTCGGTGAGGAATTTGAAAGTTCCTTCAAGATGGAACGAAATCGAGCCGCGGGATCAACCGGGCAGCAAAAAGAAGCCAAGTACATGCCAACCGGGACTCTGGTATCGATTACTCGGGTGAGGGATGAGGGAAAAGACCGAGAATAAAAGGGAAGATCTTTCAGCTCGAGGCCGGTGAAAATCCTGCATTCAGCCGGCAGTTTGCACCCGGTATACATATTCGCACTCCTCGGGAGTTTATACGTTCCCGTATAATCCACATGTTATTCGCGGATGTACGTAGGTACAAACAAAGCGGGATTAGCGAAGTAAGCTCTCCTGCAGTCGCCACATACGCCCGGTGAAATTTCCGCAGCTTGTTGATCAGAGCAAAATCCCCGCTGAACGCCTGCAAGCCGTTATTTCCTGGCAAACAAAATCAGCATCTGAATCAACGCCTCGTTTTCGACCATTCTTCTCTTTCTTGTTTGCATAGCATTTTTCCACGAACTATGCTCGACCCTTTAAAGGTTTTTAAAGGTTATTCTATGCAAAATCGTGGTCCACGATTCAGAATTTTTTTTATTCCGATTCTTCTGTAACTCACTTTGAATTGTTCCCACAAACGAAATTCTCCCCCAAATATTACAAAGTTAAAATATCGATTGATGGCTACTCATATACTTTAAGAATATTCTTTGCATAGAGCAATTTTCCATATCAAATGGACTGTCGTTATATCCTGTTTGAATTTTTTTGAAATACACGTGCACACGTCAATTCGTATTCATCCGGTTGTACGAATAACATCGTCGAACGGCAAAACTTCGAGCTGAACAGCGCCGAAGATTTTACAGTACGGTACAAACATCGATGAAAGTGTAACGAAATTTGTTTTCCTTCCGTTTTTTTTCCGTAGAAATATTACGATAAACTGAATTGGCTTGGACTGATGTAGCTGGACGGCAAAACGTCTGGCTACAAGTAACATCCACGGTTTTAAAAGTTGAAGGGTAAGCTAGTTATTTACGCGCGGTGCTCTGCTCTGGCAAGCCGTTTGAAAAGTTTCGGTGGTAATCCAGGTGGATTCGGTGAATATCCCAAGTCGTGTATGTATAAGGTAGGTATACGCGAGGGGGATGAAACGTGAGGAGAGAGCGACACGATCGCCGTGGCCCCGTGGGTCGTTTTCAGTTTTCCGGTACCGAGACCCTTTCGCGTTTTACGAATCTCGCTATCCCTCGTCCTGATATCCAAAGTTTTCGAGAGCCGAAAAGATGCTTTTACTTTTTTACTACCGCAACGACGGTCGGCTCGGCCGCGTCATCTGAATAATGAAACTTTTGATGATCGAGGATAAACCGTCAGACACCGTCGTCAAGGTCTTATTTCTGACGATGGAGCTGGAAAGGGCTCGATCCACGGTCCCACGGTTTCGCCTCGAGAACATCGCCGATAAGATGGTGGAGTCCTTTGATCATGTCCTTCTGGGAAACTCTATTCCTGATCCGTCTCCCAGACCGGGGGATAAGAAGAATAAATCAGATAAAACGGACGCGAAATATTCAAAGGTTAGACTTTGAGCACGGTGACTGGAACCGGACAGGTCACAGGATAAAAGAGCCTTGCCGAGATCCTGGCTCAATTTTCACGGATCAAATTCGTATAGGGCAATCGCAAAACAGTACTCGAAGGTTTTTGGAAAACAAAAGTTCTCAATAACAGTCTAACGTGTACTTCGAGCGAGACGCTGTAAATCGGAATAACGAACATCGACGACCCACGAACTAGATGAATAGCACGAAACGAGATGACGGTGTATTAAAACCGAGTCACGGCGTCTCAAAATGAGCTAGACAAAAAAACAAGTAGAATGGGGGTTAAAAATACGGAGCAGAACGATTGGGTGAGCTAAAATCAACGTGTTGAGTCAGGCGCGACACAACGTGGCTAACCGAGCGGAACGAATATCCGGTTGTCCTCGCGCAGAGTCCCTGCAGCAAAAGCATAGCATAGCATAGCACATACTGGCTACCATCATCGTCCTCGTCGTGGAATAGAGGCAATTTAGAGCTCACCTGTAAGTCACGAAGTTAGCTGCTGCAGTCGGGAGGTCGAGAAGCGTCTGCTAGAGCGGAGCTACAGGTACCCTACTACGCAGCAGGCAAGTCTGGATCGAGGATGGATATACAGTGGATTTGGTTAGAGAGCAATTTGCAGTATTTACGGGAATGCAGCGGCAGGATAAGGAGGAAGAGGAGGGTTTCTCCTCATTGCCGTTGCAAGTGGTAACCTAATTCCGTAGGAGAAAATCGAGCCGCCATTCATCGACTGACTTTTCGATCAGGTGTCGCTGGGACTTTACCCCTCCCGGTATAATAATAAACCAAGACCGAGCTGTGTGCCTATCGGATGAATTTCCATGATCGGTACACAGGGTCCCGGCTGCTTCTTACAACGTAAATATTGGATCGCGTGTTCGGGAAACAAACCCCTTCTTCTCTAATCGCCGGCAACTCTCTCTCTCTAATGTAGGTGTACCTCCAGCCCCGCACCTAGTATAATAAATATTTAGACACGGTTCACTAAGCCCGGTTTCCATCTCAGCTCCGAATATCGTTAGAAGCTCTACGACGTCAGACGCTCGCTACCGATATTATTTCGTGGATGTCCAAACGTGCGGGATGGTCTCCGGGGTTTGAATGGATATAGAAGTTACACGATCGAGAGACGAGATCTAGTTCGAATGTATTGTTGTAGAAATCCAAGCGCAGCGTGCGGGACTCGGTAGGATAATTTGGATGCGGCATAGAACGCGCGGTTTCAGGTTCTTGCGTTCTGGTGCTTCCGGGTGTTATTGAGTCGGAGATAAGAAACGATCGAGGCGTGCCTTCATCGTGGAAGATAAAGTTTTTTCTTTTTTTCAGCCTCGGAGCGAAAGCTTTCCGAGCTTTCCGTGCTATCCAAAACACGGGGCTCCTACCGACCGCAGAGTCCTCTTTTCACTTTAGAGAAACCCAGCGCGATTTCTTCCCTCGCGGCGTTTACCCAAAAACAAATTTCTCTCCACCGTTTCTCTTTCACTGAGTAAAACACACACACACACACACACACGCGCGCATCGACGTGGGTAAATACTGGGCGGTTTAGAGGAGGCGTCGGGTATAAGAGACGGAGGGCTGCCACCCTGATGAAGTTATTGGTTACGCAGAGCTCCAGAGGGTGCAATCTCATCGTTGAAACGGAGAAAAATGGGCACGTGGTTACTCTTCGCCACGTGTTACTTCCGCTCGATGGGCTCGACATAAGAGTTTCCTTGGCTCTGCTCCGAACTACTCGCCCCGAAAACCGCGGTAGGTATCCACGTATACCTACAAAAGGTCCACGTGTATGTATGACTGGAGCTTAACCCAAACAATATATAATATCTGGGCACAGATTGGACTAAGAAAGAGAAACTTCCGACCCTCGCCCTTTCATCTTTCAATTTTCTTCCCCTTTCTCCGCGAGTTGGTTTTTTCCTGTCCCTTGGACCGTTTGTGTCGAAGCCGGTAAACATCTTTGGGTGTATAACTTGGAGTGCAGCGCCGCTTGAATAGCGATGAATGAATCTTTCAAGAACTCTGAAGCGAATTTGCCGCGTGAATTTTTATTAATGGTATAAAAGTGAATATTTACCATTTACAGAAAGGATCGTCGGCCAGCTGCGGCGAGTTCAAAGGTTCGAAACTAGAGCGATCCTTTTTTAACCGAAGGGCAAATTCCGGATATATGTGTGTACCTTTAATTTCGCCGTTGGTTATCCGGGGGCGGTTATACAGCGAGGGGGTTGAAAAATTGACGAAGATTCATCGTTTCGTTACCCACAAAACGCAAACTAGACAAGTATATTTAACCAACTAACGGCCTTTCAAAGCTCTGCCCTGGGCGGTTATTACATCCGCTTTGTTATCTCGGATTGCAGGATCCCTTCATCCTCGAAATGAATAAATTTTTGGCAACTTCAATAAGATCAAAGAGCCGCAGGTGCTCGCCACGCGTACTTTATGACATAAATAAAAATAAACAATGAAAAACTGAACTCTCGCGAGATCGTATTTCGACATAAAACCTGCACAAAAGATTTGACAATAACCATTGTACAGTAGGTATCACGTGATAGCTTTTATTTTTAAACACAGGATGCCGGTCAGCGCCACGTCGACAATTTTGGGGAAATGTTGAGTGTTGAAAAATTCGTGACAAAAATTTCCGCACAGGAAACACCGGCCGCGGATTTACGTTCCGTTACAATAATTCAAACTTCTCTCGATACCGCGCGGATATTTGCGGCAAGCATAGATAGTACAACCTACATAACGAATATTACGACCGGATGCTCGCTTGCGTGTAAGGTAAACGCGTACAAGAAAAAAAAAGAGTGAAAAATATCCCCGATAGAACATTGTCGAGGCTGCGCGATCCCTGCAGTTTCGGTACGTATAAAAATTTATTTCCACATTCAGTGCGGTATACATATTTTTCTCCGCAACGAAAGTGTGTCCCTTTCCTTTTCCTGGCCTCGTTCCGTACCCAAGGATAAAAAAAACCTCGTGTACTCAGCCTCTGAATATACATCGGTGTACAAGTCAGAATTTTCCTCGGCTTTGCCAAAATTGGCCAATGACAGCTGCGATTGAACCCGTTTTTTCTTTTCTTTTTTCTTTTTTTCTTTTTTTCTTTC
Organism: Neodiprion pinetum; assembly: GCF_021155775.2. Taxonomy (NCBI): domain Eukaryota; kingdom Metazoa; phylum Arthropoda; class Insecta; order Hymenoptera; family Diprionidae; genus Neodiprion; species Neodiprion pinetum. Next base: position 7,821,033 of record NC_060237.1, on the reverse strand, counting down.
TTCTATACCGGAACTCTCATCCGATTGAAAATATCTTCACCGTGGTAGAAATCACTCCAAGTTTCATTGTATCGCGAAGTATTATTATAATTTTCTATATCCGAATTGCTTTGTCCCCCGTTAATTAGGCCTTGAGTAACCTGCACCGCAGTAATAAGGCAGGTACTTGAAAGAAAGAGAGAAGTAGAGAAGTGAGAGTGAGTTTTGGCAAATTTGATTTTAACGAAGGACTTGAGTCAACTTTTTTCATTCCCCACAGTGCTCGCTAATTCGCGATCTCCTCCATATTCCGAGTGAATTTATTACGGAAACCCCGATGCCGTAAAACTTCCCTTACGATTGTATCGAAATCTGTCATCGTGCATTCGTTATTCTCTCTAAAGAAAAAAGAAAGAAAACCGATCCTTTGTTCCGACGTGAAGAATAAAATGTAAATGGAGACAGATAGATTAAAACGATTTTCAGAAAGGCTGAATTAAGACATTTTCTTCGTATCACAAACCTTTTCTCGTCGCTCCGAAGAACTCGACACTCGTTTGGAAAATATAATTACAACCACGTGACGGAGTTCTCCAACCGTTTCACCAATTTATATTTATAAAAGTCGACTCACTATCAGCGGTCCCCTTAATTACATTCTCCTTGAGATGCTCAATGCGAGTGTTATACGCGTAAGGTATACACCTATCTACACACGTACCGTTCGTCTGTATTCGGTAATGAAGTATCAATATTTCACAAAGGTACATTTTTCCCCGGCAATATAACCAGAGACAGAATTAACGTCACGTGGAACCTGGACTCATTAAGCAGCCGACGCGGAGGCGGATTATACAATTTATCTTTTTTCCTTCCCCATTTTCCTCGGTTATCTTTTCTTTCTTTTCCTTTTTCAACCGCTTAACGTCGACCTTGAGAGGACCTTGTCGCAAATTCACATCACCGAGGTCGATTACTGCACATCGTCTCTCCCATATCATAATCGTCTTCATTACTGTTATTGCGAGTGTTATTATCGACGTTATTATCATTATTGTTATTATTATTACTATGACCGACACTACTTGTCAGAAAGAAATGTGACGGTACTCGTTTCTCCGCCAACCCTCCCACCTTCCTTCTCTCTTCTCTCGCCAAGCTAAAGCGCGCGTGACGTTTAAAAGCTCGCTTAACGGTATGACGGACCTTAACCTTAACGAACAATTTTTAAGGGGTAAATGGGGTGGAAAAACCTCCCTCCCAAGTAAAAAAAAAATGAAATACGAGAATCCGCCTGCGGGTGGTTTTTTGATTATATGCGTGGTTGTTGTTGTTTTTCTCTTTCTTTTTCTTTTTTTCTACTATATACGAACATTGCAAAATATCCTGCGGGCTATTGCCGTTTTCGATTATAAAAAGCTGGATTTGACAAACGAGTAAATGAAAAGAGAAAAAATGAAATACATGAAACAGGATTGAAGCTCATCAACACCGCACGAGTCTCGTAGTTCAATTTGAATGACGTGTGAAATAGACGGCTAATCGCATCAACGAGCAATGAAAAATATTCACCTTTTTGTTGTCCATGTCGGGCGTTGAACTCGTCACCGGCTGGTCCAGCCTGAAACAGAAATGACAATTGCGCGTTAATTAATTTTTCTTTCAATTTCCATAAGCCACTTGTTGTATAAAAATAAAAAAAAATAAAAAATTAAAAAAAAAAAAAAAAGAAGTAGCGTAATTATTCTCGAGGAATGGTATTTCAGGATTGAAAATGGCCTGATTAAAACGGATGTGTGAGAAAACATACGAACAAGTCCGAAGTCTGAGAGGCGAGCTTTGTACCCAGCTTTCAAGTTGTCAGCAACAAAACAACGCGGCAGGGGGTTAATAAGTTTGTATTATATGTGTGCGGGAAGTTTGCAGACTGAACTGCAGAAGGCAGCACAACCGCGCCCAACCCCTTTCGTGTAATTAACAACCCTGTTGTTGAGTTCGAACTATTATAAGTAAGACCACCAGACGAAGGGGAAAGTCGGGCGGTTGTCTCGATCATTCTTTGTCTTCATTAAAGTCTCGTGGGTTATATGTATACAAACCAGAAACGGAGGGTAGATTAGCCGTCGTATTATAGGATATAAATTGATAACGCAGTCACGAGAGGGAAATTTTAGGGAAATTGTCACACGAAAGAACTAGATTTTTCTTTCTTTATTACCGATAAAAACATACTTGGTATTACCGTAGAAGTAATTCGGCCGTCAGTTTTCGCTTCCTTTACCACACAGAAACGAAACGCGGGTCCTTTCATCGGAATTTTATTTTAATAAGGAAATGCAAAATGCATAATTATATTGTGGCAAGTATACGCGAATCGAATTTTCAGGCAGCAGTGCAGCATCGTTACGAATTGCGATTAATCCCACGAATACTTTCTCGACAATTTGTTCTTTCTTTTTCTTCTTACCTCTCTGTCACTTCTTCATTATATTTTTCCTTGTGATTTTCACAGAGTTTACAAGTCTAAAGCACAGAAGCTACGATGCGCGATGCCTTAATAAGCTTTCATAGTCCTCGCTATCCCGTTATCGTCTCAAATTTCTCGTTTAAAACAAGCGAGCCGATATTGTGGAACTACAAACGCTCTGAGTCAACCTTAAAGGTTGGGTAGGTAAAACCTAAAGCTTCTTAACTTGAGTTTCCTTGCAAGGAATTAATAGACCGACGCCGCGACGCGACGGAAGTTAGTAAGAAAATAAGTTACTATTCAGATGGTTGATAAAAAACAGAAACCGCAAAGACGGTAACAACAGCAGCAGAATGTTCACTGGGGGACAAATCATGACATCATATTCAGCTCTGCGTTATTGTAGGAAATGAGCGGATAAATTTCAAAGGGATTTCCACAACTACGGAATAGTTGGACAAGGTGTACGCGGGAGGCAGAAAAACGACGTCGAACGCCGCGACGCTTATTGTTCGCAAGGTCTTTGATCCTGCTCATTTTTTCTTTCCTTCGCAGCAATTTCTTCTTTCCTTTTTTTCTCTTCTCCTACTTTCGTTCGATTTCTATTTTTTTTTTTTTTTTCTATTTCTATTTTTCCTCGCAGCTCCTCCTCCTCCTCCTCCTCCTCGAGAAAATCAATTATTGGTTCGGCGGTTGTAGGTGTATACACCGGGTTATAGCTACACGATGACTCGTAACCGATGACCTGAAAATTTATTCGGTAAAGCTGTTGTACTTGACCCGAAATTTTCCCGTTCGAGATTAAAGCGAATTATTCAACTTTTCTTAAACTTTCAACGTTAGAAAAATTTTCTTCAGCTACCCCGGAAAGATTAGCACATAAATTCTCGAGCCCACGTCATATTGTATACACGTATGCGAATGTATATATATATATATATATATATATATATATATATTATACATACTACAGTGTATCCACGCATGACGTCGTTTCGTTATATTTCATTTTATTCTTTCCCGTCTCACCGACGCGTCGCGACTCCTCCCACCCTCCAGCGGCATATTGTAAAACCTTTCACATTCACCCCGGCCACCGTGAGGTATAAATTCGATAAAATCGGCTCAGAAAAATGACTGAACGTCGTTCGGATCTGCGGAAAAAATTTCATACCCCGCGTATCCTATAGTCGATTATATTGTTGCGTATATTATTTTTTACAAGAACGATACATAATACGGGCAATTTTAAAACGGATGTATATTTTCACGAGTTATTCTTTATTAATATACATCTGATTTCTTAAATTTGTTTGTTTATATTTTAGATTTATAATTGGAAATTATGAAATCCCACTGTACAAGAGACAGGTAAAATCGGGATCTTGAAAATTCAAAGATATGAAATATTAATACAAAAGAATCTGGAATCTTGGCAAGTGAAAAATGACTTCCAATACATAATTTGAAGACAGAAGCCGCTAAAAAAATAAAATTATAAAATGGCATAATCGAAACAACTGCAAACTACCTACATTTATACGAATGGAATATTAAATTGAGTTTTGAAACGGAAAAAGAAGTCTAAAATTTTTAACATAGTAACGCATATACGATACAGGCAATTAATTACTCGGACAATTAGTGACTGTGAATTGAATCGCGAAACGTTAATTCGTACACGTATACAGGTATAGTACACGTGTATCTTTTTTCCACACTTGAGTAGCTCGCACACGCTGTGTCTAGAGCAATTTTCGAGTTGTCTCATTGTCTCATCGATCATGGAATCGTGCACAGAGTGTATTTGCACGAACTTCACGTGGAGAAGTGCTGCCCGCATCCCGCGAAAAGAATTTAAAGAAAAAAAAAAAAAATAAATGATAGAATAGAAGAGGATAAAACGCAAACATGTTGGGGTAAAAGTAGAAAAAGAGAAGAAAAAAGAAACGACACTCTCTGGTAATTAATGCCGGCTTGCTCTTTGTTTCTAGCATTTTACCGTTCTGCTTCGTCGTCCACGATGCAACGGTGAAACTTCTCTTATCCCTTGATAGGCGAACGAGTGCGCGTGCATATTTTCCTGAATTCTACGGTGTGGTGTACCCAGGCGTATTGTAGGTATGGAGGGCAGACTCCTACGTGGTGTATCAAGGACGGGGAAATCCAGATTTGAAAAGAGAATTTGGGACGCGGCAGTGAAACGGCACGTTCAAGTCGGAGATTTTATTTGCTACGTTGATAAAGAAGAGAAATAAAAATGAAAAATAAAGATAAGACGAAGGGGTTTTCGCTAAATTTAGTTTGGTTTGTATTCCATCCAGCAGCAGCGGCAGCAGCGACGAGACACGCCGTCGTTGTACGTCGCTTTTAGTGCGATAAATTGAACTGAAAAGCTTATTCATGTACTTATACGTGTATTTATACACATTTATATGTATATTTATATATAATATGTGTATAAAGCGTGTTAGCCGGGGAATGAAATAAATTAAAGCAGTGAGTTTTCAATCTCGCGTTGCGAAAAATTTCCTTTTACAGACTCTCTGGTGGAAAAAGTTTCCCAACGTAGAAAATGTTCGTTTTCACCCGCGGCAGTGAAATATTTTAGTATGCGTGAACAGTGCGGGATTCAGCAGGATTATATATCCTTGAAAGAAAACATTTAGTGAGAAATTAACGATGCTTTTTAAAAAAAAATGTGCCTACAACAATTTCGTTCGATAATATAAATCTTGTAATTTAACACGTGCGTAAGACAATATCGCGATTTTAATTGGCACTTAACACAAAGAGTGAAACCTCCGCATAACTAAAACAACACTACCGAAGTCTGAGTGTATATTACACGAGATGATACAACATCGTGCCACGATACAATTTCCCCGATGTATTACAATCGTACAGAACAAAGTTAATTGATACATATCGGGGCAAATAAATGATGAAAGTCCGTTTGAAAATTATTTGACCAGTGTCGGTAGCGTTTTATGTGTCGAATAATTCCGGGAATAATTCACGGAACTACGTGAAACATTTTTTCGAGTGTACGAATCAGCGTGAAGAGAGATACCAAGCGCCACATTATCAGCAAGCTTTGATCATTCGTCTTTAACACAAGTAGGTTTTTTTTTTATTCTCAACCTCCTCTTTCGTATAATATGTACCTTATAAATCTCGAGTATCTGCCAGGTTTCACCGAAAAGAAGTAATAAATAAAAAGAAGTAGAAAAAAAAGCCGGAATATTTCTCCCACCTGTAAGAACGGTGAAAAATCCCTCCCGAGTTTTTCGAATCTGTTTTTCGGTAGCCTTTTCCGTATTTTAAATCGAGGCTAATCGCCGCACGGCGAATATTCACCCTGGTCAAGAGCCATGCATTTACCCGAAGGAAATCCCGTGACAGGGTTGGAAAATTTCTGTAAGGGAAAACATGTCCACCCTGAGTTGGCGGGATTTCATTTTTAACGATCGTCAGCCGGGAGCAGAAGAGCCCCACATAAGTAATGAATAAAAGTCAGGGGTCAGTTTCAACGGCGATTTGATCCCCCCACCCCGATTTCAAGAAGTGAATTTCCGAGGCTTTTCGTCCGGGAACGCCAACCCTCGAACCCCGATGCATTATTAATACAAGGGCAGGATCTGACTGTCCGAGCCTTATAGAGTGGAAGAAGCGTGAATATTACCTCCTATTCGCGTTTCGCACGAACGGCTAAAACGCTGCGTTTCCGCTTCCAACATTATTATGCGATGCGACGAATCGATCGAAACGAATTCGCGCGGATGATTTTCTTCGTATTGTATAACGAAACAGTGTGGTGAATAACGATTTTCTTTGTTTTTAGTCGTTGTGATCGTCGATTTTGGAAAACAGCTTTACAGGTATTTGTCTGGTGGAAGATCAATACCGTTTATTAATACCGTTGCGAAATAATCATTTATTTACGATCAGGATTATATCTGTGGAATTATTGTATATACCAAAGTACGAACATCTATTTGACAATACAAATATAGAAAATACTGGAATTACCTGTACAAACAAATGTTTAAATATCCATGATTCGTTGCGAATTGATTCAAAAGTGTTGAAAATCTCGTTGACTCGTTCGATTTCATTCTATGATTGCTTTCTTTATTCAAATAAAATTAATTGAAACACATTTTTATCTTATCACGTTGAAATCGTTTGTAAGTATTTAATTTTACAACGTTGCGTCGATAATGACTACGACGACCAAATGGCTGTATTGATTTGACTACTAAAAGAGCAAAAAGAAAATCTGTTTTAGTGACTTTGTAGAAATTGGGATTCCCGACTGTAAATAAAATGAGACATCGTACAGTAAAGTCGAATAAATCCGCTAGATCATCAACAATTTAAAAATATTCTACATAGATTTTTTTACCTTACGAATATATTAATTCGATAAATACTAAATTAACGAATATCTCATGATAAATTTAACGAAGAGTATCGATTTCCGACCAACCAGCCTCCTCAACAATCCTCGACTGATTGTGAACTGATTTACAGAATAGAAACTGATCCGAAGCATTTTTTCACCCTTCAGCCGAGTACAGGCGAAAGAAATCAACGGACCTATCGACTATCCGCAATTTATGACAGAAAGATATTTCCGCTTTTCCAATTCATTAACCGCGTGTCGTCTTTCCCCTCGGACATTTATCGATTATTCTAGTAGGTGGCTGCCATATCGGGTTGGCTATTTGACTGCGACCGTCCGGTTGGAGATGTGCAATCAACTTGTGAACCCGGAAAGTCAGTTGAATCAATAATTAACGAATAGAATCGGTAGGAGTTTCATTTCCCCCTTAAATTCATTCTTTTCAGTTAGAAATTTTATAAATTTGGCGACTGCCCGTGACCGTTTCATAAAAACGAACTTAATCTCCCAAAAATTTTGCCGAACTGTGTAGAAAGGAAACAACAGAGGACATAATCGATTAGTAAAGTATCGTTGATACTCCACTCCTACAGCTCCTTTTTCACTTATCCACTTATTCATTGATTTATTATACGAATATCGCGATATCGCACACATGATTCAATCATCCGTAGTGAAAAATGCATCGAATTACCTGCATGCACAAGAGGTTGGAACAGCGAAAGAATCGATAAAATACCGTCCTGCCTCGATTTCAATCCCATAACTTTATTCCTCATCTCCTACGACCGTTTGCACACGACGAGCCTGTTATGTCCGCGTTCCTCAAACGATTTGCGACTGAGTTCAAAACCGCAAGTTCGTTTCCCTCCGTTTGATCATAGAGATCGAGATATAACCAAATTTCATCTAGGAAATACGTTGCTGCAGCGACTATCGCGAGTCCATCGTACTCTCCATCCGTCTTCTGTAACGTCCCTCAAGACATTCTCTACAAATGACATGAAATAAAAAAAAAAAAAGATAAAAAAAAACGCGATACAACATGACGTGATAGGTTTCTAAAGTCTTCAACAATCGAACATTCTTCGCAACAATGTCGAACACGCGGCGTCATCAATTCTCTTCGATACGATCTCAACCTGCATTACTAATTTCGTTCTTTAAACCCGTATAGCTTTCTTGCTTCATTAATTTTTTCCGCTACACGTACGTTCTCGAATCTAAAATTTATCACATAATAGGATTCGAATCGAGCGAGTTGTAGTGAGTTTCTTCAGACGGTTACGATGTTACATTATGTAACAAGATAATAAGCGACGTTTTTTGCCTGGGTTACACACAGGACTTTACGATTCAACTCTGGCCACGTTATTAACTTGAAAGTGTTTTTCTCTCGTAAGTAAGTGTGATCTATCAGTCTGAATACTATAACATTACCAAAAGTTTATAAATAATCGAGACAAATGTAGTTCAAAATGGAAACGAAAGATCGAAAACAGGAAAATTGAAAAATCGAATTAGTAAATGCGGGAAAAAAGTGCTACTTTTTTCTCCAACGATGAGGGGGCAAAAAGTAAGGAGGGAATAATACGCCGATTTCGTCCCGCTTTTCGGGTCAATAAAGTGAACATTATACAATTGAGTCGGGAATAAATGCGTGTGCAAAAAACGAACGAAGAGGCTGACGCGTAAAGTACGCGTACCTGTTATAATTGAGTAATGCAAGCGTATCCGCAAGTTCCAGCATATTTCCGGTCCCTTCCGCTCGACTTCCCTTCTTCCGCCGTTTCTCGCCTCTGCCACGCGTTCGTGCCGAAAACAGGAATCGCAAGACCGTACAACCTACAACCGTGCGGAAGGACGAACAGGAGGTGCGGTACATTTTAGTAAGCCGGCACACGGCAAAATTTTACCGAACCAGATGCAGACGTTGCGCGAAGGGTTTTTATTTTTTGTTTCGATTATTCTTTTATCCCGAGGCTGAGTACTGATGATAATAAAACTACGCCTCACACGCGATATATGCACAATAAACTGAGGCGCGAAGACGAGCCGGTGTCTGATTACTCTCAATTTATTTCAACAATTGGATTGTCACGTTTGTTACTACCCGTCACGCTACTCGTTTCGCCTCTAACTATTCAACCTTTGGCGTTGACAACGAATTCCTCGTTGCATGATAAATTCGAGCGAAGCATCGACAATCTGCACGGTAAAAAGTTGTGCGGTCGAATCTCATTGATCGAAATTTACAGCTGAAACTACGATTGACCCGAATATAGCAACGAATTTGGTGTAAAAACTCGCAGTTATCGAAACTCCGGAATGAGTTGAAGTTTGAATAAACTTGAAAGCTTTCGGTGATTGAAATGCCTGTGTATTTTAATCGTTCAAAGTTTTCTCTCTTTGGAATTTCGGGCCATTTGGTAAGTTCTCTAATTTTTCGATCGATCAATTTCTGTACACTAATTCTTCGCGTTCTTTAAAAGTACAATCTCATTATCGATATTCCGGAACTTTTTACAAATACTTGACCATTTTCAATCCGTGTAATGAATGATCGGATGACTGAACTCTTTAATCGGATTAGAATTTTCTGCTTCGCAGTGAAATCCAGTGTAATTCAACGGGGATTTCGGAGAAATCGATTGAAAGATAAAATCAACGATGCTTAAAAAATTCGCACGTTTCCTTTTCAATTCAACTCTGAACGAACGAACAACCGGAAGCACACAAACCTCGACACAAACGTTCCGTACATCTGTGATAATTGATGCAAAAATTTTATGCAATTATGCAGCAGCGTATTATATCCGAATATTCAGTTTGCATGAAAAAAAATGCAGATTTCGCACCACTATTGAGCGTGGAATTTCACGGTAAATTAAACAGGAATATTTTATGTGTGTGTATTATATTAAATATATTATCACGGATGATTGATTTCAACGGCGTGGAATTTACCGATTTTATTTAATGGATGTGGTAGAAACAAGGCATCGACGATGATACGTACGTACATCGAGAACTGGATGAAAAGCTCGAGTTGAGTGAATACCTCGTACGTATAAACTTGACAAAACATCGAAATTTGCACAACGGAGGAAACCAATACATCGCCGTTCGAATGTATTTTTAGCCCATCCTCTCCGCTCTCCTTTCTCCTCACTCCACCAACCGCCTCTTTCTCATCCCCGACCCGCGAAGCCGGAGCTGGTTGAACATCACCTCGGGCACGAGGTTCTAGCTGTTGGTGCTAAGATAACAAGTCGAGAGATAGGATAACACGCGTTAGGTCGGAATTATGGTAACATCGTCGTGACATTAGGGGGTCAGGTATATTTTATCGTTTTAATTATATACCGCGGCAGCAGCAGAGGCTGCGCGATTTTTGTTTATAGTTTATAGTTTACACCGCTTTTGCGCGGAAAATTCTATTCGAAATTTGTTAATGAAGTGGATACTCGAACGAGTGTAGATTACTGAAACAGTGGCTGGATTTCCGAACTTTGTATCTCCACAAGCGATTATTCGATTTGGTTGGGATTTAGTTTGATCAAAAGTATTCAGATAGAGCATCGTTTGCGAAGTTTTTCATTGCTATGAATTAATTAATAGAACGCATTACGAATGGCAATAAAATCAAATATATCGGCTAAAACCGATTTGCTTCAATTTTGGAAACAGTATTTTTGAATAGTCTTGATAGGAATGGTCGACGTTGTCATCAACAACAATGCTTACTAACAATTACTTCTGAGTTAAAAAATAACGCAAATGACAGTTCTGTCTATTAATTACACTTGAATCAGAAAGATCTCAATCGAAATGAATAATTTTTTGCCGAGAGATGAATTCCGAAAAAAATTCACCCTCTCTTTCAGCCCTCTTTTCTACTTGTATAAAAACACCCTTTGAAGCTTCGAATTTCATTGTCTGTCGGGCAGGTGGAACTTTTCGAGTCGCATTTCGAAGCACGGTCACACAATAGGTTTCTAATCAGAACTCGGAACCCGGCAGCAAGCAACTAATCAGAATTGCACTAGACGTCAGTATCACGTGCGGCATGCATGCGACGCACGCATTGCGGCATGGTAATAACATCAGCAACAGGGGCGAGGTTGAAGTTGCGAATATGAAAAGTTCCGAAAGCGCCTAATTGCCTAATTGCGAATTATTTGGTAGGGAAACTTCAAGTAAGGAAATCAAACTTTGAAGTAACGACAAAGTTTCGAATGGTCGGAACCCCGACGACGGCTCAAAGTTCCGAAATTCAAGTTACGATAGAGCAAATTTCCAAAAAGTAAACTTACGACAGAGCAAAATTCCTAAAAATAAAATTCCGATAGAGTAAAATTCCAAAAATTAAAATATACTCACACATCGTAGTTTACTCAACGAGTGGGTATAAAAAAAATCAATAAAACCGAGAATCAAAATGACCAGGATTCCAAACGTAAAAATATCGAAAATCCAAAACAAAGAAAGGTCAAAGTGGTGAAATTTCACCAAGATAGAAATTCACAGAATTGAAAATCTTGGATCATTCGGAATTTTGATGTTTCAGATTTTCAAATTTTCTCACTTTCGGATCTTTGACTTGTCGGAGTTATGCCCTTCCGGAATTTCACCCGTTCGGAACTTTGTACTTTCGGAAATTTGAACGACGGGTTTCGGACCATTCTAAACGTTGATATTTCGACAAAGTTTGATTTCTTTACTTCAAGTTTCGCCACCAAATATTCGGAATTTCGACTACGCCCCCAGGAACATGCCTGCTATGTACTGACATTGAAACAAGCTTTGATAGACCAATTTCAATGAAAGAAGCTGCACGATGCCGCCCATTATTATACGACATGGCGTATACTCGAAGGCACAAAAGGGTAAAGAAGAAAAAAAAGGAACTTGTTGAGAGGGCTTTACACACATCTCATATACAAGCGGGAAGGATCTCCAAGATTTATAACGTTGTGTGTGTGCGTCTTTTTGTAACGTAAATTATTTTTCAAAAAGAAGCATCTCTGAAAATAATTATAAACCCAGAACAGAAAATTTGATATTCGCGGATTTTGCAGACAAAAAATACCGATTTTATTCAAACATTTTATTAAGCATTTGCTTGGTGATAAAACCGTTAAACTATAATATTCGTTTGTTCAATTCTAATGAATTTGAAGCTTGTTTCACGACAGATCAGAAGTTCTCAAGTTTTTCCGTTATCAGAAAAAGTATCGCACGAACGTTGTTAAGTATTGATTCAGTACAATCTGTAAAGAAGTCAAATCACAAAATAAACATGCATTGAATGATCAGGACTGGACAAACGATGCAACTTGTAAGTTTAAAAAACTGAACCCCAAATAAAAAGGGCGTTCCCATGACAAAAGTCGACTAAACCAATCTCAATTTCACGTTTCAAGCTCTATTTTCGTGATATATTGCTTGTTTGAATAATTGAATAATATAAATAACATGTAATACATTAGCCAGACGACTAGAAAAATCTACGAAGGCATAAATAATTCTACTCTCCGTTCCACGCTGGAATGTCACGTTGACGTTGTCGACGAAGAAGCAAAGGGAAGAGAAGCCAAGTGAAAATAAGAAAGAAACACGACCGTGGTTGCGGTTATCGACGGAAAAGGGATTTGGTCCGGTGTCAAAAGTGTAGAAAAAGCATCGTCTCCGCCGCACGATTAACGAATTTTTCACATCAGCACGACGTTCGAAGGTTTGCTTTTTAATCAACCCGCGACGTTGAATTGGTTCGAGTTTGAAGCGTCGAAAAAAAAAAAAAAGAAATGGAATAAATATTTTTTACACCAAGTATAGTTATATTATTTCATTTTTCCGCGACGTTGGATCCTTAATTAACACAGGAAAATGCATGTGCGGTAGGCGGTACGAAAAGCGAATTCGTGCAAGCGATTCTTTCCAACGGATTCACTCGAACACGCTTTCATTCGATGCGCAAAGATCACTTTCCGAACGAGGCATCACCGCATCGGAGAGTGCGTTTCGCTCTCGACGCACAAATTTCCAATCCCCTACAGCCAACCGTCCAGCCAATGAAACAACGAACCAACCCTCGGCTCCGAACCTGCATCACTAAACTGCTCGTTTGTTTGACAAACAATCGGATCGAGCCGTGAATTATTTCAAGTGCCTCACTTTGCGAACAGTCATTCGACAGAGAAGGGGAAAGAGAGGGAAAGAGAGAGAGAGAGAGAGGGAGAGGGAGGCTGATCCCCCTGCAACGATCAGAGTATAATAATTCGCGACCACAAGGAAAGAGGATCGCATTTTCCAGACGTGCGAAAAATAATTTATATTCCTTGGGGCTTCAATTTCCAACACGGAGCGGTAGGGAGAAGAAAAATTCAAAAAGATCATGCTTGAAATGAATAACTCGCGTTTGCCACAAACCGATGTAATGTAATCGCACAAAAATTGTAACGAATCGAGCGACAAAAAAGTGAAAAATTAACAAGTAATGAACGAAAAAAAAAAAAAAAACGGAATGACAGCAGAGAAATAGAAGCGATGTAAGGGGGAAAGAAACAAAGCAAACGACGTTCGTCCTGCGATTTCGCTTCTTCAATTATTCACCCTGCGAACCGTTTCCTCCGACTCTGTAAATATGTATAAACATATATTTACACACACACATATTGTTCGGCACATAATGACGTGGGCACAGAGGCCGAACATCGCAGTCATCGGTGAGTCGCGATCATCGAGTGAAGAACGCGAGGAGAGAAGACACGTAAATTAAATGCGTCGTTTTCCACCGATCGGATATGATTCTGATAACAAATGAACGATGACAGGTGAGCAAACCTTTTCCGCCTACAAGTTCCCCCCCCCCCCCCCCCCCCCCCGGCACAACCAACAAAAACCCACGCGCTTGTATGATGAAAATAATTAATTATAAGATTCGATTTCCCCGTCGTCGTTTTATTATAGTGGCTGACGATATATATATATATATGTATACGTATACTGTTTTGAAGGATGGGTTTTGCCTCTCTGCTCTGCTCTGCTCTGCCTGCCAGCCTGCATTATTCCAATCGATCGATAACACGTAATTATCTCGAGGCAATTGCCGCTTCATTTTCGACTATATTTTCCACAACAACAATGCACAATTTTATGAAGCTGAAGTTAGCCGACAGAGTCAGCGGTCAAACGTGTGTTTTTTGGAAATGGAAAACAAAATTTTGAATTTCAGACTTCGATACTTTATTCGAATGAACATTATAGAACGTGTGGCTGCTAATTCTGGCTTCTAGATTCAGCCTTGTCATCTAAGTTTGTTATCTAAGAGTCAAGAAAATAAAGGTTTTATTATTATCAATTGAAGAGAAACAATGAAATATTTTCTTCCATCACTTAATAAAAAGTACTGTGTAGGTGTATATAGAAAAAAAAAAACAAAAAGACTGTACAATGTGAGTATTGACCAAACTGTAAAGATTTTGGAAAAATTTAGTACCACATGAACGAAAACAAGTAAAATATTTACATCCGAAAAGCTGTAGTAAGAAAGAACATTTTTTTTTTTCAAACATGCTTATAAGAAAGGGTAAAAGAGGTTTGAATACTTCAACGATCTTCTTACCAGTCGAAAAAGTTCCACAGGCAGGTAAACATCTTGATTAAAAACTTGACGATCACGGATATAAATCTTGGAGTGTGTAATAACAGGAGAAAGAAAAACACGTGAAAATAAAAGTTAACTTTTCACCGTTTCATTTTCACATCACAAATGCTATGATTAACACAGGTTACAACTGAGTTTATTATACGTCGGTATGTTTTATACGGCGTATATAAATGTGTATAACATTACTTTATGCATATTTATGATAAGGCAATATTTTCCCTTTTCCCCTCCTTCGTTCCCCGAGAGCTGCAACAACAGCAGCAGCAGCAGCAGCAGCATAGCAGCCCTCTCTTTATGCATGAAAATTACGATCATGTGTCACATTTTCCGACACTTTTCACCAGGTGTGGTTAACGGGTTTATGGAAATTTTTTCGCACATTTTTCATTTCCTCTTCGATGTTTCGTTTGTTTTGTTTTGTTTTTTTTTTTTTTCTATCCCTTCCCGACTCTTTCCGACCCTCGCTCTCTCTCTCTCTCTCTCTCTCTTTTTGTGTAATTTTTCGATTATTATTTTAATTTTCTCGTATTTCTTTTAGTTCCCGTTTCTTACCCAATGAGCGAGAAATTCGCTCCTGAATATCGGACCAAATTCACAAAAATTAACATTCACTGCCGGTACAGTTCAACACGTTTGTAATAACGCACGTGCGCTCGTTCGGAATAAAAATAATAAGAAAAAAAAAGAAAATAATCTTTTTAAAAAAACCGTGTTTCACCACAAATGGCAAAAATAATATGTTTGATTTTCAATCGTTAAACCTCGTTTCAATTACCATATCCGTGCAATTACAATTATCTCGCACGCAAAGTATCGTCCCGCACAATTGTCTCGTTATATCGTCCGCTAATTCTTTCCATTTATACTTCGCTTAATTCGGTTGATATGAAATTTGCCCGCAATCTGCGCTTCGTCGCCCGCCCGCCCGACTTGCGGGCAGGTGTATTAATCTCATTCCCCGTAAATATTTCACCATCTTGCTTTCGCGAAACAAGCAATTCCACTCTTCATAATATCCCCCCGTTTCCCTCCCTCCCCTCATCCCCCGTCCCGGCAACTCACAGTCCCCGTCTCACAACCGCCACGTTCATCAATATTTTAAATCCCACATCCCCGATTCATCTCGCACAGCTGCACGAGAATTCCCGATTTGTCTCGATAATCATCGGAGCTTTCGGATAAATTAATTCGCTACCGTAACTAAAAGCTGGAAACGATGCAACCGGTACGAAAAGTGAGGATTGGAAAAAAAAAAAAACAGTTTTTTTTTTACTTGCAGATCAAAACAAAATAAAATCAACGATTGGGAAATATCGTCGAAAATAATACGTCGAATCACCGATCCGATTTTTTCATATTGAACTGCACTTTAGCGCACAAGATGCACTTGTACGGGTATACTTGTACGATAGAACGGGGTGACATTACGGGAGTTCGAGCCGCACTTTCTTTCGAAGAAAATGGGGAAAAATAAGACGAACAAAAATAGCAGATGTCACCCGGGTAACCGGAAGCGCGAAATGAGCGTGCGGCGATGCCGTTCGGAGGCGAAAGATGCGTGGGGTTGCTTCACCGGCTCGCGGCGAGGAAACGACTGCCGGTGGTTCGGGGTGCCGACGCCGACGCCGACGTCGACCCACCCCCGGGTAAACCACGACGCAGACCGCGCACGCCGCTCTTCCCGACCGCGACTCTGTTCGCCCTCTTCCCCTGCTCCTCTCCTCTCCTCTCCTTTCGAACATCCTGCACCTCCCCCACAGGCAACGTTTTATGCATATCGTACCAGTTCGACGTTATATCGTCCAGTGCATGCCGTGCAGCGTTTACTTTCACGTCAGCCTTTGTCTTTGTCTTTCTCTCTCTCTCTCTCTCTCCCTCTCTCCTTCTTCGCCCGTTGTATTGACTCGATATTCGCCGAGATGCAGGCGTAGAATGCCCCTCGCTGTTAACGGTTAATTGAACAACGTTCGACTAAACTTTCACCTACAGGTCATTTTCATCTTTCGATATTGTTCTTCGTTACATTATGCACTGTGGACAATTTCACACTCGAACGATATTTCTTTTCCGAACTCAATATTATGATCCTTTCGAAGTATAACAGGTGTGTAAAAGGGTTTTTAGGATCGATTTTTTTGTTTTTTTTTTTTCAATATACGCCGCGCTTCATCTAGCGACTCTTTACCATTCGCGAATAACGCGTATATATTAACATACTTATATTTCAAGTTTCTCACTTACAAGATTACTTCAAAATGACAGGTTACACTTACATGTAATACTCATGTATCAAAATGAAGTCAATTCAATTGACATGTACGTATATTTCATCAAATCTGATATACTGTCACGTACATATGCAACTTTAAATTATCTTCCAGAATGTACAAAACGATTTCCAACCAATACTTTATTAAGCCTTGATTCTACCCCAAATCAGTGAGAGCTGATTTTTTTTTCTCTATTTTGCATTATTTTTTTATACATATACAATCCAAGTAAGTAAAGCTAATTGAATTGCCGCAAAATTGATACTTAATCTGAAAAACTTGCAAGCCCGGAGGAAGAATAATGCGGGTTACTTTACCCCAAGAGACGCGTGTCCCGGCAGGAAGCTCGTGCTTTTTTTCACTCGAGTCTCTTCTCGCTTGTTTTTTTTTTTTTTTTTTTTTTTTTTTTTTTTTTTTTTTTTTTTTTTTTTTTTTTTAAACCACCTTTTTCACTCTCTCGGTCGGCTCTCTTCTCTCGTTAGGAAAAAGAAAATTGTGAATTTTTCTACCCTTGCACGGATACGGAATCGAACCCGCGGAGTGAAGAGAAACATGCCGTATATTATACGAGCAGCTCTTGTCACACAGTTTGTCGAGCCTAAGTATATTTTTCCAAATGTTTTGTGACGAGGGCAAGTTTGAATAATACTCGTAAATCAGGACTCTCCCTACCTTTTTAAAGTTATTCTGATATCTGCAGGGGAATAAAGACTTTCGCCCACGAACAAATATATATATATATATACACACGTATGTATGTGACACAAGGAGTTTAAAAAAATGGTATTCTCGTCGAAAGAATGTCAACTTTTTTTCTTCCAGGGAATGGCGAAATTGAATTTTTGAACAAGCGGTGGAAAAATTTTTTCCTCCTTCAGCGATGGCTCGATAGACTGAATTGAAAACGTGGACCGAGGTATGTGTGTAAATATATACACTTACGTATTCCATAACATTTTTTTCAACTCCTTGTGTCACATTTTTAAACACTGATATATCCACAACCGCTCGGAGAATGAAAAAAAAAAAAAAAAAAAAAAAAAAAAACGGTACCGCCGGCACATTTTAATTCATCTTAGTTTGCCAAATTCTTCTTTGACAATTAACTTGAATGACAATATCACTTTGAAACGTTGTTTATTATAACTTGAAGATGAAAATCAAAAGTTATACCAATAATATCGTCTCGCGGTATTTTCTACCCGTTCAAATAGTAAATTCAAAAACATTCAAACGCCTACGCATCGTGTGGAAGGAAAAGAGAAAATAAAATTTGTTGTATGAAAAATGTAAAGCAGACGTTACGAGCGTGTCAACGTCGCGCGTCTTATCCGCATACCGCACGATGTTGCGGTTAATCTTCAACGGAGAATCGGGCGTTGCGACGGTATAAAGCGCGAAAAAATTACTTGAATTTGACTCGGCGTTTTATCCCCGTCGTCGCTCGTCTCCATTTATCACGATGCCGGAGTGACACGGCTTTCGAATCACCGCACGGATTCCGCGGTTTAATACATACCGATACACTGAAGGTATATAGAAAAAAAATCAGTCGAATCAACTGCCTAAATGGCCGATCACGGAAGGGCGAATAAAAATTTAGTCGCTGCAACTGAACGTTAGCTTGAGTCAATGGTTAGCATATCTACAAATTACACTACGATGGAAAAAAAAAGAACTGCAATTAGAGCCGATTTCATTTTTTTACACACATTTTTCTTTCAAGAGAAAAACAAAAATTAAAATACGAGGTACCGTGGGGGGAAAGAAAAATAAGGCAACTTCACTTCTTCGTTAATTCAGCTCATTGTCCTTTCATCGGCCGGCGGGAAATTAATTAGCCAATTGTCAATTTTGCTGCAGTTCGTCTCTGCAGTATTTCGATTCGCTCATCAGGGTCAGACGCTGCATGCAGAGAATGCCGGATACGACGAGAAACGTAATTATCCTTTTCAATGGGGCGAATTTCCACCGGATTTTATCGCCACTCTCAGATAACGCCAAGATAGCATCGCGAACCGGATGTAATGCATCTCTGTAGGCATGGCTTTCCTTTGATCTTTAGATCTTGAAATCCTTGATCATGGTTACTTCGTGCAATAATAAGAGCATTGCTTATATTTATTTCAAAAAGAATATTGCTGTTCGTGTAAGTAACTCGATTCTTCCTCCACTCGCGGTTTGTTATCAATTTACTAGGGTTTCGAACATTTTTTTTTTTTTTGGCATCAATACCAGTTGCGTTTTCTTCACTGTACATACTATATTATCGAGGTGTAAATTCAGCGAACTAGACTCGAGATTCGCTGACCGGATACGTATTTAATCTAGGATCCAAATCTAAACGTCTGATCAAACTCTCCCCCTTTTCCTCATCTCGCCATCTTTTCTCCCTGACAATGAAATACAGGTAAAACGTAAAGGATTACTGCCAGCTAGAGGAAAATATTTCGCAGCTTTAAGACGGATGTGGGTAAATACGATATGGGTCAGTGTGTAATAAAAACAGCGAATGTAGGAAAGGAAACTGGATCAAAGATCGGAGTTTTCTTCTTAGCTTAAATAAAGCTCGCGTATAGATACTGAGCGTGACCCGTTTTCGACCACCGAGTTCGACATTCTGTTTTCACATCTTTTGCGAAAAACTACGTAATACATAAATCGCGAATGTCAGCGAATGTCAGGTATTTCAGGGGAGTTGGTTCGGAGTAAAAAAACTATACATAAAGAACGACACTTGTATAATAAAATTGAATCAGAGGTTATTATAGGTGTAAGTAGTAGATAATTACACGCGCGAAATTCGAGGAGAACGACTTCGAGTAATGGCAAAATCGAGAGGGTGGAAATCGGAGAATAAACTTCGTTACTAGGTGGACATATGTTTAAATATATAGTCGGTCGAATTTCAACTTTGAAGCGACGTTTCGCGGTATAAAATTCACGGATCGTACGTTTATCGCGTTCCCGCAGTATCAGGGTTTGAATATTCCCGACGATTTCTATGTGAAATTTTATCATTTACACTGTATATGTATATCACCGTTTACAAGAAATCGTGAAAGCAGATGGAGTCTACTATCGAAAATGACAATCTACGGCTGAAAGATTTACCGAAAAACTCAAGATAACGAGTCGCCAAAATTTCTCTCTTCAACATCTTTCAAAGCGTCGATGATGAGAATATATTTTTTTTCAAATCAATAAATCTATTTGTGAACATGTGTACGTAGAGTAACTACATTTTTTTTTTTGGGGGGGGGGGGAAATATCTATCTCTAAATCAAATATATGTATAATCATTGCGTGATCAGAGGATCGTTATAAAAAAATCGTTGTTTTAATTCCTCGAAAATAACATTTTTTCCTCTAAACATCCTTGTATAAACGTTACGCAAGTTAATTTTATAAGGCAACGAGGCGATACTGGGTAAAAAAAATACATCATGCCGGTAAAATTTGACGATGTTTAATTAAAAAGCTACCTCATTATTTTTACCACACGGCTTTCTCGCGAATGAGTTTTCAACTTCATCACCTCCATATGAGAATCCGAATTTCCCTTTCGAGCACATCTCTTTGACGTATAAATATTCTCTTTGACGATATTCGTTTATTTCTTTTTTTTTTTTTCATCATTTCTTATCAATTTTTCATTCGTATCTGTAACTTGTACAGATCATTTGCATGTATATGTAATATATAAGTATAAAATGTATATAACTAAATATATATACTGCTTTCGTTTCATTCTCTTCTCGTCTCGCGTTGTAATGCTGTCGCGTAATATCTCGAAGCTTTTACTGATCTCTGGCAATGCGGGTGTATGTGTATACATGTATATATATATACACAGACACACACCTATATACCTGGTATATTAAAAGTGGTGTGAGAAAAAGTCAGGAAGAAGAATTCCCCGTCTGTAGTGTGACAAACGTCAGGTGAAAAGCCGTCCCAATTCACCGTATATCCTAAAAACACAGTCGAGCACGTTCGAGCAAATAACCGTGTCCAAGGTAAAGCTTTCGTCGTGTCTCCACGTTCGTTTCTTCTTCATTTCAAATTTCTCGTAATTTTCATTCCGCTTAGAATACTTTGATTTTCAAGTATCACCTCCTGCCAGCTACACCGAAAAAATACTTAAACAGGCATCAACGAAACGAATAATTACATTTATACCTAAACCTAAACTGACAATGGGCAATGTTACATGGTATGATTAAAAGTTTATTCCTGCGGTAGACGCGAACGATCATTGAAATTATAAGTTTTAAAATCCCGAGTTAAAATTAGATCGACCAAAAGCAATGGATTATGCCTGTAAATACGATGGAGTTTACACGATATACATATAAATATGTATTTAAATATATTTTACTTCAGAGTTCGAGCGAACTTTACTCAACCTCTTCATCTTGCAACTCTGCCAGGCATATTTTGTCGAGATGAAAAAATTTTTCAAATAAAAGTTGCTCGACTTATTACGTACAACTTGTATTAAACGCATGTATATACAGACAATATACAGCAGCATGGAAGAGACAAGACGAGGACGATGATTAAATGGCAAAACAAAAGTGACGGTATACCTAAAGAAGGAAAGAGTCAAAGAGAAAGAAGAACTCGTCACTTTCAAACACGAAAATAAAAACTATAGGTGATTGGTACGACAACGAGCATGATTTTGGTTTTATTTTTCGATTTATTTATTTACTTTTTGTCGTATTCGCATAAACCTGCGGTGATTTAGTAAAAAATAATCAATCGATCACTCGGCGAAAACCTGCAGTTGATTGATTTTTGATTTTATTTAAATTTGGCTCACTCGGATGAATATTTGGATTGGATTGGATATGGCTTCGTGGAGAGCGGGTTGCATTGTTATCTGTGAATGCAACAATGAAACAATTTTTGGACGAATTGGGAACACGCAATGCCTAGAAAAATACGAATCGCAAATTTCCCAAGCCATACAAATACACGTTCGCAACCCAATTTCTTCGCGTTGCCGCGCGTCTTTTCATTTCCTCATTTCCTAGGCACCTGTAACCTGAAGTTTTTTTTACAGATTTCGAAGTTTAAATTAAACGAGGCGGTTCCGTATCTTGAACAAAGGATCGAGAACCGTGTCGGCGTGATGTCGGTAATATTTCCGAGCACGAGTTGTCTCAAGACCCCGAGATGTTGAGGCTGCGGAGAGATACGTATATATATATATATATACATAGATAAATTGATGCTGAAGGAAAAGTTTTCCACAAAAGACAAAGAAAATCGAAAGAGAGAGAGAGAGAGAGAGAGAGAGAAAGAAAATCAGAGAGGAAATCTGTCGCGCTTCCGGGAATGAAAAAGGTAAGAACGGGGAAATAATTTAGGACGGAGGAACGTTTATTTAAACTTAAAATTCGCTAATTGGATACAATATGGAATTTACGATGAAATTGAAATTTCTCATGTTTACCATCAATCGTTAAGATTGTGTTTGCCTACGATACGTTATATGCACACATGGAGGTATGTGTGATCTAGGCATCTATGCACGTATTATAGGTATGCATTTAGAAAGAGACTATCTATATATTCTCATCCTCGAGCGTACGTATCAGAAAAACTCGTAACGTAAACCCCTGCAATTTAATTACCAGAACAAACAACCTTATCCTTCGTGGAACGAGAGGAGAACCCTGGAATATATGAGATCACGTAATAATACTCGCAGGTGGATTCAAATATGTGCATATAATATGGATACTTGAACCTGGAATTACAAGCGACGGTTTCGATACGCACCGCGGATCCTATGCAAAGAAAACTCTTCGAAAACTTCCGATAGAAACTCCGAGGAAAGTTGCGATCGATAATAATAATTCGATGAGGGATATCTCTCAATTCCGCATCATTGCATATAAAGAGAGTAAATCTTTTTCGTTCCATTTTCGTTGTTTTTTTTTTTCTTTCTTTCTTTCTTTCTTCCTTTCCTTCTTTTCATTTTATTTTCATCCTTCTCCGTCGCTCGTCACTTTTTTCTTTTTTTTTTTTTTTTTTTTCACCTCTCCTGCAGCAAATATACAGAGAATCGGTAAACTCGATTACCCGAGGGTGAATAATAAAATATATTATACCGACTCGAAGGGAAATTTATAATGAATATAGCTACGCGGAGACAGATCGAAAGTAAAAAGGACATTTTTTTTAACCCCGCGCAAGGACGATGATTATATCGATTGAGATACTAATTTTATTAAGATAAATTCTCACTGCTTCTCTTTTCTCGCAACGAGTAATCATGTCTCGTTAACATCCCCCCCGTTATACGTATACCTCGGTTCGAGAGAAAGAGATAGCTTATTCGAAATTGCGGCAATTATTCGAGGCAATCAGGTTACGTTATACACGCGTAAGAATAAATTCGTAAATAGCAAAAATTGTTACAAATTTCATGTTGCGGTTACTGTTAAACTTTTTCAAGTCTTGAGAAAAAAAATAAATAAAAAATTGCCTATGCATCGATGAATTGTTAAAGTGTCTCATCCTTCCCTTTCCCTTTCCTTTGTTCCGTACATAATCCAGAGAGAACTTCCGTTGGGATTCGTACATCACCTTCGTAGGGTTAAGAGTATAGAATGACACCCGTATATATAACGGGTTGTAAAACACACATGGAATAACGACGTCGAAAGAAACGAAAGCGAAATGGTCCGCAGAGCTTTCGAGGATAGGTAGTAGCGATAAGGTCGGGTCCGCAGGATAGTCGTACCTACGGTGTGTAAAAGAAGAAAAAAAAAAAAATAAAATAAAAAGAGAGAGAGCGAGAGAGTGAGAGAAAGCAGCGCCGATCCGGAGGAAAATATCGCGGGGCAATAAAGAAGTCAGGGGAAAAAGCGCCGAGTTAGAGTGCTGCACCAAGACCAGAAAAGCCGTTGAAACGAGAAGCAGAAGGACGAGAAGGAGGAGGAAGATGAGGGGAAAAAGAAAAGGCGCAAATGTAAGGGGTGGAAAATCCGGTCGAAACCGAAGAGCGAATCTGCAAGAGGTTCCTTCCGCCGCGTTTTTATCCCTGACCAGCAAGCAGCGAGACTCCTGCGAGACTCTCCGGAGTCCGACTCGAAGGGTTCGGTTAAGTCTGGAAAAGATGGGATAGACTCGATAGTCCGGGGGTTAGATCCCAGGCACTAACTAAGTCGGTGGTGCGAACCGCAACGGGTAATGGGCCGCGACGCGATATATCGCTCCGAGTTCAGATATTTATAGACACCGGGGGACAGGAACAAACCTACAAGGCTCCTCTTCTCCTTTCCCGAATGCACCGCATTCTTGAGTTTCACTCTGATACGTATTAAATGGACGTGAGAAATCACTTTTGCATACGATTTTTAGAATCAAGAATAGGATATCAGATTTCGAATTAAACGGGAGTTTCACGCTAAATGAAACTACAAACACGAGTTCAAGAAAAAACTATACAAATTTCACACTAACAACATGCAACAACTCTTTAATGTAACCCGTTCTCGATGATTAATTGCTCGATATTTTCGGTGAAAATTTACAGATATGAACTTTTTTTATTTCTTCATTAACCAGCCGTTGAAACACTTGTGACAAGTAAGTCGTCGGATAGAAGACGAGAAGTGTATATTATAGTTAGTTGAATACAGAGATTTCTAAGATGAAGCTTAATTAGTCGACGAAAGCCTTGAATTTTTTTCCATTTTCCTAATCGACGTCAACTCGATAAAAAATTTCATTTAGATCCTCGAGTAAATTGCCGAGGGTTGCAGAGTTCGGGTGACGACGAGAAGTTAGGAGTAAATATCTTGTTAAAAGTTTTTTCCCAATCACAGGCAAGAGTTCGGTGTGTAGGTGATAGTCTCGTTAAACGGTGATAAAGTGTCTCACTCTGTACGATGTGGTATTTTTAGGTGTACGTATACACGCGCCTATACATACATACGTATACAGTACATATGCGTACAGAGTTGATTCCAAAACTAATCCTGCAGAGAGTCTTAATAAGGGTTGAAACTCCCTTATAATAACAGAGGTATATAAATTACACGGCGTCGTCTCATTGGACAAACACAAATTACACGGCGCTACCTTGAATTATTGAGTAATCGAAATCGGAGCACCTATCAGCTTACGGACTTCGAACTCAGACAATTTCGCGGTGTGAAAAAATAAATCGGCTTTTCAACCGAGCGGGGTTTTCGTACCGTATACACGGGTATAACGTACCAATAACACAGTTGCAAACCTTTGAAAGCGAATTACGGACTAGGCGGGGATCGGATAGTATACGGCATAAACGTCAAAGGAAGGATAATATTACGAGGAGCCCATTCGTGAGCGGCAAAAGCAGGTCTATAATCGCGCCTACGAACTGCCCAATTTATAACACAGGTAGTGGAAAGAGATTTCGGGGCGATTGTTGGTAAGCTTGATGTTTATTAGCGGTTACAAATGCAAAATTTTAAAATGGAGTAAATAAAGTTACGACGTAAATAATTAATTATCTACTATCGATCATCCGTTTACGTGGGAGTTGTTTCGTAACCTTCGCGTCGTTAAAACTCAATTCAAGCCCGAGCTGACTTGGGGTGTAATATTGCAATCGAATTTGCACACGTCTGGGTCTTTCCACTTAATACGCGCGATTTCCTCCATCTGATACACATGCGGAAGGGTAGATAATTGGATCAGATTGAAGTTAGTAAGATTAACGTAACGAAATATTGAAGCTAAAACCATTGATTTAAAAATTTAGAACGACTATTAAAGAGTTTAATTCCCAAAATCTGTATAAACTTTGCTTCTTAAAAATTGACTACTCAATTCGAGACGATCCTACAGTTGCGAAATAATTATTTTCCCTGAAAATGAATTGTTACATTAACGTTGTGAACTTTTCACTCTCTTGTAATTGCAATGTGCAGAAGGTGTATGTATACCCATGGCAGGGTTGTATTATTATTGTTATCAAGATTTGTCTCTTCGGAATTTAACGGATCGCAATTATCGATTCGGTTATACATATACATGTTAGTTCGATGAATTGGGGTACAAGCAGGTAACCGTATTAGCTTCAATAAAATTAGACAAACACCACGATCAATTTCACTTTTCGCTTAAATATGAGCTGAATACGATCGATCTCGTCGTTCTCGATCTGAAATCTAGAGGTAGTGAACGAATAAGTAGAGAGAAGGCGTTCTGTGAAATAAAAAGAATGAAATAAAGGTAAAAACAGAGATGAATGAGAAAACCAGGAAGGCGAATGAACGAATATATTCGAATTCGAAATAGTAAATGGCGACTCTCGCGTAGAAAATAAAGGGGGGTAAAATATCATGGAGGGAAAACGTGACCTCATCGAGTTTTCGAATACGTACGTCTATCGTAGGTACGGAATTCAATTATTCATTGTTATATGTAGTCGTATCATTCCATACGTCTACGGTATAGCAATACGACGTGAAACGTGGCTGGGGTGGAAAATTTTACGAATAAAATTCCACGGTTCAACGTTTACGAGCTGAGAGATTATATAAAAATTTGTATACAATGAACAATTATTCAGACAATTCTAGTCATTCCAATTATTATTAACGTCAAAAGCATTCGCTTAGCATGATTGCGGTAAATTCATATTCAATATAAAATCCAGTTTGCGATTGCAGATCACAAACATTTGTCCAATTTTTTTTTTTATCGTCACATTTTTAAGCTATACGTATAAAAAACGATATACATCTCAAGGTGAATTACGTTGAATTAAATGCAAATTAACCTATCGTCATTATGATTCAACATTTGATCGATAAATCAGTTGAAATTTGATATTATAATAATTTAGCGTCGGTGTTTTAATAAAAGTCTGTCTGACGAGGAAAAAAAATTCATCTGTCGTAAGATGTTTTGTTTTTTCGTAACTGACTCTGAGAAAACGCTTCATTTTACGCTAAGCAATATCTCTTTTATGAATTTACAACGCAGTAAATAATTTCTTCCAAGAAATCAGGGTCTCTGTTGTTCTAGATCGTTATTTCGTACAGTATAGATATGGTATACACCTTGATTGTATAAATCCATATTTTGATAAAAGTTCATGTAAAACTGCCTTAAATTAAATGAAATTATTTACCACGTATACATCGTATACGTAAGTAAAGACGATCGATCGTTACTTTTTAACAATGAAACAAAGTTTCATCAAGTAAAACGAAAACGGAATGACAAAACTTATTACAAATAACATTCATCGTCAGTTCTGAGAGCTCGTTTGAAATTTTTACAACGATCGCAAATAATCGGCAGCATTGTTCGTACGTGAAGATATAGAATTTTTCTAAATGTAAAAAAATCTGCAAACGCGGGCGAGACTTTCATGACAAAAGCCGCATCGAGTTGTTACGCAGGGGTTGGTTGGTTGGTTTTGAATTCGTTCTTCTTCTCCGCATACACCGCGGGAATTATTTATGACCGGGAGTGCTCTCGAAAGGGTGAAGCGAGGGTGAAGGCACGACATTAGGCGTGTGGCACGGCACGACACGGCACGACGTGGATTTTAAGCCCGCGAGAAAAGAGCCGACGAGGATGCACAGGGGGCTTTATTATAACTCGCATCGTATTCTTTCGACGCGTGAACGCTACGCGGGGTGATTAACGATCGCGTTATCCGTCACATCCACCCCGCAGGACCAACGACGACGCCCCGCCCCCGAAAAAACCTGCGACCCTCGACGTCCACCCCGATACCCGAGAGTATTCCTGAAAGGTGACGCGCGAAATTTAAGGACGAATGGAAACGGTTTTTCAATAATTAGGGACGACTGGCTGACTCAAATTCGGACGAGAATAACGCGAAAAAACCATTCTAATATTTTTAATAGAAAGTAGTGCGTTTCGAAGATTATCTTTTTTTCAATTAATTCGATTGAAACTTCTTCAGTAGACGATAAATAATGTATCCGAAACATTTCATTTCTTCGTGTCTTTTTTTCATCGAAATGTTTTTGAGTCATCGACGTTCTACTGACCTACTTATAATCCTTCTCTTTTTCTAAAGATTCTGAATAATCAGTCTTTTGTTTTTTGTACTCCGATTGTTTGCTAAAATATTCTTCCTAGAAAAGGGTGCAACTTTTAATCAAGCAAAATACATGATTTGAAACGTTTCAAAAGTTTCAATGTGTACTGGAAATAAATCAAGATTTCTGTGAGTAGAATTGAAATTTTCATAGCATAAAAATACTCCACACTGTTCTGAAAACTATGCCTAGAGAAAAATTATCTTATCAAGACGCCGAATTTCTTGAGCATTTTTTAAGAATTTAAATAGAAGGGGGATTGTAAAAAAGTTTAGATATTCATATATCACTAAACCGTACATTTGCATGAAAAACAAAAACATTTAACCGTAAGACAAGATAAAAGTATCTCATTTCCGTTCGTGAATGATTCGCTACATGAAAATGTAATCGTGGTCCAAAATTAGCCTGAGATTCGTCATTTCGATTTCTCGGGAAGTGAATGTCGTTCATTTCTGATACACACGATAATCGAGTCGATTATGTCTCTCCCTGATTTACCGCCGCGTCAAAGAAGAGACGGGGAAAAAATGACTCGGTAATTTTCACCGCCACGAATGAGGCGCGATAAAATGCTTGACGAGCATCCCCGATCCCATTTTTCAACGAGAAACTCCGCGGCGGCACGTCTCGGTTATAAATTATTTCCTAAACAGAATTACCGGCGGTATCGCGTGACTTTTGGGTCACATTATTACCGCTAATGGGTCCGGGATGTCGAACCGCGCCTATCCGTTCAACCACCTTGTATCCCCATGTTCGCCAAATATAAAGATGTATTATTCGCTCGAGTTTGATATTTTGCACGATTCGCTTTCGTAAATTTCACGGTTATCGCAAACTCTAGTTTTCAAAATTTCCCCACCACTTTTTGCCAAATTTATTCTTCAAATCCAACACATTTTCTCTATATTCCATGTCGGACCGAGGAAGCATCCGATAAAAATTTGATGCACAAAAATCGTAGAATTGAAAAAACTGTACATACAACAATTCTTTACGTAACAACTATTTTACAACGACTTAAAATGTTTTTTTTTTTATTGCTTACCGATCTGAATTTGTTGTTGTAAAGAATATCAATATAGATTTTTTTTCAGAGTTATTCATCCATTTTCTTCGGTGTGAAAATTTCAAAATTTTTGCAACAACAATGTCTCTTGTACATACATAGAAAAATACAAGAAGATATTCGAGATCGTAGTAAGACTGTTTTCAAAAAACTACACAACACAAACCAATTCCCATATACTTTCAATACCAACTCGCGATGAAATTAGCCAAATTCACAAAATTTTCCAAACTGGTTTCATTTTATTTATTTCCCTGAATTTTATCGCGAACCAAAAATGCACACAGTGCAAAAACCTTCGTCCCTAATAACAGAATTCCTGCAGTTACGTGAGGCGCTTACTGTTGTACATATACATACCTAGCAATACATACACAAAACGATCGTGTGCGAATATATGAATTTATCGAAAAGAATTTTTATCAAAATCCAGGTACACAAGATGTAAATGAAACATGTATATAACATAGATGGAGGCGGCGTCACGTATTTCATACTTTCGCAAATACCGAGGAACCCCGCCCACCCAATTTCCGGGCATCTACACGCCGCGAACAATTCCCGTTTAATATCGCACGGGTTTCTGCAGATTTATCCAGAGCCAGCAAAGGACAGGCGTAATTGGTCGATTGAAGAGAGAGAGAGAGAGTCGCAAGGATAAGGACGAGTGTCCTTGAGGAAGGCGGATTCAGCAAAGGTAAGCCGCGTTCTGGATGCTGGCAGTGCGGAAACACGAGTGGAACGGAACAGAACCGTCGAATTAATGATGCGAAATGCAGACGAGGTGAGAGCCGATTTAATGAACTACCGGTAACGATGTATAATGTATAATATGCCCAGAGGTGTGGGTGTGCAAAGGTATTTCTGTAACGAACTGCACTTCGCAGGCGTACAACAATTTCACGACTCATCCCCTCCACGTCGCGGTTTTCACCGTTTCCCGCATTTCCGTCCGTTTCAACCAACCGGCGCGATAAAGTAAGAAAGAAAACAAACGATACGCCGATTCGTTACACTATACTGCAGTTTCAATATCTTTATTCGGATGGGAAAAAATTCCCAGATAATTATTATAGAATACCGCATTCGTAAAACGGAAAAGCTTAATTACATTTATGATCATTTATATGTACACAATGTTGTTACAAATCGTTCGATTTTTGCAGAACCAATTGATTCGTCTGAGCATCACGGAATGAAGCGCAGAATTTCAAACTGGACTTTAAACTATTCTGTTATGAGACTAAATTTTTCACATGAAAATCGTTTGGTCGGAATTGGTACCTGGTTGTAATAAGCTGTTTGAGAAAACGATTATTTCGAACAGATGTTGGTAAATGATCGTGTGGAACCGAATATTCGTTCGTTGCATTAATTTGTGGTCTCAAGATTCCAATTACAACAGATTACGAGTCGAAAAATAACGAAGGATTCAAGTGTTGAACCCTGAGAAAAAAACATCTGACCAAGAGAATCGAGGAAAAAGTAAATTACAGTAATTTTCTCAACCTATTAAACGCACGATAGAGTTCGGTCGTATTTCTTAAAATCCAAAGACTGTGGACAACGAAACACAACAGATGGAGACGGTATGCCGGATTACATAACGAATCTGCACAATTCAAGGAACTTTAATTCGTTCAGAGTAGAAAAAAAACGTCAAAATTTGAAAAAGCAAAGACTGGATGTATTTCAAAGTATTTCATATAAGATCGTGTACGATGTTATAAATTTTCAAAATTAATTACGAAAGCGTTTTGACATCGGCATTATAAGAATATCCCAAAAAAAAACGGGTAAAACAGAAACGAACGAAAGCCTGAGCCGATGTTTGACCTTAAAGTTCGTAGTTGCAGATCCCTACGGGTAGGAGATTACCGGAAGTGGATTTTCCGCCCCGGGAAACAGTCGATACGGAAACGGATTCAAATGGAGGCACAATTTTACGTCGGAGTGCAACGTTACCTGGAGTGGAGAGCGCAGACGCGCGACGTTGACGACGAGTGAGTCGACGGGCGTGATGGTAAGACGTGTAGAGAAGGTTCATTTCGATGCTGATGACCTTGATGGTACTTCCGGGAGTTGACGGAGCTTCGCAGCGTCCCCGGATGATGGCGATGCGGCGTGGACTCCTCACTGCAAAAACAAACCCGGAATATCCGGCGTTAGTAAGCTCGAGCTTCGATTCCTTTGGGTTACCCACCGAGCTTTTCCCGACCTATTTTCAACCCCGGCATTTCGTTTTCAACAACTTTCGCAAGCTCGACGGTGGCTCGGTCGGTAATACAGCTCGCTACGCCACGTAAAATCATTTTCTTTTCTTACGCTGACACGTTTTTGAGATTGGGTTCGACACATCAACGATGTATATCACAGTTATTTTATGTATGTGTGTGAACTTGTGATTTTGAGGTTTTTTTTCTCCATTCCGAAGACAGATTCATTCGACTCTATCAATTTTACTATTTATTTTCAAAGCTC
The DNA here is from genome assembly GCF_021155775.2 of Neodiprion pinetum. NCBI lineage: Eukaryota > Metazoa > Arthropoda > Insecta > Hymenoptera > Diprionidae > Neodiprion > Neodiprion pinetum. The sequence continues at coordinate 7,789,591 of NC_060237.1, read as the reverse complement.
CATTTCATTACCAATATTTCAGTAGAATTACAATTCATTGATTCTTTCCAACTGCATTGTTTTACCGTCCCGTTACTCTGTTTTCAGAGGAAAACCGAATGAAAAGTTGAATTTTCTCTAAATCTCCACGTTTGAAGTCTAGAAAATCACCTCCAATTACTTCCCGATGGACGTCTGTGTGTTTTGCTTGCATGTACGTACGTATGTGATACATTTTTTTGTCCGACGATTTTTCGAGAACGAGTGACCGGATTTCAATGAGTTTGGTATCAACCAACGTGTCTTATCGAAATTTAGAAATGATTAGATTTTGAATTAGACAGGTTCAGTACTTTTCGAATAGTATTGAATAACAAAATTATAAAAATGTAACACAAAATGATGATATTTTGAAAACAGATAAACGGATTCGAATGAAAATTGTCACCACGAGAGGTTTCGGGTCGCTGACCACGAATCTAAAGTCAGATTTGCGAAAGTCTTATTATGATTTACATTATTATTATCATGATTTCAGGTCAAAACGAGTTTGAAAACAGGAAGTTCAAAGGCTGGCTCGTGGTTATCCCAAACCCGCTTGTTTTTTAAACATCGAATCGAACCCGTGCCCATATATATCGACACATTCTGGACGAATCAGTACAAACATAACTGTATAAAATTTTTACATCATCAACGAAGAAATGGTTAAAAATCAGTCAATTTTTTCTGCTACGCAACTGAAAAAGGCAAAATCATAAATAGACACGCATCACGACTTGTATTAGATAAAGCAAACATATTATACGTGTAAGTAGAAGCGCTGACAATAATATACGTAGCGTAAGCGTTTAAAAAGGGGCGTTCCTTGTGTGACACTTATACGTACATCCATACGTACATACACACGTTGTTCGTATCTTATCTTCTCACACGTAATTCCGTGTATAGCATTAGACCGCGATGAGATAATGCCGCCGGACTTGATTAAGATAATCATGATATTGGTGGACGGGTAACGAGCTTAATCTCCGGTAGGGACAAGACGTCGTTCGAACGTTACGGGATAATACAGCACCTTTAAACCTCTTACGATCAGCCGTAAATCAAACTTCGAACTTAGTATGTGAAGCAAATAGTCTCTTTACAGTAATACAAAGTATTAATAATCATCTTCTATAAACAACGGTTAATTGATTGATGCGAAAAATTATTTAGTACAGGTACTACAAGTCTTTCGCATTTTTCATTCAAACATCGTACGGTGATTCAAACGGTGAAAGTTTTTCGGGAGGATCAAAGTATTTTTAAACGTTTGCGATTTAATATTGAAGAGAGATCTGCCAGCTACGTTTTACGCTTGTCGCTCCGATTGGGTCCGTTTTCTCGGTCGACAAAAAGATCTTTGGTGAACAGAGAGTATTTCAATTACTGAAATTCGGAACTGATTTACCGGAAATCTATAATGCAAGGAACGTTTCGAATTCATTGTTTTTTTCAACTTGGCATAAATTGTATAAAAATCTAACTGCAACAGTCAAAATCATTTTTAATTTCCCAACATTTTTCCAAACTATTTTCAATCTTAATCCTTGATATTCGTATCCGTGATTCGACAAGTAACAATCAAACATTGGCAAAAATTTACAACACTTTTTAAAAATCTTCCAACGACGCATAACAACTTTTATACTTTCTAACAAAGTACAAGTAATTCTGTGACTGAAATATCCGGTATAATCGCCCGTGCAATATGATTCACAGGTTAAAATACCAGGTGACCGTCATCACCGATTTCAGTATAAGACGGCGCAAAGTGCGATAACCGTACCGTGAAATTAACTATGACCAAATTAATCCTATCAAACTCGCCCTGGAAGCTCTCTCCATAATAGTCCATCAAAACCGATTACCTCAGATTCTCGTTCAGCTAATCCCTGATTACTTCCGCTCATAAAATCGAGATAATCATGCACGACGTGTGACAACTTGAATGAATCGGTTAGTTACACCAAGAAAGAATGATTCGCGATACGTTTGCCCCTTTCATCGCTATAAAAGCTTCAAAGAGTAAAAGTAGGTAGGTACCGGTGCTTTATTATGCGCGTTCACGAACAACGAGGCAGCTTATCGAGCCTCGAATAGCACCGCAAAACTGAACGGTTCCTTATACCGTGAGAAAACACATAATCATACAAGTGTGCGTAAGCTCGTCCGTAACGCACACAAAAACAACTCTCGGCGTAGGTGGCGAGTGATAAGCGTTATCGACGATAGGAAAGACGCCGTGTGAGACGTCGGATCTACTCCGAGTTTTTAAAAAGGTTATACGACGGGAAAAGGACATAAGGAAGGAGAAGAACGGCGCGGAGGCAAACAGCCGTAAGGACCCTTTAACAGATCCCTGACCAAACCGTTAACAAGGATTGGAGGGCTGTTTACGCGTTCCGCGGTAAAGACTGATAAAAGAGCAGTGTGAGGTGCATTGTGTACACAATAACGTACCAGCTAGGTGCGCATATGTGTATATATATATGTATATATATCACAACCATTTTATATACCATGTACTGCAGTACTACATACACCGACATGTGCAGCAGCCGACGACGTGCAGAGCTCAGGTGATAAATGATATCGCAACAGACGTACATGCACGGGATGATAAACGAGGTGCGTCGTTGTTGGAAAACTGTGCGGAGTATAGTTTGTTTTTTTTTTTTTTCAAAATTGTTATACACGGTGGAAAAATTTTACGAGATTAAAAGAACGGAGGAAAGGAAAAATATATGATCCCAGCGTGTAGTGAGCAAGAAATGATGATGCGTGGGTCATTTATTTTCCGTATACCTACGTTGTATGAAACATATTACAGGTTATACATCGTATATACGTGTATAGATCGGTAAATTTCACGCGAAGCGATGCTGCTCGTATGTTGGTTGCGTAGCGCAGGTATCCATGGATATCACAACCGCACGCATGCCCGCACAGTTTCGTTTCTAACGTACCGAATGGATATTACAACCACGTAACTCTTGCATCTGCTTCGCGACCGGAAATAACAACAAAGACTGAAGTTATTTTCCCCGGCGACTAGTTAATTGTGCACAGGTGAGAAAATAACGCCCGAAATACAATATACGAGAAAAAGATAATCACATGTTGGTGCTGCTTTTTGTTTTCTTTTCTTGGGTGCCTGTGTGCTTTTACTAAGAAGGTGAAAAATCCGATTGCTTATTGGTACAACGCAATTAATCTGAACGATAAATGATCGTGGTCTTTAATAAACTTGAATGAAGATTCGATGACGAAATGAGTAAATGGTGACTCGTTTCACTTCGCAAATTTATGTATAAAGTTACTGTTAACTGTACACGATGTGTAGCATGATCTGCAGTTACCGAAAACCATTCATACGCCATAGAACAGCGGATGAGGCTGAAGTTAGTAACGTTAACGTAACGAAACATCAGGTAAAAATCATTATTGCGCAATTTTGGAATTACTTTCAAGGAATTGTTTTTGCAAAATATGAGTATATTTCATTTATCATGGTTCATTTTTTACTATCTTCCTCCTCGTAACAGCGGAAGCAGAAAAAATTAGTTCCCTGAAAACTAGACGTAACGCAGGATTGATTTAATAGTTGGTGGGTTTCAACCGGATCCAGAACCTCTCAAAATAGGGAAATCAAAATTTTCCGTTTCCCAAAACCGTCCAAAAACGCGTGCCCCTCGTACAACCATCTGATTGTGAGAACAAATGCGCGTATGGTAGATTGTCGGTGTACGATTGGTGTTGGTGGACGAGGGTGCGGGTAACAAGCGCGTACCTGCATGAAGAGCATACACGAAGTGGAACAATGTGTGAGAGTGTATTACACGATGCGTGCCGAAGTACCGGCGTTTCGAAGGGCAGATGTTCCGCCGGAAATTATAATAACAGCGTCCGAGTTCGTTCGAGATAAGATAGACCCGTCGGTGGTGTGTAAAATATCGAAAACGATGAACGAAGCAAGGAAGGAAGGAAGGAAGGAAGGAAGGAATAACATCGATCAAACGACGAGCGCTTTGCGATAACGAGCAAATTGTTGATTAAGTACCCGCAGCGAAGGAGGAGGAGGGTTCCGAAAGAAAAGAGGGAAAAACCGAGGGCGAAAGCCACGCGCGTCGTTGTTTGGAACGTTGTTACCGCACCGAACGGATGATAGCCTTCTCTTTTTCTCTTTCGAATGGTTATAAAGTTGTTGTCGTACCTTGTCGTGTTGTTGCAATTCTTAAAGCTGACCATTTTCCTGAGATCCGTTTTATAAGTTCAACGGAACGACGAGAATGATCACCACCAGCCTTGAACTCGAGAGACTCGCATCACACCTTCACCGACAAGCACTGGTGGGCACAGACACACACACACACACACACTCGGAAACGCGGAGTGAATTCACCTTGAACCAACACCGTAATCATTATACCTCCACAGATTTTAACGACACAGCATCACTCCACTAAGGTAACCAATCGAAAAACGCAGAGAAACTGAACTTGTCTACTCCATTGATCCCACAAAGGAACACGCAACGTCCAGGATTTCGAATTGGAGTATCGCCGGTGCTTCCTTTCATTTCATATAACTTTTGGCATGGCACCTGACAACCGTGAACCGCTTACCCACGCGGCCTGAGGGCAACTGACGAGCTCTGAGCCACGCTGAATGACCACTTGTCCCCTCTTTCCCTGGCTACCCGACACACCGAACCACAGGCGTCAAGCCATAGTCCAACCAAAGCGACGCGTCTTCGGGTCTCTCGGAGTATTCCGACACCCTCGAAGGGATGACGAAGTGCAGGGATCATCCACGCTCACGAAAAGGGTCCGATGGCTTTACCGAGAAAAGGTCCTTTTCCTCCCATTCCAGTCCTGCTCCGACGAGTCTGGGTCATGTTTCATTCTTGAAACAAACCAGCTTACGGACGTTGAGACTGCTGTCATGGTCACTTCGTGCATTGTGGTAAATCAATCACTGTGGAGAGTCTGGCTACATACCGTTGGGTCTTGTTCGAGGATCGTTACCTGGTGATGGTTTAAAAATTAAAAAAAGTACGTACCGTCGAAACGATGCTGTTCGCGGGTGAAAATATTACGACTTGTTTGGTCTTGTAACGAGGTTGACATGTTTGAACGTTGTCGATATTCGCAACCATTATTTAGAAAAACCTCCAAGGAGTCGGTCACGATCTTTATCGGATTATGAAATCGGTCGAGACACTCCGTGGTTCGCATAATTGCGATTCAGTTCGGACGATTCGCGGTCTCAGTTTAGCTAACCAGCGTCTTCGCCTCCTCGTCCTTTGTTGGCTTCGGCGAAAATTGGATCCTTCTCTCCTCTCCTCCCCGGCTCTTCTCCTCAGGTTCCTTCCATAATCCTCCATTTTCCACTCTTTCCGCGGTTCGTCTCGCGGTCGGCCATGCTTTGCGGTCATCCTCCTAGGAGTGTATTAAGACCTTTCGAGCACGAAGGAAAACCGCCAGGGACCCGAAACGCGGAGGCAACCGTACAGATATACACGCCGTGCGGTAAACTCGGTTAAAATTGGACGTCCCTCTAATTGGAGAGACCGTCCACGTTCCGCAGGGAACGGAAGGAAGGACTCTCTCCATCCGTTCGTCGTCTCGTCTCATCCGTTACCAGAGTCCATTGTGTCCGGCACCGAGTCGGGTGAACTGAACCGAAGAACGGAGAGGTGAAAAGAGAGGAGGGAATATTAGATCGCGACGTCGGCAAAATGCCTCTTTCTTATTGTTAGTCGCATCGGAATGCCTGATGATTGGGGTTATAGATCGGTCGCTAAGCTCGCACTCGTATGCTTCGGATATGTCTCAAGCACGTGACCGCGAAGGAACACTCAATGATCAAGAGATAATAATAACGCTGAGATAGTCTGAGAAATTGGTCCGAGAGTATCTTACTCGTGAACATTGGTTCCTTGTTATTTTTGAGCCTTTACGAGTTGACTTGCCGGAAAATAGGAAAAACTGTTGTCATCCTCTGGCAAAGTAGATGAATTTTTTTTTTTTGTTGGTGATTGATAGTTCAGCTTTAAAGAGTTCGTTTCGGTCTGTTTCGAATCTGTGAAGAGAATCGGAAGGATGACAATTTGTTTTTCATTTCTGTACAGCTAGAATAATCATCGGTTCATGATAATTAATGCACATTGCAATGCACTCGGAAAAGCTTGAGGCTTAGTTCTGATACGTCCAAAGAGAATGTTGCATCAGCTCGAGAATCGAAAACCTAAACGCAACGTGAGTGAATCGGTAATTCTCCCAATTCACCCATATTTCACCACATTTGAGATTCTCGGCATGACGTTCAGCAAATTTCATCGGCTTGTTACCGTCAAGCTTGCGGCCAATTGCAAAGGATTATAGGGGAACGAGACCCGTCGAAGGATTCTGACCCCGAATCAGCCCCAATTTGCATTGTTATTTGTATGTTGGTAGGAGAATGGCGGAGAAAGGGTGGTTTTGATTGCCACCCCTCCAAGCCCGGCATGTACACCTGCCCTCGATTAAAAAATTCATTTATCCGAAGAGCGACGTGGCGGTGCAATGCATGTAAAACCAGAGGGAAGAACAAATTGGCGTATAAAGGTACATTACAGCTGGTACCATCATCCATAAAATACGAACGCCTTCATCCGTATGAACGGATATCGTTTGCAATTAAATTCCTCTCTTAACAAGGTTGTACAGTACTGTAAATCCGCAAAAATACTTTATAAACTCGAGTACCAACGAGCGAAAGGATTTAATCGCGTGAGTATCAAATTGTTGTATCGATTCGTTTGCCCCCGGATTTGTTTCTTCCTTTTTCTTTTTCTTTCCCCAAAAAAAATAAAGAATTTACATTCATTCGTTCGCAAGATTAATTCAACCGCCACGGTATAATTAAAAGAGGAAACAACGGAAGCTTGAATGGACGTACACATATATATTGTAAAATCGCGGGAAGTTATAAACAAACGGTCCATGTATAATATTTGTAGGTACACAAAGTATACATGTATAGACATTTTGTTTAGCCTCAACGATGGGAGTTTTGTAAATTAGCACAATAGAAAAGGCCGATTATTTTACCTGCCCCTCTAACAATAAACCTACCTACCTCACCTGCTGCTTCGGGGATTTCGTCAGGTGTAATTTAAAATGCCTGCAGCCAAGGGTGCAGACGTTTCACGCAATGGCGTAGAGTCGATTCTATCCATCGCTTTCGTGCAGGTACCTATGCAATCAAATTCTTACGTATCATCGCAACGATATTCAGCTGTAGATTTTCACTCTCGACAAAAAGAATTTTGGAACAATTGACAAGACGTGCAAAATTTTCGAACAGCGATGCAGTGAGGCGTTCTGCAGTGACGTAATTTTTGTGAAACTGGAAATAAGATAAAATAAAATAAAATAAAATACCAAACAAGAGGAGAAAATTACTCCGAACGAACGGACGGATCTAAACCGAAGTCGAAATCGGTCTCGAGAAAATTTTTAAAACTCTGTACCACGGGAAAGAGAAGAAAAAGAAAAAACAGATGTAAAAGAATCGTCCGATCGTATCTGGCAATGGCGTCGAATTTAGATGTTGTAAAAATACTGGACGTACGACAGTCTGCTGATGCTGTTTTTTGCAGGAAAGATCCAAACGTGAAAATATCATATTCGCGACTGAGAGTTTCCAGGAAAGAGAAAATCGTCGCTGCCCGCTGCAGAAGCTCGGAAAATCGTTTCCCTCTCTTTCGGTGGAAGCGAGAAACAAAAATAAAAAAAATAAAATAAAAATAAAAAAAAGTGGGAGAGGTATAGAGGAAGGACCCGAAACACAGCGGTGGTTGGGTAAGACAGGTATAACAACATACGCCTACCTCGAGCAGAGAGCTGTCTAAGCGTACAGCAAAGAGCTAGCTAGCTACCTTGTACAAAGCCTCGCTTCTCCACCGACTCGGCTTACGACCCACGAAGCCCGTTGTAAACCGCCAAAAAGCTCGACACGACGGTAAAAGCCTGCTAACAACCTTTTTGCACAAACTTGAAAGATCCGAGGACCGTTAACGAATTGTTATCGTTCCTCGTGTTCTTATTGTGTAACCCGCGAGAAATCTCGCACTTGTCGCAATATCTTGTTCGAAAATCTTTATACTCGCTCCCCCCCCCCCCTCCTCTCCCCCCACCCCTTGGGCAAAAGAAGAAAAATAAATTAAATAAATCAAGGTAAGGTAAGAACAGATGGTTTTGTTTATAGAATAGTGAGAAAGGAGATTTTACTGATTTACAGCAAGAGAATCCGGTTGTAACAATGATAAATTCTGAATTATTGATATTTTGGGAGGATGAAAATTTTTAAAAATTGATTGATTTTTTACGATTAAAACGTTTGTTAAGGTAATCGGTTTGAAATTTTGCAACCGAGTATAACCGTTTAGAATTTTTTGACGATTCGGGTAAAAATGAAATTCAAAACAAAGTAATGGGAAAATATTCATTTGTTACAATTATTGGAAAATTTTAGACAGATGGATGTCTTGACTGATTTACTGTTTGAATATTGTCGGAACTATTCAAGAAAATGTGATGCAAATAACGATATTTAGTGTAATTATAGTTTTCAATGACAAGTTATTTGCTTATTGCAAGTTCCTTACATCTGTTCCTTCGATCGACGGAATTGTTTCAAACATAAAATTATCGCAATGGTTTCAAGAAAGTACAGTACAAGTGAGAAAAATTGTAAATAATAATAAAACGTATTACAACTTCTAGTCATAGGTATACTTTCATCATGTACACAGACGTATGTTTTTAGTTGGTGATAAAAAAAAAAAAAAAAAATAACAACAATTAAGTACCGCGACAGTCAAGACAATTAGAAATTTCTCTCGTTGTGTGTTAACTCTGCGTTTTGTTGACTGCGCCGTGAACACTTTGACCGGTACCTCGAGTAGCCGCAGTGTGACGAAATAATTTCTGCAGAAGCTCGAAAACGCCAGAAACTAGAATACAGCGAGTGAGAGCGAGTAAGATAGAGATAGTTGCTTCCGTTCGTACAAACCAGACAAGTTTTGAAACGTTGAAAACTTGGCTAATTGCTCGTTAGTAGAGAGTTGGGCAAGTCGAGTTGAGCGAGTGGCTGATGCAGATTTCTCCTGCTAAAGCCCGACTCGACTTGCGGAGACTAAAAAACGCCGGAGGAAACAATGCGACAAGACAGCGCGGCCAAGAATGCGCGAAATCCGCGAGCAATTGCACAAGGAATGTGATTCGAGTCACGGAGTGCGATTGTTTCCAAGTATAATACGGAGGGTGAAGGTAAAGGATGAATATCGCCGTGTACGGAAAATCTCTACAAATAAAACAGAGTGAAATTAAGGTGGCGTTGATGTAGGAAATTTTCCACATAGATTGAACCCTGTAAAAGAAAGTGAAGGGATTTGTCGAATCGCTATTTCTCGATTTTGGCGAACACTTTTCCGGTTGAAAACCCATACGTGATACTTCTCCTTACTTCTCTACCTTCTGTATTTCCGAGTAAACGGCGATCCGAAGTACGGATGGAAGGGCAGAGAGCCGGGAAAATTGTTCGAGGTACGAAAGGGAGGAGAGATTCCGTTTTACAAGTCTGAAACTACGGACGGAGGAACGAGCAACTAACGCTAATGCCCTCCTCTTTCCGCTTTCCTCTTTGTCACCTTTTCCTTCTCTATTTTCCAACGGCGCAAGAGTAACCGCCGGCCATTCTCTCGAGCCGCCAACAAAGGCGGAGGAAGTCACCGACTGACTATCCGACTTTAGCGACACCCGTAATCTCGACTCCGAAAGGCGAGAAGGAAAGAAACTCGGAGAGAAGCGACTCGTTCAGGGTAGTAAAAGTTTCTCTCCGAATTTTCGCTGTCAGGTTGTAATTGAGACTTTTCGTTCTTTGCTTGTGGCTCCACGCTTTTCGGAGAGCTCCGTTTCAACTACAAGTTGTCGTGAATATAATCAAATCAACACGAATACGAGAAGTTGAGGTAATTATTTACCTCAGATCTGATAAGACCTTGAGAGAAATTGGCCGTGTTATCTCTCAGTTTTGAAGCTGAAAGACGAATCAAAATAATTGATTTAGATTGAATTTTAAGTTTTTCTATGTAATTTAAAATTTGACTGTCAAAAATTCTTACTGTCGCAATAAATAACGAAAATTCTCAGTTCTTATTGGTTGTTTTTTTTTTTTTTCCTCTCTTAGGCCGATCTCGATTCTTTCTGCTTGTTTTTCCGTCTCATCGAGAGTTTCAAAAGTATAAACCTATCTTTTGCCGATTTTCCGTGTAACGCACGAGTGGAGATTCGTAGGGTCAAATTCATCCCTGACAACGAAGCATTCATGTGACGCGGTCTGATGTGCGGACATTAATTTCCGAGTACTATGGTAATTAAGGGAAAACTCTTCCAATTTAACTTGGTTGAATTTATCGAATAGCAGCAACAAGGCAAAAGCGACGAACGAAGACGGATTGTTTATAGCGGACGAATAATCAATTAACAATTAGCCTCTATACATATAATCAATCAACGCGATTCAAACCTGCGATGCTAATTAGGTGCATGGGAACGATCGGGAACTTCGTGACGAATCTGAAACTGTCCGAAACAACTTAATTCGTAAGTTTGAATGATCATTGTTGAGACTGGATTCATTCGTTTCTTCGACGTACAATATTGTTCAAGTTCAAGTTTCGTTTATTCGTTGCCCCGTTGTTTTGTTGCATTGGGTCTGGTTGTCCGTTATGGATAATTACCGTCCTTGACTCTTTGTTTTAGTGTTCTGCTCAGTCGTGTTTCATTATTCGTTTACATTGATTTTGGACTCGCGTCCTCACTTGATGCAGGTATATACTGTCCGATGAATCATTTACGCCTCAATTCTACGATTTTCCAAACTCCGCGTGCGGCGAGGAATTCTTGTGTGTTCAAATAACAGGTTATATACCCAGCTATACGTATTGCACTTTCCGTACGAAACCGTGCAAAGCGTATGTATGACAAAGTTCGGAGCTCCAGCGTTTGTTTGCCAACGAGAAATTCAAGTCCAGTACGATGAAAGGGATTAATTTTCATTCTGTTTGTACGTGGGTATGATACGTTATAGCCATGAGCCGTTGAAACTTTGGTAGGTATTCGTCGTACGTATGTACGTAGGTGTAGAAACGTCACGTGATAATCCCACAGACACTCGAGTTACGTACGTACACCTGTACAGGCGGAAACAACGACAAAAGGAAATTCTTTCGTCGTGGAAAATATCTCTGTGTACAAGAGATTTCCGACGATTTATAAACGCGAAAGGAATACCAAATTTCTATTCACCGGGCCCTAAATAATTGAATTAATGACGGTTTCGTGCCTGGACTACGAGCCGCCCCTTGTCGTCTACGATTTGAGATCGGTAAACGCTACGAGTCCTCGAAAAGCAGGCGAAGCACTCAACCTGTCTAATTTGATTACAATACGATCGAATCGTCGCCAATTCTGCGTGTTAACTTATACGATTAAATATGACGATCAATCCTCAGGCGTAAAATGATGAAAATAATTAATCGAACAAACACCGAGCATAAATTAAAGTTTTAAAAAGTGAAATTAGTCCGGTGATTGATTCTCCAAAAATCACTCTTATATACGTAACGTGGGAAAACATTGAAAGGCGGCAAATTTGAATGGATCGCATCAATAGTTTTGCAAATATATTTCTACGATGTTCTATTCCTCATGATTTTACTCAAATTTACGAATCACTGGACGAAAATATTTTCAACTAACTCGAATTAACAAAAGAAACTGAGAGATATACCTTCTCAATTAAATCCAACAAAACTGACGTCTTTATACAGGAAGAGTAAATTTCTTTAAGACTGGTCGATATAGCGGAAAGACGAGGGCTTCCAGGCTTTCCGTTTTCCTCTTTTTGTTTCCCGTAGTGTATCCGAGTGTGTGTGTTTAGTTTCGCTTTTTATTTGAGCAAACTCGATGACCCTTGAGAGGAACGGCCAACGGCCATGTGCCGCTTCCATCCTGTGCAGACCCTGGCCAGAGTTGCTCGAAAAGAAACGACGAGGCTCAGAAAACCCGTTCCAGAAAATTCCCATCCTTATTTACAGTTTCCGTATAGGTATAGACGTATACTTTTTCCCTCGCGGGGTTAGCGGAAGATTTGTTGGCGCAAGAAAATCCGCTCCTTTGGAATTCGGATTTCCATGCATTCTAAAATACGTATAGATATTAATGCGGATAAAAAGTTTCCGTGCAGCATGCACAGCGAATGAAATTGATTAACGAGATTTAAAACAGCGAAAAACCGTATAATTGCAATTTTTTTTCTTCTTCTTCGTCTCCATTTGCAACGTTGCAATGCGCTGGAGAAAAAGTCCCCGAGGTATTGAGGTTAAAAAGCAATGCAATTTATAATGTCATTCGTTCGCTTTGTTCAATCCTCCGTCATAAGCGCTCCAGAAATATAATAGCAAGTATGCGGGAGAGAGTTTAATTATTATAATTTCAATACATAGAAAGCAAGAGAAGAAAAAGATAAAAAAAAAAAAAAAAAAACAAACGAGAAAAGAAAAGAAACCTGAAATATTGATTTTTAAGTGAATTTAAACCCTCGGGCTGAACTTCGGAGGCAGCATAATGATAACGTCCTGGGCTTGTGATCCTCGAATAACGGGAGGAGAAGGCAAGATAGGAAATCTCGCGTGGCTGGTTATTGGCAAAGAATCCGCGGAATGCAACCCGGACGAAATATCCCGGTCGTCTCCTCAGGCCGTGTAGTGCGGATCCAAAATCAATTTCGGAAGCTTCTATCCCGCGTAGGTTTATCCGTACATGCGGTATGTATGCATGTATGTATGTATGTACGCAGTGTACGGAAAAGTTGAACGAACGGATCGCAGCAGGATGGATGTTAAATCGCAAGATATATATCCGCGAGTTATACCTGCACAAATTCAATACATACGTCAGGAATAAGGAAAGAAGGAAGGAAGGAAGGAAGGAAGGAAGCAAGGAAGGAATCTCTCGGCATTCTTGAAGCGTATATATATATATATATATATATATATATATATGTATGTATATATGTACATGGAAGGATAATAAAGGCGCACCCTGCTACCTCCGTATTATATCTCGACGCATCTTTCCAACTTTGGATCAGATTCGAGCTTTGACCTCTCTTTTGCGAATATCGTGCAAGCATTGTGATACCGTTTTTTCATTCGAATTATACTCCGTCTTTGAATTACGGTTTGAAAGTGGTGTTAATTTTGTGAAAGAGGAAAAATGGAGTGTGATTCTTTTTTTTCGTACCTTTTTTTTGCCTAAATTTCATCGTGCATGAAATTCAATGTTATCGCTGTTGTAAATAGTGTATATTACACGAAAATTCATTACAGGATTTATACCAAGTTCCATTCGCATTGAGATGTCGAATTAAATACCAAGACAGAATTCCTCGATAATTATCAAAAATGTATTATTCGGGTATAATTAATTTCGAAACATTCCTGCATACCAAAATCTGAAGTATAGAAAACTGTGTTTCAAGTTTAAAAATCATAGATGTGAGAAAAAATTCGCTGAAAACCGATTATTTTCCTTCTACACCCTGATTCTCTCGGTATCTTTAAATAAGAGATTTTTTGTTACTCTGAACGTGAATTTTCGCCACAAGATCAACTTTGAATATGTTACAGACAAGGAAAAAACCTTATTAGCATGCTGAAAGAAATTTGCTTGTTCTCTATCTGGCTTCGATTCAATGCGATGCGGGGAGCGGGGTTGAAGTTGCAAATTTGAAAAGCTCTGGAAGCGCCAAATTCCGAATAATTTAGTGGCGAAACTTGAATTAAAGAAGTCTAACTTTTGCGAAACAACAAAGTTTCGAATGGTCGGAATCCTGACGGCTGAAAGTTCGGGAATGCAAGATTCCGAAAAATCAAGTTACCATAGAGAAAAGTTTCGATAGAGTCAAATTCCGAAAGTTAAAATATATTCACATAGCGTAGTTTACCCAACGAGTGGGTGTAAAAAGTTGGAGGAATCGAAAAACCAGAGTGCCAAACGTAAAAATATCAAAAATTCAAAACAAAGAATGATCAAAGTGGTGAAATTTCACCAATGCAAAAATTCACAAAATCTAAAATTTTTGATGATTCGGAATTTCCGAGTCTCAAATTTTCATATTTTCTCATTTTCACTTGCGAAACTTTGAGCGTCGGGTCTCGGCCCATTCGAAACTTTGATGTTTCGTCGAAGTTTGATTTCTCTAATTCAAGTTTCACCCCCGCCCTCGATGCGACTTTAACCATTGTAGAAATAAAAAGGGTCAGAAAGTCGGGAAGAAATCGTAAAGAAGCTCCGATTGTAACCAGCAACAAAGCCGAAGCGTGTGTAAGAAGAGAATGCAAGACACAAAAGACGGTATATAACAATGAGAATTAAAAACTGTGAAGCTCCGGAGAAGTTCGAAAAGAATATAAATACAAGTAGGTGCAGTTGTTCGAGCAAGAATGAAGACGTGAATGGGATAGCTGAGAAGTGGAAGGAGGAGGTTACCCCGAGTTGAAACCATATTTCGGTAGCACTCGAAGCTGCATATATACGAGAAAAGTTTCCCCTCATACGTCTTGAAAGTAGCTAGGATAGGATATAAAGCTCGGAGAGCAAAGTAGTCGGGTATATTCTTCTCTTCGTTCTCTCCTCTCGTTCAAAGGTTCTCATTTCTTTCGGTCTCTCGCATTTCTACATTCGGAGAGAAATGAAAACCGTTGTTCAAATCCGGTTTCCCACTTATATCGCGATTTCGTCAGAAGCTCGTTTCCATTCCGTCAATTGTCCCTCTTTGAGAGATAACTCTGGGATTCAAATTGACTTGATAAAATGACGAGTGACGAGAAGCACCGAGACAGAGACAGAGACTGAAACTGAAACTGAAATTTAAACTCCCGGCTTCGATCACATTTCAAGATCCCGACGAGCCTTACATATCATGTACGTATGTTTCTCAAGTGAAAAATAAGGAGATTTCATGAATTTTCAACGAAACTTACGGATACATGTAACGTCTGCAAGCTGTGAAGCAGCGAACTAGTTAAGCGGCATGTTTTATGCATTTTTCATACATACTGGGCATTCCGTGACATCTCGATCAAGATTCTACGTTAATGTCTTAACATTGGCATTCTAATTGCTTGTATGTTATTTAAGTACATGACGAAAAACGTAGTCGCAATTTTTTTCAAAATTTTTCATACCAACGGATCTGAAGTATCGTTTAAAAATTCAAAAAAAAATCTTATCAAATATAACAAAAGATTTGACACGTGTAAAAGATGGAGATTTCATAACTTCGAAAGATAAATAAGAAAAATAAATATTATTATTATTCGATTGCATTTTTGACATATGAATGAACGGAAAAATATTCGTTCATAATAATAATATTATAATTTAAATAATAATAACGATTTTTGTTCTTCATTTTTATTATTTATATTCCGAAGTTATAAAATCTCCATGTTCTAAATCAGGTGTCAAAAATTTTCTTACATTCCATAAGGTTTTTAACTAAATTTTTGCAGATTTTAGAAAGTTAGGGTTTTTGTTTCAATTTTTTAGATCATACTTCAGATACGCTGGGTCGAAAACATCTGAAAAAATTGCGGTTGCGTTTTTCGCCATGTACTTTGATACGAAAAAATTATAAAGCCAATCTGAGACATCGACGTGGAATCTTGATCGAGATGTCATGGAATGCCCCATACACACGTTCATAGCTGCTGTAAATCATTGCGAAATCGTTCGTACAAAAATAATTGACACAGTAGATATTGAAAAATAAGTTCGACATATTTAACGAATATAACTTTCAAAGAACTTGCAACAAATTCCGAGAGGATGTGTGTAAAATTTAATCACAACGACACGAAAGAGGTGTTGGAAAATTTGCTCTTTATAGATATCGGAAAAGCGTTTCAAATTAGAGATACCTACGGGAAAAATTGAAAAAAAAAAAAGAATAATTATAATAGGAAATAATCTTCGGTGGAATGAAAGCAGCTTTTACATTAAAGCCTGTTTCATTATCATTCGTTGAAAAAACAAATTGAGATACGTTCTTCATACCAGCGTAATTACGTCACGTGCCGGAGCTTAAAATGTGACGTGCGTACAGGATTCGATGGTAAGGAAGAAAGCCACGGTAGCGACAGCATCCAACCAACCGTATCGCTGTACGAACCATAAATTTTTAATACTAGAGTATTTGACTGATAAATATTTCTTGAGCTTTTTGCGCAGCGGTAAAACTTTACGCGTATAAGTCGTTTGGTACACCTCACAGCGCTTATAAGAGGCTCATAGATCTTTCTGTCGGTTCACTCAAGCCGGGCTTGCAAAGCTCAAGAAACCCCAGGTGCAAAAATTCGGTCGCAAAAAACACCCCGCGCCATTTGTATCCTTCATCGTCACGACTGGAATGCTTTTACTTCTCTCCTTCGTATCTTTTCATTCGTTACATTTAAATTTTTACTTCAGGTACTCGGTGCGGTACAATACGCATGAATTTAAGCTCGCTCCTTAACTTCGTGTGGTTTCAAGTAGCGATATTTGTAACTCGGTGATGTATTTTATTTTATATTTTATATTGATGTTATTCGTAACAGTTTTATCTGGAGATCTCTCGCTCTAAATAAATAAAATAAATAAACAAATAAAGCAATGCCGACACAAGTCGCAAGATTTTATCTTGACGGGATTATTGCAATCAATTTCATACGGACTTAAAACGATTCTTAATTATCAAGATAATTTCAATAACATCTAATTATTAAACGGTGGCTGATGGTTTCGCAGTGTTAAAAGCTCTTCGTTTGCAAGAATTACGCAGATGAAACGTGAAAATGAAGTATAAAATAAATTTAATCCCGAGCCACTTACGCAACAATTCTCAAACCCCACAATTACTCACTTTTATTGTTCCGCACGGAAATTTAGCGTAACTTAAAAGTACAAATCTTGTTGTCAAGAGTGACCGAAGACGAGATTTCCTGCTGAAATTGACGCAACCACATGAACAATATCTGCTCAAAATCATACGAAATTACAGGTCAGGGACTGTCGGTGAATACAGGTGATCAGAATACGCATATATGGCGGTCCGATAATTCAATAATTTTGGGTCAAGGCATCCCGCAGGATGGGAGGGTAGGTTGTAGGCAGTTTCCGGAAGGTAGCGGAAATCCGGAGAATCGGTGATCATCGAAGTCTCTCTTTCCGTTGAATGATCTATGCCCGGATCAAATCGCCGGTAGAATTTCTTATTTGCAATTTACGTTGTGCGAGGGAGTCGCGTCGCCTGAAAGCTCTCGATTCGGCAATCCATCTGGCTTCGGGATTGCGCGGTAAACTCTCGGTGACGTTGTAAAGCGAGAAAAAAAAATAAAATAAAATAAAGAAAAAGGAAGAAAAAGATCCGTCTAAGACACGAGTAAAGAAACGATGACGTGTCTTCGCAGTGGGAGAAGGATCGGGGTCATTAAATTGGGGAGGAATTTGTTTTTCTCTTTTCCTACTTATTTTCCCCGAAGCTTTTTTCCATTCTTCATTCCTCGGCGTCTTCTTTCCTTCCTTATTTTTATTTATTTATTTATTTGTTTATTTTAATTTTTTTTTTCTCTCTTTCTTTCTTTCTCACAAAGTCAATCGAGTAAACGGAAGAGGCCGCAGATCCTTAGAGTGTAAACGGACCGTAAGTTTCCTTTTGATCTCCGTCCTCCGAGTACAAGGTAGGTAGAATAATTTGAAAGTGAAAGTGAGGAAGAGAATAAAAAAAAAAAAAAAAAATTCAAAGGCGACACGATAAGGTATACATACATCGGAACTGATTTTATCCCTCTTTTCCAGATCTTGGTTTATGAAAAATTTCCGTTTCCGTGACCCTTCCGAGAAATCGATCGCTCTATCGTAATATTCCGATAGATCAGGTTAACTAACCAGGCCGAAAGCCTGAAAAAATAGCGCACAGTTTTTGTCAGTCACTTAGAAACTCCGAAATTACTTGCACGAATAAAGCTAGTAAATTCCATGCTAAAAGTACATCAAACAATTGCCGAGTAGAGAATTATCCAATAATAGAGATCATTAGTTGAGCGCGCATATATTCACGGGGTGATTAAATTACTAGGGGTGGGAATGGGGAAAAGTTTCGGGGCTTCTCGCAGCTGCGCGAACTCGGTCTCGGTCTCGTTTCAAAAGTTTTCTTCTCAAAACGAATTCGAAATTCACGGCCCTATATACAGGATTATAAAGTTGTCGGCTATACTCGCGTTTCTAATTCGAGGGAATAAAACGCGGTCGTTCAAAATTGAAGTCGAGTGAGTTTTACTGCGAGGTGATAATTACTGAACCGAATTAATCCCGAGTTGGTTTTTTTAAGTCATGTATCATTGTCGTTATAAAATTATATATCGAAATATTGTCACTCACCGTTATTTTAACATTTGAATAAATATGTTTTTTTTTTTTTTTTAAACATGAAAATAATAGAAATAAACTCGTCATTTGTTATTTTTTTCAGCTTTGAAAGATGGATATTTTCTCGACGAACATGCAACAAATACGATCACGCACAGTAGGAAAGAAAGGCAATTCTAGGTTTGTTGTACGCAACTAGAAGATACAGTCCGCTGAGAAATAATACAATAACAAAGAAACCAAACGGACGATGCCGGCGTCAAGTCCACCAGGCCAAGTTGATGAGTAATAAACAGACGAGAAATGACGGGGAAATAGAACAACCGCTTCCATTCCTGATATAACTTAATACCGTGGTATGCAAAAGCAGGCAGAGCCGCGCTGAACTCGCACAAGAAATCTGACAGTTTCGCAAATTCGTGCCGCACGCTTCGAGCAGCCGACAAACACGCGAGATTAACAGAGGATGATAGAGTCCCGATGGTCTGAAAACCGTGCCGTTCGTTCTTTTCCGTGCTTGGAAGCTACGTAAAATAGTGTGGCATGCCTTTCGAAATAACCATACAGAAGTCAGACGCAGGTTTAAAGTACAGGGTAAACTCTCCCATCGGTAGATAACTTCACCCTTTTAACCCTATGAATCGCACATTATTGTGCTGTGATAACTTTTACAACAAGATAGTATTCTACGGTTTTTGGGGTCGCTGATTACGAATCTGAAATCAGATTTAAATAATTCAAGATGGTGGACGGAAATTTCAAATTTCATCGAATACGGTCGAAAAACTTCTTTACAGTTGTTCTTGTTTACATGCACTAAATGCAACAAATTTACCCAGTTTATTTACTCGCCGTAATCGTGCATTAGTCACGTGAAAGAATTGCTAATGTGATACGAATCAGCTATTTCTGTCAACAATTTGATCAATGATTACGGGTGTATGGGACGTACAGTAAGGTCGAAAATGTGTCATAAGAAAAATATAACAGAACAAAGACTTGGAACGCACGATTGAAACTATATTTTTTTGAAAACATTGAATTCCTACTGTAGTAAATAAACAAACTTGTCGTTAACAAAGTCAAAAAATTTACACTAGTATAAAAAAAATTTACCCAACAATCCATGAAGTTTGTTCGAAATCCTAATGAAAGATAACAACTTTTCCATTTGTAAATGATTTTACCACAATTTATTTCGTGTTTAGGAAATCTAGTTATTTAAAAAGTTTTTCCTATATCACGGTCATTTATATCTTATCGATAGTTCGACATAATAAGATTAGATTAAGGGAGATTTTTTGAACCACTGGTTCCTCAAGTTTCTGTTTAAACAATTTTTTTTACCTGACTGTACGTTTCATACACGATCCTCAATAGTAAAATTACGTCAAGTATATAAACTGCAAAAAATAAAATACCGTAAAAGGTGGCATTGTAGTCTATCAACAAGTATACTCCCAAAGTTTCCAAGTATGCTCTCGAAATCGTTCGTATTTAAATTGATGTGAAAATTCTAGTGAAATAAAAAGAAAAAAACCAAGTGGCTAATTTCGCCGACCATAATGAACTAGCCAAGAACTTCCAACCGGGATGCGTTTCGAGCCTATAACATATTAACAAGTGAATTTTCTGTTTTTACTCAAATAACTAAAAAATCGCATGACTAATAAAATCCAAAATTTAGTCAGTTATAAGATAAAAAAAAGTCGCGATAATATAATTAAGATTAAAATTAAAAAAAACCTTCGATCCACTTCGAGATACTTTTTTTTCGTGTTCTTAATCGAACGACTCGACAGCTGTTGAACCGATCGTATCCAAAATCTAATCAGTACCGAGTCGAGCAAATCTCCGGTGACCGAGGCCGTAATCACCCAAATCCTTCGATTCGTTCTCCAGATATATTTCGACAAAAAGCGTATCAGACAGACAGACAGGCACACACACCACTGACATCGAATGAAAATTGAGCTTTTCATTTCCCGAGGATGATTATAATAACTTTCCTCGTTCCGAGTCTCGTCTTCCTTCGCAAGTTAAAAAAAAGAGCTAAAAACAAGTTCTATACCCTCAGGGGGATTTCCTCGAGACGTTTTACATCATCAGTATCAGGCAGGCAGGCGGGCAGAGAGGGTCTGAACTTTTCCTCCGCAGTCAGAAACGGAGCGAGTTCTGGTTCGGGGTCGTCGAACTTTAGCTGCAGGAAAAAGGATCCCGTCAGGAGCCGATGCGGAAAGGCGGAATAGTGGATCACGTACGTCACGACTAGGCGACTATACCCCGTGCGGCGAAAATATCGGCGGGGAGCCAAGAGGATGCCGGAAAAGCCCGAAGGATTCCGAATTCCAAACGCGGCTGAGCAATGCCTGTTCATCAGCCTTATAGTTGCACCCTGTTGGATGGCAGCTGAGGATCACGGGAAATCTCGAGAGACCCGCCAAGATTCTGCGGAGATATGCTGACGCGAAGGGCGCCGATCTCTCTCTCTCTCTCTCTCCTTTTTCTTCCCCCTTTTTCTATCTCTTCGAAACATTGACCGACTGAGATCTCGAAAGAAAAGAAACCGGTATGGACAAGAAATCGAGGTGGCGTTGAAATTCCGAATTTGATATGTTCGGAAAGCGTCAAGTTCCAAAATATTTGGCGGCGAAACTTGAAATAAAATAATCAAACTTTTGTGAAACATCGAAGTATAATTTTCAGAATCTCGCATTTCGGAACTTTGAGCCGTCGGGTTTCCGACCATCCGAAACTTTGTTGTTTCTTCAAAGTTTGATTTCTTTACTTCAAGTTTCGCCACCAAATAATTCGAAATCCGGCGCTTCGGGAAATTTTCAAATTCGGAACTTCAAACCCCGCCCCAACGATCCGAAAAAACCGCTTAGCCAACGCATCGCAGCTTTTGAGGAGCAAGAAAAAAAACCCCGGATCCGTTTCACCGGTATCTCGTTATGATCGATCGTTTCCCTCGACGAACAAACGGCGGGGGGGGGGGGGGGGGGGGGACGAAGGACTCGGTTAACGGCGTGGTCAAACGCAAATTCGCTTGGTCTGAGGGGCCGCTGTAGGGTTATCTCTGAAATTCAGCTCAAGATTTTTCCCAGGCACGTCCGAACCGACACATCGAGATTTCGTGGTAGCTGAGTAAAGATGAGGTTGCAACCCCTCGAAGCAGAGATACTCGTAGGATAGTCGGATACTGTCTTTGGGGAGAGAATTAGGCGCGGAACGTTTCTCGAGCGACGTTTTCGAAATACCTAATCGAACTTCGATCCTTCTCTCCGGCATCGTCGGAGGATCTGCGAAATTGGGTTTCTGGATCAATGATCATGCAGGCGACGACGCGGATTTTAACGCGGATCACCTTGCTTCCGGCGATTGTGATAGCACATCCGGTTCAACGTACATATATTATGAACCGATGTTCAAGTATCGCAGGGGAGAGATCGGATGGAAGCCACTCTGACTTGCAGATTCCAAGGGCCAAGGCGGGATTCGCAATTGGCATGAAATTAGAGGCGACGATTATAGGTTGCGGATGTCTCCAGATACCCTCGTCCTCTTACCCTCGAGCAGACTCCTTTTCTCAGTTTCCCAAATCCGTTTCACCACTCGCTTATAGGTACTCGTGCAAACCGAAAACGACGTAGTCTTCCTTTCCATCCGCAATTCCCAGCTTTGCCTCTTGTTGTAACAACGGCGAATTTTCCTACCGAATCGGAAATTACGACTGACGAAATTGACGAGCTTCTCCCGCAGTTTTCGACTCGCGATATAAAAACCGTTGGGAAATTTTCGAACGGTCGTCGTCTCTCGAGTCGCGAAATTTCGATAAAAGAAGAAGAAGAAGAAGAAAACGATAAATAAGAAAAGACCGAACGAAAATGAAAAAAGACAACTAAGTTGACTTGCGAGATTCGTAAAATTTTTCTCACACCTTTTGAATAACAATTTCTGTTCTCGCTCTATTTTACACGATACGATTCGATGAGAAACA
This sequence comes from Neodiprion pinetum, assembly GCF_021155775.2. Lineage (NCBI taxonomy): Eukaryota > Metazoa > Arthropoda > Insecta > Hymenoptera > Diprionidae > Neodiprion > Neodiprion pinetum. Next base: position 7,767,046 of record NC_060237.1, on the reverse strand, counting down.
GCGAAAACACCGTAATATACAAACCTAAAATTTCCGGGGTGAATATAAACCAAAAGTATATCGAACGACGCAAGGCGACGACGGATCGCGGAATGAAATGCATAGAAGTAGAATTTGAAACGGTTGAAACGGGGGTGAGAATGTTGCATAACAGGAACAAAGGGGATGGATAGATTCGCGACAAGGGTCGCGAAAACGGCGGTAATATCGAATTGCTGGCTCCTTCGGTGTCCTGGCTCAACGCCATTTGACCCAGCTTATACCTTATACATTGACTGCAGACGTCGCTCGAAGAGGAGCTCGAAATTCTCAAAATCCCGGACCGTTCTCAAATCCGGCATACGTGTAATAAATAGCGACGTTTACATTACACCGATACGCGTGAGAAAGATCATTTCACCCTATCTAAACATCCACAAATGTTACATATTTCGAATCACGTACCGCAATTTTTTTTCTCAAATTATGTGTCCATTTCTTTATCACCCGTCAAGAATTGACCTGCTGTGTATATAATTTGGAGGTTTACTTACGTTTCTGGATCGCACTGCGATTAAAGGTGTAAGTTTGATTATGAGATTGGAATTGTTTCTCACCTGAAACATAAAAGGTAGGTATGTAAATGATTATGGTACCTTTATTTTAGCGATGTGATAAACGTAAAATTTTATTTGCCTCATTAGAAGTATTCAGGTAATTTTAGATTCATGAAAAACTGGATAAAGAGAATGAATTTCCGATGGTACTGAAATTTCAGATTAATCAAGACGACGCTTTGATCATCTTCGCGGTACTGAATCTCAAGTTAAAATACGTCAACCATGCTTCTCGCGTTCTCTTCTCAGCATACCGATAAAGATATTTATTAGAAACGGCTGGTTTACAATCCGAGTTGGAATTAGTATTCGATTAAAATCTGTCGTGACGAAATTATCGTACCTCGAGTAATCGCAAGTGACTCTTAGATCCTAGAAAGCCGAGGACCGCAATTTTCCAGGATTATTTAACATAAAAGATTTCATAAAATCTGAAAGGATTGTACAGTACTATTTCAGGAACTTGAAGAGATTCTGCGTAGGTATGGAATAATTTCTATGGACGAGGATTTCTCGGGTCGCGTAGTGTAAAGATTCGCCATGCCTGTTCAGCGTATAAACTGAATTTGAAATAGGCATGCGAGTATGTATAACATTCGTTCGGGTTATCCGGGCTCAACGAGATCCCCGGGGCACCATTCTCAAATATTATCAAACCCTACCGAGCGACGGACCGAAACCGCAGATCGCAGATTAAGTCCACCGTGAAGAAAGAGATGTACGATACAAATTGGGAAGAGAGAAAACGCCGTTTCAAAAACTATACGAATCTGAAGAAGTTTCGACAGCACTGGCTAAGGATATCAACAATTATTTTGAAAAAAGATTAGAAACAATTTTATAACAAAAACCCTCAAAATGATTTAAAAACTGACATTTTTCCTCACTGAATAAATTCCCCGTAAAGTGTCTGGATTTTACGTCAGAGTAAACGAATATGCGTATTTATTGAATGTTGAGATAACGATTCGTGACATTAACTTTTTCAAAAGCTCCTCTCAACCCGTCGTTTTCTCACATTGTCATTCGAAATTGCACGCAACGTAAGATCAGAGAGTTTTCGTGAATGACGAGGATATGTAATTTGGAAACAGTAGCTGCTGCCGGCTGCGGGTGAAATTTCATATATTTAATTACTCGGAGGGTTGTAGGGTGGCGGGGAGCGCAGGCGGCAGGTAGGAAATGGCGAAATATCCGGTAGCCTGCAACAGGATATTACCTTGCAGGAGAGCATGGAGCAGAGACCTAGTAGCTGCGGGAACGAGGACGCGTGCAGCTTTAAACGTAAAAACCGTAAAAACATGACCCGTCTCTCCGTGAACTTTAAGGTGGGATGATTTGGAAGAAAAGTGTTTCGTCCGTCCAGCTTCTGCGACTTTCCCTGCGTGAAATGGGTAAAAATTCAAAAACCGGAAGTGCGGGTTGTGCAGGAAGAGTTCACAGAACCTGGTGGATGTTTCGCTTGAACCTCGCGATGTTGCATATTTTTCTCCTTTTATTAGCCTGTACGTACCGCGTGCGTGACGAAGAAGGAGACAAACAAACGAGCCTTTCGCCTAAAAGAATTCTGCGGTACGATTTGCGAGTTTCAGTCATCGCCGAAGGACCTCATCTTTTTTATTTATAAAAAAGCGGGGATTCGTTCCGGTGCAAAGAGTGCTGGAAGCGGATAGCGAGGAAATACGCAACCGAAACACCTACAAGAAAGGACAACCCGTCATCTTATGAATATAACAGTGAGTCCGGGAGTCGTTTTGCAGTGTAGAAAATCCCGTAGTCCGTACCAATTTACCCTCTTTATCGCGCCCTGGAAATTCTCTCTTCTCTGGGAGTATATAACAACGCTCGCCGTTGCCGGGGGAACAGAATATAAAAACTTTCGTTCTCTTGCCTCTCTTCGGGCCGAGTCTGATTGCGAAGAGAGCTAGCTCCGTGCCATTAAGAATTCTCGAAACGACGAGCAGCGTTTGGGTTAAATAATTCGTCCGCGTCTATTAACCTCTGGATTGGCGGAAAGTCGTACGTTATACAATTATATATACATATTTTTGAGACCTCCTAAGGTGAATAAAGCTCTTAAAATCCCGGCAGTCCAAAGATTAAAGACCGCGTGAATTTTTACATCATTTCATTATCAGCTCCTCGTGTACGTTTTTGCTACGATGAATGTAGAAATTGAATTTCTCGATCCTTGAGCTGGGAATTTAACGAATGCTTTGCCAAATTAGACGTTCTCAATTCGTGCTCGAGGAAACCGCGGCCGAAGAAAAGAATCGCCGGCGATATTCGATCTCGTCATTAGCTCTCTGGCTTTGCCAGGCCACGAAATCTGAGCAGTTTACGTCGCACGGCTGCCTTCGCTCTTGGCTCTAGAAATTATCTGCAGTCACGAAGGACGCGAGGAGCGGTGGCTTCTGGTTCCTCCGTACCTACTTCGTGCATAATTACTCGTAAACAACGTCAAATCGGCCAGGGAGAATTGGGATCGGATTTCACCGTCTGGCGAACATTTCTCACGATTCAACATCGCGGCCAGAATTCTGTCGTATTGTTTAATTATTCGAAACGTGAGATTTCTGTTTTGCGATCCAAAAAGTCGAGAATTAAAAGCAGTCGAGTAGCATTCTTTCTGAAAAAGATAATAAAAAAATTTCCATCTAATTCTAAAAGAATCTTTGTTCTCACCCAGCATTATTACACGAAAATTTTAAAGTAAAGCAGATCCAGGAAACTGAGACAATTTTATACAACCGTTATACGTTAACGGATCTCTTGTTCATCCAGGCGTGAGTACAACTATTATATTGATCAGCGTGCCGATTCCGTGGAAAATAAATGATTAAATAAGTGGTAAAAATACACCTGCTTGAAATAGATCTCTATCCGGAACGTGGGTTAAAAAAATGTTAGAAATACATTTTACAGTGGTTGCCGAGTGAAGAATCAATTCTTTGCTGGTCATTTTGCTACAAGGAAGTCGTACGTTCGTTAATTATTCATCGATTGTGTGTATTCGTAAGCTACAAAAATTTTCCTGAAAATCCAGGAGAAAGTGTTGTAATAAAATTATGAACAACTGCTAATTTGATACCAGTTTTTTTTTTTCTTTTTTTCTTTTTTCTCAAATCGTTTGCAAACGGTGAAAAAAAAATCTAGCGTATTCGTTTGTATAAACTCTGCAGCGAATGGTTTTATTCCGAAAACTATGCTCTACAGTTCCACAGTGACGCTTTTTTCATCACGGTTAGTATTGGAAAATATTCAATCAGTCAATGTCAAACTGTGAAACCTACTGATTTTTACTGCACCGATATTAATTGTAAAAGAGTACCGAAGAACCGACGTTTTAGAAAAAACTAGCTTCGTTGAATTTGTGAAATAAATAAATATACAAGTAATCCGGTATCGTGTAGTGAAATCCAACGGATCTGCTATATTTTTCACAATTTGGAACAGACCTTAAATGGAAAACCAATCGACAACATCCAAGCTCTCGTTCATGAAAATTCGGTATTTTCTTTCTCTTTCATAAGCATACTGATGAAATAAACGAAAAGTACTGATTTCGAGAATGTAATACAATACTAATCCGATATGAGAATTTACACGCATCCCCTCGAACAATGATCTCAACTTCCGTAGACAATTCCGCAGCTTCTTTTCGATCGACGAGATTCACCCCTACAGCCTGTAGAGCCGTGAGAACGAAATTTATGGCCAATCGGAAACTCGTCTCCTCGTCGTCGATTTTTCCTGCCCTGCAGCGAATGTTTTCACGGTTAAGCCATGCCCGTCTTTGTCACTGTCGGCATTCTTATCGTAATTTTCCTGTACCTGCAACTCCGCGAGGATCGATTCCTCCTGCAAGTATCGGATGAGATTGTGCAAATAATACACATTCTCGGTAAAGATTGTTAAACACGGTACCTGCCAGTGCTATACGATTAATCGATTAATCGTTTTTCCGAATTACGGATATTTCAATTAATCGATTAATCCCAGCTTTCGATTAACCATCTTTCCGATCAATCGCTTAATCGACGTTGCCTCGTAATAATTCTACAGATTAATCGGAAAAGCGATTAATCGATCAATCGCACAGCACTGGCACCTACATGGATGTACTTAAAAACAGCGTTACGGAAAACGTTACCTTATACCGCAATTTTCCACTCGACTTACAAAGACTGCAGCAGAAACTCGCCAATACGTCGAAACAACGTCAGGTCATTTCTTCCCCGGCAATCAAGGTCGCTCTTTTTACCCTTGGTATCAATTTTATCCATGTGTTTTGCACTTATGTGCATACAATTATACATGCACATATGTATTCATATACATTATATTTACTGCACGCGCAGCTGCAGCAGAGATGACTTGCACAACGAAAAACAAACTGCAAAACTCAGCTCGACTCCGCTTCAAGTTCATTTATTTTTCAACTGTGTGTTCAGCTTGTCGAACTTGTCGCAGGTACACAATGTACGTATAAAATACGATGATGAATCGGATCTGCGTAGTTGTCGGAGAAAATTAGGCCGTCCAACGAATGTCGCTTCGGTTTTGAGAAAGACGACACGTGTACGTAATATATAATATAAGTATACACGGATAGGCGAATACGAAAATCGTATTCTACAGTAAAATTATCGTCGGGCTGACTCGACGATTTCAGTGATATACGTAATTATGCATGAAATATGCGCCGGAAGTGAGAGAGAGAGATGTTAATAAATTGCTTCATCCCCACGGGGATGATGAAACTCTTCGAGAGTTCCGAAATTATGCTGACTGAAGTATTCTCGAGCGGAAAGTTCGAAGGCTTGATTTCCCTGCACTTTGGTACATGCGGAAAATAGTCGGAGTGATAATTGTCGAATATACGCTTCGAGACGATCTGCGGATGATTGATTGAAGACGATTTGAGACGATATTCCGATAAAAAAATTTGTACGCGACTATTTGAGAGAATTGATGGCGGGATTGATATTCCGAATTTGAAAAGCTCCGAAAGCACCAAATTCTGAATTTTTTGCTAGCGAAACTTGAAGTAAAGAAATGAAACTTTAACGAAACGTCAAAGTTTCGAATGCTCCGAAACCCGACGCTCAAAGTTTCGAAAGAATTAAAAACTGATAGACCGAAATTCTGAATGAGACAATGTTTTCAGTTCCGTGAATTTCTGACTTGGAGAAATTTCACCACCAATTTGATCTTTCTTTGTTTTAGATTTTCCATGTTTTTACGTCCGGTATCCTCGTCATTTTGGTTTTCGGTTTTTCTGATATTTTACACCCACTCTGTGAGTAAACTACGCTGAGTGAGGATACTTTAACTTTTGGAATTTTACTCACCCCAAACTTTATTTTTCGGTGTTTTGCTCTATCGGAACTTTTCGGAACTTTGTTCTATCGTAACTCGAATTTTCGTAATCCTCTGTTTCCAAATTTCGAGCCATCGGGTTGCCGACCATCCGCAACTTCGTTGTTTCGTCAAAGTTTCATTTCTTTGTTTCAATTTTCAAATTAGGAACTTCAACTCGGCCCCGAAAACTGAGCCGATGAATGTGGGGGATAGAAATTTTTTTTATCCGTCTTGCTTTCGCGTATAATCGGTAAGTGAAGGAGCATCGGAAGAGAAGAAGAGACCCTTCGAGTTTTATCGTTTCAATTAGAAACTTGACAAGGTCCTTTGTCTCGGATTACTTTATAGAAATTTAATTCTCTTCAACACAAGGTGAAACAACCTCTCGTATAATTTCCCAAACGTATAGCCAAAGTTACACTTCGCGCAGAAAAGCTGAATTATCAAGCCCGTGAAAAGACCCCTCGAGTTCTCAATAATATCACGAAGAATATCCTCTTCCTCCTCATTTTCCTCTTCGCGATCACTAGATCTCGGAACGACATAGTTGATCACGAATCGCTAATTGCGCGGTAAAAAAATGGAGGAACATCGATACTTGGAGAACAAACTTTACGTGACAAAAAAAAAAAAAACATAACGATTCGCGAATAAATGAGTTGAGCTAGTTATTCATCGAATTCATAAAATGGTAACGGAAGTTAGTTGTACAATTTTAACTAACCAGAATAATTTCTACGTGTGAACTTCTTTCTTACAATTCTTTATTGCTCCATCGATTTTCCGAACAGTAACTGTCATATATTAAAAAATAACTCTTAACAAAAGCTTGGGCGAAGAAAAAATGCAGTAATTCAAACTAGTCCGTTTGATTAAATATAAAAACCGAGACGTAATCTATCGCGTTTTTGCATTCCTCGCGATGCATGTGTGAAATGCTTTTGAAATCGACCTGAATCACGCACGTCGTACACGATAACACGGCGTACAACATACCGTCTATACGCATAGTACGGAATTTACCGTAACGCAAACCGAGAGAGAAAAGAAAACCCAACGAACCGTAACGAACAACTTCGTCACGTGTAGTCCCCACTTTTCACCGGCGTAATACAAATGCGCCAGTAATTTTATACGCCTGTACTTTTGTGTGGACAGAACGTCGTCATCGGTAAAAGCACGAGGATAAAACAGCCAGAGCAGTTCTCTCTTGGCCGTAGAAGTCATCGGTTCGCAATAAGACGTGTCCGATTCAGCCGAGCCAAAACAATGCAGCCTCTTCGGATTCATTTACGAACATTTTGCTCCGTCGTTTTTCTGACGAGTTTGGCTGTCGCCTCATCAGGTGAGAGAGACGCTGACTATACAACATCGTTTCATTGTGCTGTGCGTACGATATTACATTTTTTTCTGTGAGGTTGAAGATCGTAAAGTTATTATTGCAAGTATTCAGTTTTAAGGAAATTTGTTAACTATTGTCTAAACTTTAATCGAGCATTAATAAAAAGTCATACTGGGTAAATTTACCTCCAGTAGAGTTTTTTTATTATCAAATTGCAACAAAGTAAAATGACGATTCTTTCAACGTTTCGTTTCAGTCAACCTTCAATTTATCTAATCATCGACCTGTCGCGTTTCATACTTTATGTATGTATACTTGTTTGTTATCAATTCGACTCTATTAGAATTTATACCGCAACATGAGTGCCTCATACAATTTCTTGCTTTCGTCTACACGCACAGCAATATCATCTGATACGCGATTATAATGTTATTTACGCGAGATTTCATTCGAGTTCAACGTTACGACTCTTGCTACGATAATCGTTGTTTAAAAAAACGATCAGGAATAATTTTTTTTTTTCGATACCTACTCGCAAATGTCTGAAAAATTTTCCTTTCCACATTCAATCCTCACCCCGAATCGAACTTACAGTTTAGTAACCAAGCACGATGCAAAAAACAAACAAAAAAAAAAAATAATGTAATCCGATTCGTGTTACTTGCAACATATCGCGAATAAAAGTATTTGTAATTCCAGTGTACGAGAAGAAATGCAACGATTCGAGAGAGTGCGCGGTCTATCCGAAAATCATCCAGGGTCCAGACACAAATTGGATACCGTTTTTCTGCAACGAGAATAATTTATGCGTATGTCCAAACGGATGGATGCCGGAATTGAATCGGAGCATTTGCATCGCTCGAATATCAGGTTAGCATACAGATTTCCAGCAGCTGAATTATCTGTAATACATGTACATGGGGGGGGGGGGGGCTGAATACCCATGGATTCAGTAAATGCCGCTGCAGTGAGTGTATAAAACATTGTACGTACGTGCATAACGTGTAAGATAACCTGAAAGGTGAAATATTCCGTTTCATCACCCCCCCCCCCCCCCCCCACCCCCCCACGCCCCTTCGCCCCGCGAATTCTTCTCCGTGTATAATTTTTTCTTTTTCTTACATCGCAACGCAGGTTCATTGACAGCAGATACGTGCGCTGCTTACGTCTGGACGATCAGCCTGCTAATCTTCACTCTCCTAGCCCTCATCACCTACAGTTTCGTTTCTCTATTTTCTTGCAGAACTCCCGTTTCACCGAAATATAGCAATCTTACCGAACCGATGAAATATTACCGAAACTTCACCATCGCCGACGAGTTTTTAGAGAAATTTTAAAATTTCTGATAAATTTCCGACGAGTTGTACGCATTTCAAGCTTTTTCTTGGCTCTCGTTCACCTTCCGTTCTTTTTTTTTTTTTCTTTATCCTTTTTCGTTTCTTTTCTTTTTTCATAATTTTTTTTACAGGAAACGAGAGTTTTATTGGAAAGGCCACGAGCGAAAGTATTTATACAACTTCTCGGTACAATAGAGACGATATGTTTGTAAAATAATACCGTTAAACTGTATTCTGGAGGAGAAAAAAAATTTGGTGTAAGCTTATGGTTAATAAGAATATTCATGTATATAATACGTGTGCCTATATAGGTATAATATGCATCCATGTTAGTAATATCAAGCAATGTACCTGTACTAGTTATGTGATAATATATTTGTCTGTATAATATTTTAGTCGGTTCGTAAGATGTAAATCTTGGTGTACCAATAAACGAATGAACAAGAATGAACATTTGTTCGTCGGGAAAAATAATCCCAGTAATAATGTGCGCTAATAAACGATAGTCTGCAGTGTTATACTAGAATACGATGTCGAATTTCGCTATATCTCTCAAAAAATGATATCAAATTATGCAATTGGCTTGTTGCAAAATCATTCGTGCAAAAGTACCAGATACTTTGTGGTTCTGAAGTTGCGTTGATATTTTTAGAACAAATATCTGTACAAACATAAGATACTTTACGAAAAAATGAAATACATTGAATCGTAAAATCTGGCCATAAAGTGACGTTTTATACAGATATCGGTGTTTATTTGCTTATTCAGAAAATCATTTTCCGCGGACTTCGTACGTACGAAATATTTGCGAAATTTCGTGCAACACGCACGTAGCCTTCCTCTCGTCTAAAGGGCGTCGATTCTCTAAGGCTTCGTCGAGTACACGGAGCGAGAGTCGACGAGGGTGTCTGGCGAAGGGGAAAAAAGAAGGTAAAAAATCGGTACCAATTACGTAACGACACGTTGAGATTACACGCGGGCAGCGACTGCGCCAGTAACAAAAAAAAAATGAAAAGAAAAAATAAGAATTATGTCGCGCTGCCCAGTGGCCGAGTTTGGCTTCTCTGACACCCTATAACCCAGCTAAATTGTACTTACATAATATACCTGCAGTGGATGGACGATAATGTTGAAGAAATTTTCGTGAGGATCTCAAATTTCTCTCACCGAAGGATGAGAGATATATTTAACTTCCCACATTTTTCCTAATCTGGATATAAAAATCTTTAGAAACACGTTTAGGCGCACACGCAGAAAAGAAAAAGAGTAAATCTGACTGAAAACTGCAGGAAATAAAATGGTTTTTTGGTAAAATATACCCATGTCAACTATCTTTTATACTATAAATGTATCGGATATTACTTTGACACAATGATTTTCACCATTTCTAGAGTATATTCCACATTTTACGATGCATATATTACCAAGAAATCCTGACGTGTCCCTCATATTTCCCGCAGCTCTGAAAAAGTCGTTTTTTTCTTCTATTCTCTCCGTACGTAGAGGCGAAAAAAATTACCGCATAGCCGGGAAAATTCGTGTCAACTTTTTTGGGATCTTACATAAGGTCCGACGAGAAATTACGGGTGGGGGTGGTTTTGAAAGCATGAAAAAACGAATTTAGTCACGTGCGTCGTTGCCGTCTACATTATAGGTAGCGTGAAGAAAACGGGTTTGCTGCTATATATATATACATATATATACTGCAGGCAAATTTACGAATCACGACGTAGAAACGTAATCGTAAATCGTTGCCCATTTTCTGCTTGCGGTAATACTTGCCGAGGGTCTACCATATGTATAACATGGTATGTACACATTCGTACATCTATGTAGAAACCGTGACCAAGCCGTATATGGAAGAAACTGAAAAGGAGAACTTTACCCTCGGAAATTACGAGAGGGTCAAGAGAAATTACGTATTACGCGATGTGTGTTACGCGTGTGTAACACGAATGAAAGTTAGACGTATCGCAAAAGGTGAGATATATATGTGCGTGTGTGTACTTGGGTGGGAATATTGCGTTTATATGTATTATATATATATTTCGTAAAAAAATGTTCGCACCTTTTATCTTTCGCACGGATAGAGCGCTTGCAAGAAAAATTCGAGCAGCTAAAGCGAAGATTGAATGAATAGGGGAGAAATGTAAAGAGGAAGAAAATGCTGAAAAGATTTGGCAATGTTGTCGCTGAGGTTTTGACTCTCCGAGCTTTGGTAAGCCTCGACCCCGTTGAAGAAACGCAGCGAAAGGCAAGCATGGAAATACCGTGTGTGTACCAACCACATGGTAAAAAGTTCCTTTGAATTAGAAAAACACATTCAAGCCCCGAGTGGTTGGTTGGAAAACGAGTGTGGCACACTTTGCGTATGAAAGAGGGCTTCGGAGCGTTTTTTAAAATAGCTGCCGTTGGTTTTTCCTTGCGACGATGCGAGATGTTGAAAATGTTGAGTGCACAAAAACAGCCTCATCATCGTGCTGCACCGTGGTTTGAGGCGCGAATTTACTACTGCAAGAAAATCTCTCTCTCTCTCTTTTTCTATACACTGAAACTTTTACCACACGCTATTATTATAAGCTTCGGCAATCAAAGCCTTTTACAATCTTGCAAAAATGTAAGGTTGCAACTGTCAAGTTTCGAGATAAAGTTTTCGTTGAAAAGCTCGATACGATGCGATGCAATTTCAAAATTGACGCGTAACTTGGTCAAGTAATATTAACACAAGTCTGAAGTGTAAGGGTGGAGGGTGATGGGCGTAATTAATCAACTCAGTCGTGCAAAAGCTGCAATGATAAAATCAACTTATCGTCGATCGTTCGCGTATTGATCCGATACAGACAACGAGCATAAGAGCGTGTAAAAATATTTTCGAACATGATTACCTTACCGTAAGATATAAGGAAGCTATTTAGTTATTAAACGCTGAAACGTCCGGAGACCTCGCGCTAATGAATTCACTCCGAGCTTGCCGGTGCTTTGTTGTGGCTTTTTCTCTTTGTTTCCCGGGGTGACACATTATGCGCGTCGGGAAACGACGCGTAAGTCGGTGGGTGGGAAACAGATAACGTGCAAGGCGGGGCCCCCATTTTCTCTGATGAGAGAAAGAGAGAGAGAGGGAGAGACGACGCCTCTCGAGACACGCGGCATCAGCAGAAATGCGCTTTGCACCTTTGTAACTTTCCGAAATTTAATATACCGTTGTAAAAAAAATATACACTGATTCTGAAAAATCAACTATCCTTGAAAGTCGTCCGAAAATTGGCCAATGATGATTTTTCTTTCCTGACGCATCGTTACGTTGACGTTACTAACTTCAGCCTCGTGCTTTACGCCGTTTAAACATCCGTCATCTATGGCTTGCCTAGCCATGTTTTTGTAGCAAATTTCGAATGAAGATGATGATCGTGGCTTTCCAAAATCCAAGCAAATTTCGATCATTTGTTGCAGTTTTTTTTTACGCGAGTTTTGACGATACTTAAGTTACGAAATATCAATTTTTCCCCCATTGACATAACTAACTACAATGTCGTTGAAAATTTGACCTTTGCTAATTGTAAGATAAATTAAGCCAAACCTGTTCACCGAGTTTCAACCAAATCAGTCTCACTGTTTTCGAGTTTTATCCGACAAAAAAGTTACATGTTTGCAGATAACTCAGAGACGACTAGACCAATTTTGCTAAAAATTTAACCAGTTCCTAATTGAATAAAACCGAACCAACCGACTAATTTTTAACAAAATCGTCTTATCCGATCTCGAGTTTTCGTAACTAGAAGTTAAATTGTTGGGAATAAGTGTGCCGGTTTCATTCAAAAACTAATAAGTCCTGAGTTAAAAAGATTCACATCGTTTCGTACCAAGATTCATTCGATTTGCTAATTTTTTAAAAATTCCGGCCGTGATTTGAATCAGAATAAAATGTAAAAAAGAAGTTTCGTACGGCACGATCTGTCGCGTGCGAAAATTTCGAATTCCTCATATAACCCGCGCAATTTTGATAGTTGGAAATTTTCGTACGAAGATGAATATCTCCTTAGTTTTTATGAACCAGGAGACCATCAAATTTGGCCGATAACAACCGGATAACGTGACTCTCCCCGCGGCGAAGATAAGCCGAATTAATCCCTCTCGGATTCGTGAACTTATCGCCTATATTATATAGGTATGTACATACGTCGCGATGCATCTGGCCGATGTGTTATTTCAGCCTCAATTCGTTACTTTGTGTAAGTATGTACGTCTATAAATACACCGCAAACACGTTTTGTCTCTTATCTTTCGCTAACGGCTATTTATATCCCCGATATACGTACAATATTGATTATCACTTTTATCTGTCACGCAAAATTCGGTTCTTCTCCTTCTGTGTACGTATAACTATATGAAAATCGATGTCCGTTGAAGCGATAATTTCCGTTCCTTGTTCCGATCGCATGATTACACACATAATTCCTTCGACTGTTTCGCATCTAGACCATGATCAAGCGGACGTTTAAACGTTTTAAAGTCACACGTTATTGCGCTGAGTCAACTTTTATACCAAGACAGTATTCTGTGGTCTTTGGGATCACTGATTACAAATCTGAAATCAGATTTAAAAAATTTTAAATGGTGGATCTAATATGGTGGATGAAAATTTCAAAGTTGATCGAATACGGATATTGAAAAAACTCTATACCGGGGTTTTTGAGGCCGCTGATTGGATTCGCCGTACTGAATTGTAATCAGCGACTCCAAAAACCCGTGGACAGAGTTTTTTTATGCGGATTCGATCAAATTTGAAATTTTCATCCGCCATGTTGGATCCGGCATCTTAAATTTTTTAAATCCGATTTTAGATTGGTAATCAGCGATCTAAAAAACTTATAATCTATGGAAAACATGTATATGTTTAGAGGAGTAACTTTCTCGGAAATGAATTATTGCTTCAGTTCTCACGATTTTTTTCAAACAATTTGTTTCTAACGATAATAATTTACATTATGTCGCAATAATTACTCTCGAGTACTGAAAACCCATTAGTATACTATCAAAAACAGTAAAAAACTGCAAAGAAATATATTGAAAAGTTCTCTAAATGTACAAAAAAAAAAAAATTGAAAATAGGTGATAAGAATACTTACTACTATGACTCAAAGGGTTAAACAGGCGGTATAATTTTCAATAGATCAGAAACACGTGATTGCTGCGGGAATTATTGTTGGTACCCGTTGAAAAAAACCTATGATTCCAGCATCCCTTTATTTTTGTTCTATCTCTTTTACAGATTACAAGCGTAAACATGAAACGTTTAGCTTCCTAACCGCACGGGACAATTTCCCACCCAGAAGTGATTTACGCGTTTAAACATGTTTAAACATTATTGTAGGATCGTGCAGAAAAAAAAACGAACATTAAAAAAAAAACCTACACGGAGCGGTTGAGATAAAAAAAAAAGTATACCGAGGTGAATTAAAGCCGAACGTGACTTTGAGCGGAACATCTCTTAACCCCTATAATTCTCTACGTGCGTTATACAACGACTTTTTCCGATCTTAAAAGACTCTCAAATATCAGGCGTGCGTCACTATTCGCTGTGACAAAGATCGTTGCACGCTGAGGAGCCATTACAACTGCAAACATACTTCGTCCCAAGAGACTAAAGCGAGCCTTATATAGTTACATAGTGTCAAAAGTGAAAGGACAGAGATTCTGTCATCGCTTCTTTTCTTCTACGTTACATCGTTTCTCTTCTCATTTTTATTTCTCTCGATCTAAAAATATTTCAGAGTAACCACGCTGAGAAAAATTCCATTTGTTACAGTAACTAGAAAAATCGAGTAAGACAGGTATGGTTAAAAAAAAAACTGTTGGAATATTGTTGGAATTACGAAAAACTAGGTACGCCTAACCATTTTGCGCTATTGTCGATCCTTTTTTGGTAATTGCAACGCTAAATCAATTTGTTCGGTTCACAAACATCGATTTATCGTTGCGCGAGCATTAAATTTTCCCAACAGTTGCGAGAAAATATAGTAAGAGTGATCGTAATGAGAAAGAATAGTAACGGATAATAGACTTTCCGGTAACAGCTAGAAGAGTCATTTTCATTTTCTACCTAAAACTATATGTTTCGATTGTGGTAAAAAATGAAAATAGTTAAGAACTGACCGGTTACCGGAAATAAAATTTTCTCTCGGTGCACACCGGTTACAAGATGAAAAGAAAATATTCCAGTCCTTTTTTCCTCTGGTTTCATTGAATAAAAATCGATAATTTACCTGGTCAGTACAACAAGAAATCAGAACAGATACCAACAACAAAGTTGAAACATTTTCAAATTGTCGATATCTCAGCTTACGCGATTAGAATTCTCTTTTTTCTTTCCTCCATCTTTCGACTCGAACCGCACGCCTGTTTCACCCTCGTCGATCGACGGTAAAAAAAAACAAAAAGGAGCATATCGACGAGTAGAAAATCCTGATTAAAAAATGAAGGGTAAAAAGTATTAGAAAAAGAAAATAAATAATTAAAAGCTAACAAACTACATCCAGAGCCAGCCGAGCGCTTCCGTATTCCAAAGTTTGATACATCGGGACTCGACTCGGGCGTATCCAGCCATCAGGGCGATAACTTGGAAAAGTTGTAATCGAAGTTGCAACGGGCAGCCGACTCTATTCGTGTTGCACGTCGACGTTCCCGAGGTTCGTGCAAATTGACCGTCGACACGCCGGGCGCGCAATTCCTCGCATAGCTTTCGGCTTCCTCCGCTTAGCCTTGCAGATCCCTTATACACTCCGTGCTCTGATATATAACCGATGCCGCCGCACGTACCAGCCTCTGATAAGAAGGTGTGAGTGCCCGTTAAACTCCGCGAGCGATGATCGAAAGGGGCGAGTATCGACCCCGATTTGGCAAATTTGCATTGCCCGAAAATCGGCGATTTTTGATAGATATTTATTTGCGGTATCGAGCAAATTATTCGGGAATCTATTTAGAGCAGGCTCGATTCGGACGTTCCGAAGACGTTTTCAAAGCCGTAAACACGCGTTCAAACATTTGTAACGACTCGCTTGCGAGAATTGAATTTTTTATTCAACATTTTGCAGTTATCAGCAAGAGGAAAAATGTCCAACAATTGAATAAGAGGGAAATTTTTCTCTTCGAGTAAATCCGAATGTCCGGATTACGGGATTATATAATTATATGATTCCTTGTCGCATCTTAGATTTTGCGGCCCGCATTAGGGTGTGATAAATGAAGAACCCTGTATTATCAATCGCGTTCTTTTTTTTCATACCAGTAATACGAGAGTTTAGAATTTTATCAAATCCAACCAAATTGTCGAGCACATTTTTTGGGTCCGAAAATATGCAATTTTACAGATAATCAAACAATAATTATCTGTTTTCAAGGATTGAAAATACTTGACCGACTTCTTTTCGTAATTTTAATTTTGAAGTAGAGTTCCACCAGGTAGCGGACCTGGAACGCAGGAACCAGGAGGTAGAGAACCCGGTACTCGAAATTCGCGGAGAGCGATTCTCATCCGTCCGCTCTGTTGCGCGGTTGTTTCCAGACTGAGGAATTCGGCTGGTTGATTTTCGTCGTCGACGATTACTATAGATCGATGACGTCGAGAAAAAAAAATTTTGGGTGACGTCACTTTCTGAACATCCAAACTTTGGTTTCGAACATTAATACTGTGTAATATGATGCGTGATGTATGATGTAAGATGTATGATATTCCTGATCTAAACGCGACCAATTCTCGGCCCCTCTTCGAACTTCACGGCAATTAATCTGCGGTTTGAGAACCGCGAAACCGCTAATTCCTCAAGCAATCAGATTCCACCCGACGATCGGACAATCGGATAAATTACGGAGAAATAAAACATGAATGCATGTCAGGAATGTTTTAGGTGCGAAAATTATTCAATTGGCTTGAAATTTAGGGGATTATACATGTTTGTTTCTTGGTATATTCATTTAT
Organism: Neodiprion pinetum; assembly: GCF_021155775.2. Lineage (NCBI taxonomy): Eukaryota > Metazoa > Arthropoda > Insecta > Hymenoptera > Diprionidae > Neodiprion > Neodiprion pinetum. The sequence goes on along the minus strand of NC_060237.1, from coordinate 7,750,432 downwards.
TTTTTTTCATTACTCGACGTTCAATAATTTCTGGATTAACAATCGATCGATCGAAATTTCGATGATTCACCGGAACTTTCTGATTCTATCTGAAATTCGTCATTTTTCACGAATATATGACATTGCAATGTACAGCGATTTAAACCGAACCACTGCCAGCTACCATTAACAATATTGGCAGTCCAGCTCTGCGGATGTAGAAAAAATCGTATCAGACTGCATGAAAAATGCGCATTGCTAGTAACGTATCGAGTATAACATGTATTTCCGCATTCGCATAAAGCAGCCGGGAACTCCCGATGCATCAAAGGTCCGATGCCTCGCAGAAAATGCGGCACTGGTCGTAAAATCATATACCTGTACAATATCTAGATATATACGCATATGCATTTCTGAAAATTAGTTGCAGGTATGATACCTCGTCCGATTTCACCGGTCTTTTATATTCAAACACGCACGGTACGTTCCACGGTTTTGAAAAATATCATATCACGGATGTAAAGTTGAATGGGACGAAAAAAGAAAAAGAAATACTACGTAATATTCAATAAATATAATAAAAAATAGAGATAAAACTATAATAATGCAGCCGTGAAGAATGTATGGCGTGTATCGATTTCAATAAACCGGTGAAATATTTATAATTACGATTTATTTGTTTCTTCCGATACGTGATTTAATAATATAAATTGTATACGTGTAAATGTACAATTTCACTGCATTTACAGAGAGAAAAATTTTTGTGTCGATCGAACATTGACAGTGATAATTTTGGTCAGTTTTAAAGAATGGCCTGCATTTTTGAAACGACACCGAAGAAGAAGAAGAAGAAGAATTACGGATCATGTTAAATTCCCGGCTTCTTACCTCGATCCGTTATCCAGTGTAGTAAAGTGTACTGGAATTCAAACCCGCAGCCTGTAGCCTCAAGCCTGCCGTACACTTTCGCAAATATTTTTCACTTTCACCTGCACCGTAAAACCCGAGGCACGAAACCTGAACAACGATATTGAAGGTAGGCAAGTCGCTCACCGCGGTTAAAGTATAATCGCAGGTTTATCCATCGATTCTGCCACATCCAGCCTGACGACGATGACTCCGAGACGCCGCTGAATTTCCGATTAGAAAAATTCACCAATTATTCCCGATCACTGTTGCAAATTTTCACAATTTTTTTTACCTCGCTTTTCACGCGATTGGAGTGATGGGGGTTTATTTATAATTATACTGGCGAAGTTTCCGTTCAAACGAACTGCTTCGAGAACTCGACTGAGACGGACGATTTTGAGTGAAAATTTGTAAGGAAAAAAAAAAAAAATAAAAATACGCGTCATCGAGAAGTTGTATAACGTGAAAGTGTGACGTGAAGGAGAATTTTCCTCGCTTTATGCGAGAAATAACGAGACGAGAGGTTGTGTATTATACATTATCCACAACGCGGATTAAAGTAGATGATTGAACCGAGAATTGAGAGAGGCAATTTTCCCAGGACATTACAGGTATATGCATAAGCTCCTTTGAGTATCACAAAGGCTGTGAGGAGGTTTATTAGATTTCATGGATACAGGATGAATTTCCAAAAGCAATTACACCTTTCCTCTTACCCATCGCGAATTTCGCTTCTTCGGAAATGAAACTTTACGTTAATTATACATATAAATTATACCTCTCACGTATAACATACAAATAAATCTGTAAAAGTAACCGTCGCGATAAATTATTACATAGTAAATTGTAGCACGAGAATGTTGCACGAAACTCGTTCAAAATAATAACCCGGTTATAAACATGACGTATATAACGCACATAGATTTACCGCACTTTATAACGACTTAGGAAAACTCTCACTCACTCACTCACTCATTCACTCACTCACTCACTCACTCACTGATTCGATATATTCCCTCTATAAGTCCAGTTACGTTTGTAAGAATTTCTCTCTCTCTCTCTCGCACGTCAGGTTTCCGCATGCGGTTGACACTTGGCGATGCGAAATCCCGTGCAATTCATCCGGGTGATTCGGGTCACACCCGAATTGCACTTGTTCGTCAAATATACGTGTGTGGTACGCAATTTATAGGCGAATAATTTCGCGGTTGCAAAAACAATTCCGCACTGTATTCGAATGTCGGCACTTCTTTCGCCGTTTTGACAAAATCCTGCGTGTTGCTTGAAAATAAAAAAAAAAAAACAACGAAGAAGAAGAAGAAGAAATTTCAGGGCGGTGTTCAGCGCGGTTTCCGATACGGCCGCCTTCGCGCGACTGAACTAACTCGAGGAAGCAGCAGAAAACGACACGCGACAATCGAGTTCCTGGAGCTCGGGGCCGCTTTCTGCGCATGCCGCAACCCCCAGAGAGCGAGGGAGAAGGGAGATCGAATTGGAGAACGAGAGAGAGAGAGAGAGATACGTGAATTATCAGCCCCGGCTTGGCTGAAGTCTCGTATTGCACGAATATACGCGGTTACGGATTAATTAAAATTGTTGTTGTTTCACGGATTTTCAACGATTTTTCATTGTTGATTTATTATTTCTTTGCTTCGTCACTTCGTCATCAGGTCGCAAATTTTTCCCGAAAGATAAGTATCACGTAAATCTGTAAAATGTGATTCTACTATTTTAGGGATAATCGTCTGAGAAAAATGTGCAGAAAATATGCGAATTAATCTGGTAATGATTTACTTTTTCGGAGAACAGAATACTTTCGTTTATTCGTTTTTCTTTTTCTGGACAGAAGATTTTACATTTTTTTTTTTTTCTTTTAGTTAAGTGTAAGGTGTAGATCCGGTTTTTAATTATTCTTTGAAATATGGTTATTGCCGAAAATTTGGCACGCGTCTTCGGCGAAAATGTACGATTTTTATTCAGACTCTACGGATTTATACTGCAATATTATAAATGTACAATTGGCACGTGGCTCGGATCTTTTTTTGAAACTGCCGTCAGAAGCTGCTGCTGAGGGAAGAAAAATAAAGCGACGTAACAACGGTTTCTTATACTCGTCGAAATCGAAGTGTTTGGGGATTTATGGGATCGAGTGTAGAGAAGAAAAAAAACTGTAAAGGTACGAAAACTGTTATCGAATTCAATGTCAAGTGAAATTTTATCCTGACAAATGCCAGCTTTGAAAACCTGGAATCTGACGTTGGTATTTTACCGTGAAAAAAAAAAAAGAAATGAAAAATTCAGAACTCTGATAGCTTCAAATAAATATTCATTTTGTTTATATAAATAAATTCACTACAAATCGCGTCATATAAATTATTGTTCAAATCCAAAATAATTTTACAACAAAGAGATTCTTTATGCAATTTTTTTACGCCTGCATGTAATTAATGAACTAACATACTTATTTCAGATTTTGTAAATTTAAACATTTAAACTAAAAATCTAAAAAGCGTTTAATCTAAATACGATGTTCAATCGCATTGCTGTTTTATTCCCTCACTGTGAAAAAGTATTTTCTTCGTGCGTGTAACACGTTACCTTGCGTACAGAGGATATCCCCGCGAATATACCATACAGGGGAGGAAAAGTTTTTAGGGCGTGGAAAAAGTTATGACGCGAAGAATTCAATCGTTGAAGAAAAAGCGATGAGTTGAAAAGTCGGCGAGGCGGCGTGTAACCAGCTATACAGAGGGATCGGTTTTCCTGAATACAAAAAAATTACGGGGATAAAATCCAGACACAGAAAGCGAGCGCGAAAAAACGAGGGAGTGGCAAAGACGCATCAATCTTCGAATCTCCAACCCAGGATCGGACTGAAATTTCTTTTCCGTCATCGAGAGAATTTTGTTTGAAAAACAAAAGAAATTTCTGGCCGTAATTTCAGCAATATTCAACCGCTTAACGTTACCTATAAGCAAGAAACAAAAAAATTGATTTTTCACAATAAAACGAAGCGATATTAAGTATTGAGCTTCTATCGTTGAAACGAGGAAATATTGGAACCGGTAACGAGGACTCGATTATAGCCGGAATCGCTTCGTTCCCTCGGGATTAGCAAGCAGCAGTGAGGTAAGTGTAAATTCTGTATCGTCGTTAACGGCTTCTCTGGTGCAGGTAAGTAGGCAATAAGTATTGCTCAACGAGAAACCCGTCTCAGGTTACACACACACACACACACAATGAACGCGATTCCAATTTGCATAAGCCAATAACTGCACCGGAATTAGTTCGTTCTTATCACCCTGGCGAGATTCGAAACCGCGTTTATTTCAACAGCCACACGTATTCGACCCTCAGCTGCGCGCGATGCGTTACAAATGGATAATTAGGAAAATACTAAACGCCCAAGCGCCGTGTCTCGATAAGTGTGCAATGGCTCCGTATTTCGATGAATTATAAAACAAGATGAAAAAGAAAAACATGCATCACGCATACAACGATCGTAGTATTTGCAGAATTACAATGAAGGGTTTTCGATTCAAGAACCCCTCTGGGTATAAGTAATAATTTCAAGTTCGCAGATTGTAAAACGGCGACAATTTTGCCTCTGCGTGGATCAAAAAGATGTGTCTAAAAGCGGATTTAAAACCTGAGCATAGATTAGGATTGGAATATAGATATAAGGATGCTAGCTGAAAAATATCCTTAAAGTAAAAGTGAAGTGACAAAATTCTGTATTATATTGCACGTTGAATTTACACACACGTAACTACATACATATATAACCGATCAAATCGAGAATTATGTAAATTTGCAAACGGTTCGAATTGCGACAAAATAATTTATACTCGTGCATAATAATATATTTAGGTATATCTATAGATATACAACTTTAGGAAAAATCATATTATACACATTTAAACATACATATGTATATACATGTATATGTATATGTATGAAGCGATCACCCGACATTAAGAGTAATTTATTGCACAAAAGGAAAGGAAAGGAATAAAGGATCCGCGATATAATATCGACAAGATATTTTTATTTCACACATGTAATACACACATTGATGTAACACAGCGATTATGCTGGCCGTTGAGCTTATGTTAATTATCCCATCGGTCGAGGCGGCGAAATATTCTTCCCGGATTCTTCATTAACCGATCGAGAAACTCGCAAGCGCGGAAAATTATCTCGCCTATATTATAACGCCTTTCGCGGTACGATTAATTATAGTTGAATTACAGTTTTTCCCGTACTGTTATTTTACCTGTGTACCATTTACCGAACACTCTGCGCGAATTATCCACGCGAAAAATAATTTCAAGCTTTTTTCCGCATGCGTAAATCTATTCGAAAAAAAAAAAAAAAAATATCTACTCGGTCTCGTACAAACGAGCAGCAATAACCCAACGCCTCATTGATCTTCAGGTATCTGCCTTATCGATTATAACGATCTCTCTCTCTCTCTCTCACTCTCTCGCACGCGCCTAATCGGGTGAAAAAATACTGTCAGATAAAAAAAGAATACACGAATAAAAAAAAAAAAAACACGAATAAGCGCGGGTCGCGACGAAGAGGTGAGTAGCTGAGAAAAACGGCTGACCAGGCGAAGGCATGGCCGTTTTTATACATATTCCTTATCTCTCGAAGCCGTTCTTCGCAATCATCCAAGAAGCTGACCGCCCCCCCCCCCCCCCATCCTGCCCCGCCCTCGAAACGGGGTCAACGAGATAATAAATGCAGTCAATGTGCAAAAAAATTGTATGGAAAAACTTGCAATATATGTACATATTTATATACAGCTGCAAAACTTGAGACGACAGCGACGACACTGAAGAAAAAATGTATAATGCGCTGACAAAAAATGAAAGAAAAAAAAAGAAAAATGACGCAAATTTGTCGACATATTTTTGATTATTGATCGGACGGAGGTTGGAAATGCGAGTGGCGACATCAAAGTGAACGGAAAAAGACGCCGCCGAATCGTATAAAAATTCTGTGGCTTACCAGACTAGGATTTAGAGGCAACGGTATCCGTCTAGAGTCTAGACGTTATAAAATCCGCAGGTCAAGTTCCAGGACACGCCGCCATATACGTCCTGCAGGACGTTCGAACGCGTTATACGTATAAGTTCATGGCTGCTGGACCTTATTTCTTCGTTCGATTCGATTTCCGTTTAGTATCTGCTCGCGACTGCAGCCGGCCGATAAATCTCTGCACTGCAGTCTTATACGCAGCACGGAAAAGATCCCTCTTCTCTTCTTCTATCTTATTCCAATACTTCCGACGTATCGAATTACCGTTTATAGTGGAATAAAGCGAGGAGGTGGAACCGAAGAAGCCGATTCGACGGTGATCGGTAAAGAGAATCCCTTCGTCCTGATCCTGATGCACATTCCTCGAGCCCAACTTCGCTTCCTTGATCCCTTCAGTTTCTATCCAGTTTCAAACTCGATCCGTACGATCGAACAAAACGCGAACACTTGGATGCCTCGGATATAGAGAAATCGACAGACGTTGTGGGATATCTAATCCTGCATTCAATTGAGGACGCACAAACCGCCGGTCAACGTTTTCCCTTTCATTATTTCTCAAGGGAACAGCTGTATGCGACAGCGAAACTCCAAAGTGTTTCGATTTATGTGATATTGATTAACCAGTTTCGCGAGACAAGTGTTAGATAAGTTCCTGCGGGTTAGTAGTCGAAGTGACGTCCAAGATTGGTGGACTTGAGTTACCGGTTATGATGTCAAGGTCAATCGGAGAGAAAGAGGTTCAATTTTCCCTGATATTCAGATGGCGTGTCTAATGGTATAAGGACGTATGCGCCATTGTAGGAACTTTCGCCACGCCTAAGGGTAAGAAGGCGTATTTTTTCCCCTTTTATATTGACGCGAAAAATACGAGGATACATTGGAAAACGTTGAAATTGAAAAATGGATAAATCAACGGTAAAAGGTCGTAAGTACTGACGGTTTTGCCCTTTTATCGCAAACTTTATGAAAAATAATCACGTACACTTATGGTGCATGTAACCTTGACGTCCTTATACCATCAGACAGGCGATGCAACACCACTCGTAAAGAGACGAAATTTCTCCGAGTATCTATCCGTTCGAGAGAATTTTCCCTGATCCGGTCCCTCGCTTGATAAGAATTAGAACTAATGACGCATCGAACTAATCAATGGTCCGTGAGTCTCTCCTATCAAGGGGATATTTTGTCCGATCGAGGCATTCGTTCGCTGAAAAGAGGATCGAAGGTCGACCTGTCCGAAGTTTAGAGTGGGCTCGAGGTTCAGCCACCCGAATGGAATCCGACCCGGCTAACCGTTAGCTAATACCTAACCCTAATGGTAGGTGTAGTCGGTGGGCACTGGTTATAAAAGGAGTATCGACGGTTACCTCTCTTTCCTGCCGCAGGGTCTGACCGCGTCGTAGCGGACGCTGAGCTTCCTTGCGTGATCCTTGGGCGTCCGAGATCCCTCGGCTCTTGTCTGAATGTGCAGATCCTTGAGGAGATTGGTGGGCCAACAATCGACGATGTTCGGTCATTTTATTTCAGTCGTTATCAAATTCTTATATTCGTAAGGTACGTTGAGAAAAATTTCATTTGTTACATTAAAAAAACTGTTTGAATATCGTTGGAATTACGAAAAACGAGGTACGCCTAACCATTTTGCGCTATCGTCGATCCTTTTTTGGTTATTGCAACGCAAAATCAGTTTCTGAAGTTTACTCTACTTTTTTAGTTACGCAAGGCTTTAACGTCGATTTATTCCTGCACATATTTTTCGATTGTGGTAAAAAATTAAAATAGTTAAGGACTGAGCGGTAACCGCAACTTAAAATTTCTCTCAGTGTAAGGTTTTAAAGGTTTGTTTGAAAATACGAAAATAGAAGGTACTGGAATTGTAAACGAAAGCTTGGATGTCGTTGCTTCATTTCGGATAACTTCAAAGTTCATAAAAATCTAGTAGATTCGTTCAACTTCGCTCTGCGATAGCTAGTTTCATTCTGTAATAGACTATTTATTACAAGTTCACTGAAGCATGTTTTTTCATGTTAATGTTACAAAATTTTTTCTGACACGGATTGTGATCATTAGAAAAAAAAAATCTGTTTCGGTAACATTGCAAAATGAGTCGTGGTATAAATTCTCATGATTTCTAAGATTTCATATAATTTCTTAAGATTACAAAGAGATTCCTGTAATCCTACATGATTTTTCATAACTACCAATGAATACCTTGATGATTACTAATGCGGAATGTTATTTTAATACTACTGATTTAAATATAACTACGAAGATTACGATACGAAACACCCCTTGATAGATTAAAAACGAACCAGATTAACTAGATTCTTAACAACTTTGAAGGGATTTGGAACGAAGCATAAATATCTAATTATAAACTTTCGTTTATCGTAATTTCAGTACTTTCTATCTTTTGACGTTTGATTCTCGTGTCTTTGGAAGCCAACAATTTGATCAATACTCAATGCACGACTATCTGGGAATAAAAGTGATAACACGCATCGATTTTTGGCCGACCAACCTCCTTAGCTTCGAGGGGTTCGTACGACTTGAAGAAGAATTCGTTTCCACCGACCCTTCGACGACTTCCAAGGCACTCGCAGCACCGCGGCATCCTGATCCTGATGTCTAATTACGTATTATCGCTAAGCACAGCACAGTTTCCGTCCCCTTTTCCGTCTCTCAACCGATCATCACCCACCAGCAGATGTTGTTGCAGACATTTCGAAGTTCGCACACGTTCTCGGGAAAAATAACTGCCACGTTACTCACGAGAATTCGGCTCCGTCTTTCGGCCACAGCCTTAGATATATAGCTATAATAATTCACCAGCTCGAAAAGCTGGGGTGTTTGCTTCGAGTAAACGTCTCTCTCTCTCTCTCTCTCTCGCTCTCTTTTCTCGATCACGAATCGATCTTTGGCAAATTGGCAAACACTCTCTATTCCTTTTTCTTTTCTCGAATTGCTCCTATCGCGGAATCAAATTGTTGACCGTCTGTTCGGAAAACGTAATAATATATTGACAATGAGATGTACTAATTCTCTCCGTCAATCCAGCCGTTCACTTTCTTCGTCAACACACGTCGGCTTCCGGCTTTGTAAGAATCTCCAATAAGCTTTACGGAGTTGTTTATCAAGTCAACGAAGACCCTTCAACGGAATCATAATAAGTTGAGCTCCAATTTGTGAGGAAGGAAATTTTGTATATTCGACAATTGCAATATTCTCGTCTCTCGTACGGTTCAGTTTCTGACAGTTTCCCGAGTAACTCCCAACTCCGGATGACAAGATCGATTACCTATTAGCGATGTAAAAAGCTCGTACACAAAAATCAAGCTCAACTCGGCTACTTCAAACTTCACACTTCACAATATCGCCAATTACTCCTCAGCAATGACCTTCGAAACCGTGCAACAATAAATTATCCGCACGAACGATTTCGTCGGTTCGAATTACCCGCGTTCCAATTCGGAAGTTAAATGGAACAAATTCGTTAGTTTCAGATAGTAACAGGGTCGCGTCATCCACAAAATTGATGAGAATCTTCACCGCAACCGGATGTACCCAGAGGGTATATTATAATAAACAGAAGGATCTCCCCCCTGTCTGCAGTGACTTGACTTTCCAAGACCAGATCCAAAGTGCTACTGAAAGGGTTTCTGCTCAAGTACCGAGGAGTCTGCTACACGTGTCACGTCGTTCTGTCCTTCTCGTAAAATGGTCTTCTTCCTCTTCTTCTTCCTCTTCTTCTTCTTCTTCTTCTTCTTCTTCTTCGTCTCGATGAATGTTACATAGAATTTAACGTGCAGTCTGTACACCGTACGCCCTAAGAAACCAACTTCAGTGCTAACGGATAAGTCAACAATTACTATTCACCAACAAATATGCCCCGTTTTATTTATGGAACCGGTTGTCTTTACGCGGCTTCATACGATGTAAATACGCTGTAACATCGCATTGAATGTGCTGGGAAAAAAAAAAAAACTACGGACGAAAAATCGGAATGGCAATGGTAATTAAAATTGTCAATTTCTTATTCTCTATTTGTTGCGAAGTGGGATTTGAATACAGCAAATTTTGAATAAATATCCAGCAAATTAGAAATGTTGGTAAATTTTCGTGAGTAAAATCTCACTCGTGTCTAGAAAATTTTGAATTTTTCATTTTTATTCTTATATAAAATCTGTGAGTAGTTTTGTCCTAAAAAAAAAGTATCATTTCAGTCCAAATAATTTCGAGAGTATCGTACGTTTGCGACGTCTTTGTCAATTCCCATTTTACTTCGAAATAGCGACGCTTGGCGGTAGCGATTTTTGAGAAACGTTATTAATCAACATCGTAATAAAAGCACGGAAGCGTCTGGGATAAGATTAGTTATAGAAACTTGGGCCTTATCGTGGGTCCCGAGTTCTGTTCCGATACGCGGAGGAAGAGCGAAGATCAACAACCCAAGAGTGTATTTCTTATCTCCGGATGCGGCGGCGGCTGCTGTTGCTGCGTATAATAGGATACAAGTGGAGAAGACGCGGCGCCCCGAGATATTCGCTAATATGAACAATGTTAAGCGTACATCTTTGAGTAACGGAAAAGCGTCTCGAACAATGTGTGGAATAATGAAAATTTGGATAATCCCGAATTGCGAAATACGTATAAAACCTAATCATGCGGTAGCAGCAGCAGCAGCAAAGCTCGCTCTCGGTACACGCTCGTTAAAAATGGTCACGTATATTAAACTCCTCGTTCTCGTCGGCGTCGATGAGAGGAGATGCAGCGATGCCTGCCGTTTCAACCGCGTGCAGACGTTAAAATTAGTTTTTGCCAGGATGCTGCAGCAACGGCTGCGGATCGTCGGGCGCCTCGGCCGTCTGCATACTTCCAGTGAAATCTTTTATACTTTTTCTCACTGCCGTATGTTCAGTCAGAGATATGCCCCGCGAATGTGCGTTACACCCCGTAAATAAAACGGAATTTATACACGCATGCATGTAAGTACGTGTAATGTACCTAAATTTGTAGCTTGCTTCGCATCTTTAGCTAGAAACGGAAATTCGGCAAGTATAGGCGATGGCTTATGGATCACCGTAAGAATTATCGGATGGCTGTTGTTCTAATATTCTTACTGCGGTTGGGTTCGTAAAAATTTTTTATACAAATATCTTACGTCAAACTTAAAAGTGACTACTTTGATCCTACACTGTGAATAACAACTTTCCGGTTCTATCAGCTTGAGAATGTATACAGAGACGTATAACAGTGGGGAAACAAAAATATGACAAACCGAAGCTTGAACAAAAAAGATTCAATTGAATTTGATTGAAAAATTCCTCGTACAAATTCAGATAAAAATATTTAAACGTCGTCACGGAAATGACATTCTTATGTTTTTTTTTTCACCGATACAATATATGAGGCGTTCCACCCCAAACCGATCTACGTCTGGCCTTGTCCGTCGACAATTTTATTTATTTTTAAATATGATGTAAAGAGTAGAAAAAAAAATCATCTGTCACTGAGTTTGAGCTTTTTATGAACCACGGGTTTGATTTTTACTGCTCCCAAAACCTCGAAAACCTAATTCCCTAACGAATAGCCCCCAATCGATTGGCTTTGAATGTTTCTCATGAATTCCTTGTTGAATAAAAAAACGACAGTTTTCAGACCAAGGTGGAATCGCTGCGGGAAAGCTTTCGGTTTGAAAGCTACATTAAAAACCAGTCACAATCGAATCTAATAACAATTTAAACAATACAATTATTCATATTCAATCCGATTTTTCTCACTTTTTAATTACTGTACTCGCAGTTACATCGCTGAATTAGAATTTCAAAGAACATTGTTCCGGATAATGACTACACCTAAGCGTATCCGTCATTACATGCATATACATCCGAAACGCACAATGCGTATGCAGCTTCGCGTGCGCAATATCGAATGCACGATTCATGCATAGTTAGAACACATCGCGAGGTATGCATAGGTAGGCGCATACGTATATGTATAATAAGGTATCCTCGCACCGGAACTCCCGCAACGGAACATCTGTTTATCATTGTTAACGGGTTAAGTATAATGTCAGTGCATGCGGCAAGACGGACGATCCTTGTTAGAGTTCCGGGTTTAAAGACCCCCCGGGGTTACAACTTACACCGGTGCCCTGCACCCTTTCCGCTTATCGCTGCAACGTCGACAATTAACGCACTGCACGCGCCCCGGTGTAATTACAGGCATTACAATCCCGACTGCATCGCAGCTGGGCATTTGGTCTTGTCCGTACGTTGTAACGATTCGAATATCCCCGCTTCGAACCGAAACAAGTATCTACTCCGTTGAAATTGACCCTGATTGTACGTCACGTGGTGTACACCTTCATTGTTGGAACACCGCGTGTAAAATTGATTATCCCGATATGTATCTGTTAGTTTATGTTCCTTGGAGAAGAGTTCAACTTCGATAACGAATGAAATAATTTATCGATCCGAAGATTCCGTTTCACGTAATCAAATCAGATTTGTAAAACATCGAATATACGAGGTATCTTCGACGATATAATTACACGGATACACGCTTGAACCAACCTGACACCGTCGTTGGTAACATCGATTGAACTGCTCTGCTGGTAATAAATGATTAGTGAATAAAAATACTCGAAAATGAATGAAGATAAAGAGAGTATTTGAAAAGGAATAAAGAAAAGTTAGCGAAACAATTTTAATGAAAGAAAAACGATTTCTATTTACAATTTTAACCAATCGGTGATAGTTGAAACTATAACGATGGTAAATTTAAACTAACTCGTAGAAAGAAATAGGAGCATTGACAGAAGACATTGTAATCGTTGGAAGAAAAAATTATTATTACTCAATTCAATTAATCAAAAACCACCAGTTCTCAAGATTTTGCCGCTAATTTTTATAACTGCGAAACGATGATGGAAAGAAATGTGCCTGAAGTTACGAAGGTTCGTTCGAACGAAAACACGTAAGCCACTTATTAAACCAAATGAGTTTTCGTCGTTGAAGTTTTGCACAAGTGAAATGATAAATTTATATATAAATTCGTACGTTAGTTTTTGAGAAAACTTGTGTATATACTAACAACGACTATGTGACCACGTTGTATAAAACTATGTTGAGGGAAAAAGTTATCATTTTGCGACTTTAGTATTGTCTAAAATTCGGTAAACCGTAAAAAAATTTAAACAATCTCTGTATAAAAATAACAAATCGTCGTTTATAATTGATTCCAATAGCCGATAAGAAACAATTGGAACTGTAAATAATTATTCCACCTGCCGCTGCAAACTTTGTTAAATTCAACAGATTATTCTTTCTCTGTGCAATTGTTTATTTAAACGCGTGCGTTACAAGACATTTGCGTACATTACGCAGCATCCTCATAACTATGCGGGAAAAGGACGACTACTCTCTTACACGTAGAGACCGGAGAGCCCGGAAAGCCAGAGAATCATTCCACCGAGTGGTTTTCTGGTTTTTAAACGTTGAACGACTGCAGCAGCATCAGAAATACGAGATAAAATCTTATATTTACATTCCCCAGCGATCTTTGGCCATATTTTTTACAGATAGACACGATTTGTTTATGCCGCGATCGAGAGATCGCGAATTATTCTCCCGACATCCCCTAAAATCGAGGATCCGAACCTCGATCTTCGTACTTTCCTTTTTCGCAGACGCTCCGTGAATTCGGCATACGGAATGCGCCGAGTTTTCGCGGGGAAAAAGCGAGGGAATAAATAAGCAAAAATTTATTCCGAATCGAGAATACTAAGCACCGCGTTTTCGCAGATTTAAGTCTTGCATGCATGGCCAAGGAAATTAAGAGGCACAACTTTTGATCGCCTGCACAAATCCTGCGAGACAGATCGTTACCTTTAATCCTGATGACCAATTTTTAATTTAAAGAATTGGGAGAAGGATTCAGTTACAAAGGTACACTCGCAACATGATTCGAGTACAATAAATCATGTAATTGGTTTCGGAAAACTGGTGACATTTTTTCAACAATAAACCTAATCAGCGAGTATCGTGCAATTTTTGTTGAGGAAATCCCTATTAGAGATTTAACCGTTTTCAGCTCAGCGATCAGAGATAAACATGATTAAATCTACCGGAAAATGAAGGGATGAAAAAAATCCGCGCTTCTGCAATTCTATAATTCCGCGGCGTAATTCGCACGATATATTGTTTTCTCCGTTTTTCCAATCAGCTTACAGAGCCAGAGGTAGAAATATTTCGATATATGTTGCGCCTGAATCAACGAAGGTATTATAGCTCTATATATGTATATTAAATGTATACCTATACTCATAGTACGTGTACAAAATATAATTCACAAAGAATATTTATAAGTATAACAGATACACATAATTCTCGGAATAAAATACAAACCACGAATTCACCTTAATAAACATAAAAAGCAATAAGGAAAAATATGTACAAATAATGAAAGAAAAATCATCCAAAAAAACGGTATTTTCAGTAATTAATTTGAAGAAACAACGAGGTTGAAAAATCGATCAAGACTCGCGCGATTCTCAATTTACGTTCATGAAAATCAGCTATAACGATTCAGCTGAATGGATAACTTCCGGCTGATTATTGTCCACGACAGAAATTCCAGAGATGGTTAATGTTTGGCCGTATGCGTAGAAGATTGAGAATGATGAAAAAAAAATTAGACAATTTTCCCGACGCGAAAGCAAAAAAAGTAGAGAAAAAAAAGGCAAATGTCAGGCAGAATCGTACGCTGTGATGCGTCGATTAGCATTGGAAATCTCGTTACGGACGACCAGCAGGCCGTAGTGACTAGTCGAACAACGCCTTTTTTTTTGGGGGAGTTTTCCCAATTCCGACGGAATTGTCATTGATTTTCGGTAAAGAATTAATTACAGTCATTTAACATGCATGTTAGTTATATCAATGACTGAACATCGAAAAACGTAAGTCAAAATCGGTCATTTTATAAGCCGGATATTATTTTCTTTCAAATCCTTCTTCTTCTTGTCATATTTGAAGTTTTCTATAATATATAATATATATATATATATAGTATTGTATATACTTCATAAAAATTTGGTTAAGGGGGAATTTGTCGTTTTACAAATTGACTGAAAAAAATATGATCTGAAATTCCTTCCAGCAAAATGTAGATTCTGGTAGTATGCGTTCGGAAAAAAAATTTCATCGCGGAAGATTGGAATTTCTTTTAGAATCTGAATTTTTTATCCCATCTTTTATAGTCATTTAAAAAATGAAAAACACGATATGATAAAAAATTTCACCGGATTCCCCTCTTAATGAGAGTCCGTACTACGAAAGTTTCCATGGTGTAGAAAATCATTTTTTACTTTTTATATATTCTCAAGTTTCTTTTAGGGCCTTCCACACGTATCATTATTATTATCATCATAATTAATTTTTTTTTTTTGCAACAAACCCAGTAGGTTTAACTGGGTCCAGAGAAATAATGCCCATGTTGATAGAACTCTGTTTAAACCCGACGACACAGTTTCATATTTTTCTAATTTGTTATGCGAACTTCAATTTCCATTTCCATTATTATCAACTTACTGCTTCCTTCAATGCACACCTTTACTCATTACGGAAGCAATTCGAATCAACATAGATTTAGTAGTTATAAGCAAGTTCTGAAAAGTGGTAGAGAAACGAAACACATAAAAAAAAACAAAAAGAAAAAATTGAAAAACCTCTACGAATAAATCATTTACGGAATAAGTTTAACGAACTTTTTCCGTACAGGTATGGTTAATTTAAAATTCAGAACACGGCGTGGGATAATCGTGGAAGGACACAGTATTTCATCGCCGGTAGTACGTATCAGCTGCCGCTGCTGCTGGTTTTACCGATGCTGGATGTAATTTCAGGCAGCAATTGCAGCAGCTGCAGCGCCTCTGAAACGGGGATAGTCGATATGGTCATTGACACTCGTTTTCCTTCTTCACTGAACTTCGCGCTCGCGCTGCACAAGCGATTCTTGGATGTAATTGCCGTACGGACCCGACGTACGCTGTCACATGCGTATAGGGCATTCCGTCAGCTAACTCGGCCGGAACGTAACGTTATTGTCCCAAAACTCTTGAAATTTTTTTTCTCGAAATACGATTCGTTTGTAAATTCTACTGTTTAGCTAAAAAATCTACGTTTGTTTAAATATTTATTTATTTACTTTGTACTTTTCTCGTGCTTAATTTTAGGTACCTAACGACTGTACGATTTATCCAACGATTTCCAAAGTTAAGAATAATATTTTATTCGATTATTCCATGCAAAGTTTCGTTCGTGTGTAATAAATTTAATACGCACTACCTGCAATAAGCCCATAAAATTTTGCAACGTGCATAATTCATTAATGGTATTTAATGAACAGTATTTGTGGTAAGAATTTGACAAGATAAAAAAATAACAAAAAAAAAAAACGCAAGAAACAATCGTCACACATAAAACAGAATAAGACTGTGAAGTTAAATGAAACTAGCATGGAATATCCCATATTTAACTATACATACATATGCTTAAGTTATGAGATATTTCAACTGACCAACTTTTATTTCCCTTGTGATCTGCGAATGCTTCGATTTCTCGTGTACTAAAAATCCAATTACACGCGGAAATTAAAAAAAAAAAAACATGATAATAAAATATACCATGTACGCGACTACATAATCTGATCTAGAAATGCGAAGGGACATGTTCGTTTTTGACAAGAAAAAAAAATTAAAATAAGAAGGCTGCATTAATCAAAATTCAAACCGTCTTTCCGTGCAGTCCGTTGTATATAATCTGCCGGTATAATTACGAAATTATACGCCGTTGGCAAGGACAGCCACTTCGTTACGTCTGTGTGCGAATATTCTTGCACACAACTCGTAAACTTTAACTATAAACATAACATATATATATAAAATATATATATACATATACATATATACACGTGCATCGGCCGCGTTAATTATTCCTTCCCAGGAAAAAATACCTAAGAAAAAAAAAATAAAATAAAATAAAAAAAATTCCAAAAGCACGAACGGTCGAAAGAATTTAACTCACACTCCAGCGTCTACCTACACCTACCTAAACCTACACTCATCTATCGATGTAAATTATGCAATTTACAAAAGATGGGACATGTCGCCTGCCCGGAGATTTTGCAAGGGTATTTTCAACATCCACAATAATAGTACCTGAGTAAATCATCGAAATTGCGTGAAAGAAAAATGTTTTTGCTCTATGGAATTCTATTCGACCATTTTTTTTTGCATGGATTATACAGGGATCTACTGATAAAAGGAATGAAAAATCAATGTCGGGTGTTTTGAACACCAAGATAAACTGTCCTCGAATCTAGAATTACTGTGTTACACGATTACGCAATGACCGCATCTCTTTTGTACACACGATTATAAAATAACGTAACGAAATTCATAACGTATCTTCGATTTAGCGCACATCCGGTTCGCGTAATGGCATTGGTCCTACACGGAAATACTTGTTATTCGTCACCTTTCGATGGTCAATGGCTCTGACACAAACGGACGAAATTAACATAACAAGCCGATTTTATCGACTGTTTCCGACGTTATCCGAGACAAGATAGGATTTTAGACCATCTTGAGTCCGGATATCGATTTACGATAATCGCTGCGAAAAATAATTATCTATATTTCTCAATGTGTATAAGATGTAAATTGAATCATTAATCGCAGGATATCCGAGATGTTAACAAGTATTATTTTCGTTTTATTTAAACACGAAAGGATTTCGTACAATACATCGCATGGTTCGACAAATTTACAACTGATTTTTGCGAAAAATGGTCAAACTTTTTATCCAGAATAAATTATACGATAACTTTCCCTGATTTGACCTTCGAGCGGGAAGTTTTGAAACGTCTTAAAGTTAGCTGATGAAATGTGATTTTTCGTAAAGGAGAATAGCGAAAGAGAGTCTTTCGAAGCTGAGAATCGGTCGAGAATAAAATTATTCAAGTAATGCGTTGATGAAAGGCGATGGATGGAAGAAGCCGAGAGACGTATTATTTACAGAGTATAATATTTAACGTACTCGCTGAGAGAACGAGAATATTACACATGCGCGATTTCGCGGGAATTCGCGATACGTATCAAAGAGGCGTCAGGATGCCGGGTACATAAAAGAAGTCGTTTTCAACTTTTTACACATCTTCTATTTTCAAAGCGATATCGCAGGAAGTATACGCACAGTGATACACGGTGTGTATACGTATACGTATAAACGAGCGGAAGTTCGCTTGACGCGATGAATTTAAAATGCGTGCTGCTGCTGCAGCGATATAATTATAACTTGAATAAAAACTAGCGAACAAGTGGATAACTGTTACAAAAAGATGGCACAGGCAGGAAATAGATTTTAACGCCGATTCGCAAAATAAATACTTGTATTTTTGATCAAAAAAGATAACAAAAAAAAAAAAAAAGAACCTCCCATCCTTGCAGAGTGACGCGGAGGTGCAAAATAACGGAAGTTGATTCTCTATAAGCATAAATTGCACGAGTCATCAAATTTGTGGAAATAATAACAATTTCTCGGTATATGACCTGTAACATCTCAAGCTTTTCCGAGTTTTTTATGCGTACATCTTCTTATATTAAATTTCTCTACACGAAAGCACAGAGAGAAGAAGTTCGCATCGTGCGATATAGATAGAAATAAAATTTACAACAAGGAAAGTTTGGTAATTTTGAATGCGCGGCATTATTGTGTAATAACAAGATTCTTTCAAAGTGGATTATACAAAGCGGCTCTCTGTGTGGTGCGGTGCCAGCCTATTTACGTTTCGCGTTGTATGCCCAACACTATAATAACGAGGCATAGAGCATTGTACCTGCAGACATCCGTGCTGCAAATAAGAAAAGACGATGATGAAAGAGATGAAGGGATATGACGGAACCAGCTCTTGCGGAATATCCGCGAAACACAGAAGAGAGATAAGCGTTGCGCGACTTTTTCTGATGCCGCAAGCTAGGGCGTTGAATCATTCTCGGAATTCACATCTCATCGTCATCGGATCGTCGTTTCTTCACAACTTTTTATCACATGCAACGAATCATGCCCGGCACCGACGCAGAAATTACGAGCAAGATTGAAACATTGAACAAGTATAACGCTGTATCGACTTACACGACCTTTCACCAAGCGTAAAGGTAAAAACGCGTATTTTTTCCCCTTTTGTAGTTACGCGAAAAATATAAGGATGCAGTCAGAAACGTTGAGATTGAAAAATGGATTCATCAACGACGAAAGGTTGTAAGTACCGATGGTTATGCCCTTTTATCGCGAACTTTATGAAAAATAATCAGGTATATTTATGGTGTAAGATCGCATGTGCCCACATACGACCTTGTACCGTTACGTTTGATGTTACTTTTTGAGAAGATAAACAATTTTCAACATTTTTCCTAAAATCGCCGAATGCTTACGTTTCAAAGGTTATTAAAACGTTTGCGACAAAGAAATTGGCGGATACGACCCTTTACTCTTACGTTCGATATCATTTTTTGAAGAAATATAAAAAAATTTCGATTCTTGCCGAAATTGATAAATCTTGATGGTTCGAAGGTTTCCGCATCGTTTACGATAAAAACATGAAAATGGCGAATGCGACTTTATATCATTTATAAACGCGATGAATAAAGATATATTTTGTTGCTGAAAAGGCGTATCCACCAAACGTAAGACCTTTTATCTTCATTTGTTTTTTCGGCCAATTTTAGTATAGATACGCGTTCTGAGTGCTTTCCTAGCGAATGCCGCGAAAAAAAAAAAATTATACGCCCACTTACCACCAATTTCGCCTTCTCGGCGCATACGTCTTTATACCATTAGACACACGATGCATAAACGACTATTTGGCAACTTCGGAGATGAGGATAAAATTACTAAAGTTACTGTAACTATGCGAGTTCATGAAAAATCTTTACTTTCCACCTTCGGGAACATCTAAAATTTCGTGAACCATGACAAATAATATATACTCATATTTTTCAAAAACAACTCGTTGAAAATCATTCTAAAATTGCGCGATAACGATTTTTTCCTGATGTTTCGTTACGTTACGTTATACTGATTTCCGACTCCGAGTATAACCTTCGGAGAGAAGACCTTCCTTTATTGCAAGGCTTGCTGAACTTTGATTACAAATTTCGTTTTCCCCTAAAAGTCCACGGTTACATTTAACTACACTGCAGTGTCCAAATTTGGCAACGATTGTCTTACCGAAAACTTTTCTCACAATTATTTGATGTTACAAGTTAACCAACTTGACGGCGTGGGTGCCTAAAAAGTATTTGTATGAAGGCCAGTAGGTTGCTGAGAAGCAGCCCACGCATAACGTTCAATTCAAAGAGAAGAGATAACACGGCCCATACATGCATACGTACGAGGATCGTGGTTTTTCTTATCCATTCGTTTTTCTCGTTCCCGTCGTTCTCTCTCTCTCTCTCTCTCTCTCTCTCTCTCTCTCTCTCTCTCTCTCTCTCTCTCTCTCTCTCTCTCTCTCTCTCTCTCTCTCTCTCTCTCTCTCTCTCTCTCTCTCTCTCTCTCTCTCTCTCTCTCTCTCTCTCTCTCTCTCTCTCTCTCTCTCTCTCTCTCTCTCTCTCTCTCTCTCTCTCTCTCTCTCACGACGAGCCTACACACAACATTCCAAAGAGGGCGGACACTCACCTCAGCCTTCTTACAGCGTTGCATCTTCCGCTCTCATCCCCGGGATCGAGTGGGTACGATACTCTCTACTCGGTCCGTTCCATTCAAATTGTTATGGGTGCGCGTCCCTCCGACAACCTGCAACGTGGAATGCGGAGGATTTGAGCGTAAGGAGAGCCGATTTCAAAGTCGGTGTCACATTGATGTTACGGAAAATCCGAGAGAAGAAATCACCATTGTCCTGGTGTTTGATGATTTGGCCAGAATTTAATCGGTAATATACGCATTTTTAGGTATAGCTATTTTATTATTGAGATTTACCGATTTGGATATGCAATCCTAGAATCGCGAAACAACGATTTTTCACATAGTCACGCATCGCGTTACGAAATTCATGATCATTCAAAAAGTGCAGTAAAAAATTCGGATGAAATTTTCTCTATACAAACTCCGGCGTCCAGAATGCGATTTAAAAATTTATACATCAATTAGGTGGTGTACATTTCAGTTGAAGAAAAATAATTTATTACCTCAACGATATGATAACGAAAATTGAAGACTCGATTCAGTTGAATTTTAGTGTAAAGAAATATCTCTTCATTAAACTTGGGAAAACTCGATCGCGTTATAAGGTCTAATTTTGTTTTCAATAGTCATATCGTATAGTTTGTACAATATCAGTAAATCAAGATTTATTTCGATTATATTTGAATCTATTCACTAGAAATCGTCTAAAATTGTAATAAAAAATCAAGTTGGCTTTTTCAATTAAAATTCACAGATTTAAAATTGTTTCTCAGCTACCCTAAAAAGATGATTCTCTTCTGACTAACTTCACGATCTTATTTCATTCAGTATATTCTTTCTTCCCGAAAAATTCCCAATTCTTTTAAAACTCGAGAGTAGATTTTCTTCCCGCGTGACGTTTCGAAGCCTCGATTATCGGACTGAGTATAAACCTCTTTACTATGTTTATTTTTAACAAGTACGCGGGGGAATGCGGGCGAACGAGAGGCGAGAAGGATAACGCCCACGTACTCGCCATGTGTGTTGCTGATCGGAGAACGAGAAAGAGAATAAGAATGAGAAAGCGAATGAGAATGAGAATGAGTCAGTCAACGTCAGTCGACGAGCCTCGCCGTCGCCGGGAGTTTATAAGCTTTGTCGCTTTGCGTTGCCGGACTTTTTCAACCTCTCCGACAACTCGAACCCAACGAAACCCTATCATCGAACATATTTAAATATACCCAAAGACACGCGGTACAATATTATCCATCATGCGATAAAGTAGTACAGCCTTTTGTTTTGTACAGCAATCGAACTCTTACTGCTTCAAATTTTGGACGAATCGACTCTACAGGTTGAAGAAAAAAAACCTCGCATTCGTTTTTTATCTCCTTCTCTCGTCGGATCATTGATAAAAGCTCAATTTTTACGTCGATTCGAAAAAGAAACCAAGTGTTGCAGTAGGTACAGGTACGTGTAAGGGGAACAAAAACCGGATTTCGAGGCAGTAATTGTATGTCATTAGAAACCGGAAGTCAAGAATAACAACGAAAAACGTACACCAGCCAGTGAAATGTAGTAGGTATGTTCTAACTCACCATAAATAGATAGAAGCGAAGCGGCGTCTTACTAACGAAGATAGCCAAGTGAGAGGAGTTTGGTCAACACGACACGCCCGGCACACTGTTCGAATCACTCTCAATATAAACAAACATTGAACCACATCATCACCGTAATCGAATCACAAACATCATCATCACACGTTGAATATAAATAACCATATACATCGGCGTATCCAGGACGATTATCGTCGAGTTTCTTCTGGTATGATACGTAAGACGAACTATGAAACACTGAACAAAACCACTAGACGTTCAACGGCTGTAACACACCGCGTATAGATTTACGGGAACAAAGAGGATAACGAGAAAGGATGTGGAAAGAAAAGAAATAAGGGGGGATAGGTGAAAACAGTCGAATACGCGTACTCCTTCCGCTTTATAACGAGAATAAATGAGATAACCTAGGCGGTGGTTGTTGCAGAGCGACGAAAAACCGACGCGCCGCTCCTCGTAAGCCGAAGACGCCGAAACGGCGTTTGAGACCGGAAAACTGAGATAAACTACTCGGCGCGGTCAACCTTGCACGGGATAAATTATCCTCGAAAAACACCTGCAGCTATCGGTGTAGCATGGCTGCTGCTGCCGCGGCGATACTGGATGCGAGAATAGGCAACAGGTTCGTCGGAGGGGGGAGAGAGAAGAGAAGAGAAGCGGCGGTGGTCAGCGGCTCGGCAGGTAGATCGCCCGCCATCATGCCTCCAGTTCCTGCCCCAGCATCCAGCAACAGGTTGGCGGGGAAAGAAGAGGCGAGGAGGGCGAGGGATCACGGAATGAACAGAGGACTCGCCTGTAAGCCGGGCTCCTAATCCATATCCGACAATATTACACTGCAGCGTGCGTCACAGGACGGTTGTCGAAGGGCTTCGTTTACGATCACGCCGCGCAGCTGTCGTTATTACACTATTTCTCAACTTATTTACTGATTCTTACGCCGAGTATGTAATGGCAGGCGTCGCCTCCTTCGATTTTTCGCTGGGAAACAAATGAACGCTTACCGACTCGTATCTTATTCAGCTACGTTCAGGCGTTCGATTCCCTACGTCACAGCGACGATTTTCAGTTGTTCGTAACGCTTTTGCATACCGATATCGGTTTGTTAACATTGCATCGTAATTTTTCCCCGCATGGAATATGAGTCATGAGGACTAATTTATTAAATCATCGCACGAACAACGATACTCGAATTAGCCATCGTGTCCGATTGATCTAGTAATATACTCGCTTCGAGGAGCACGACTTTGATGCGACATCCAGATTCCTAATGTATTTAGAAATTCTTACCAATTTGTACTCTGAACTTGTCGATTCCGTGTGGCAAGGAGACGTGGATGTTCTGTAATTTCATCACAGGCTATGAAGGAAGTTTTCCATTCACAGCTAATCCCTCATTGATCGTAAAGAGTTTTAGCACCTTCTTCAGCGTTTATCAGCACTGAAAACCAACGCAACAAGTGCCGCGCGACGTGAAGTTCGAAGCGGAACAGGATGCCGAAAATTCGCGAACATCTCGCAACTAGTGCCACCTGCACGTCAAAATGTAAAAGCGAAGTGAAAACAGACGGTGGCGTTATCTAGCGTCGAAGAATAAAACAGTTTTCGTTCAGTATCGTTATCCTGTTTGCTCTGCGGTTTCTTGACTAACTTCGTCTCGCTTGAGATATAAAAACGAGGGGGAAAAAGATATACCAGGCGACGTCTTGTGCCGTTCGTTGGGAGCTGTCAATTTTGACAAAGCACGGAACGAGATGTCTGACGTTTGTAGATAACAGTTTAAAATTGCAACAGTTGACTGATTTTCTCAAGCGTGAAGATGTGCGATTCGAGTAATAAAAAGCGATGACGCTTCTACTTCGCGGTAGATAAAAAAAAAAGAGAAGAAAATGCACAGTGCAACGAGGTTTTGTTTGTTCGCGAAAAAGATATTGCTACTGTTGCTGCTCGTCGTCGTGCGATAGAAACTGGCTTCATTCCCTTCTCTACGCTCACCGTTCTTCCAACAAGCTCGGAGGGATTATTTGTGTCACTTTGTTTAACAGGCACGCCTAACCTTCGCGTGACTTACAAACTCGTTGACGAGGTTTCTTCTGTTACCCGAGAAATCGGAACGCGGCTGTGATCGAAAATGGCATGTGTACTGCTCAATCAGGACAATGTTCGCATAAAAATACCGTCCTCGGAGACGATCGAGAACGTGACCTACTACGAGATTGAAGTTATGGTGTCGTCGATCAAATGGACTCTGAGGCACAGATACAACGATTTCGCCGAACTCCACGAGACCCTCGTGGCCGAGCACTGCGTCGAGAAGGATATTCTGCCCCCGAAAAAGTTGATCGGCAACAAGAGCGAAGGGTTTATAGAGAAGCGGAGAATCGCCCTCGAGACCTATCTCAACTCGGTCTACACCTACCTGAAAAAAGCTATGCCGAGGGAGCTCGCTTTGTTCCTTGAATTTCACGTTTACGACATATTTTTTCTACTGCAGAACATGGCACTTCGATTCTTCAACGAAGGTGTTACCATCCTTGAAAATTCACAGTTTCACACCTTTGATCTAGTCCAGGTATTGTAATTTCTCTCTTGATTCTGCTACTCGCGAGCCAAAATATGGAGCAATCTTGAAATTATTAGAATTTGTGCACAATCAGCTTAATTATGAGAGCATTGTTATTCATTTAATGGAACTCACCTCCCTTCATTCTGATTCCGCATTTTTTATTGCAGCTCTACGCCATCAGCAAAAGACTGAAGCAGCCTCGTTCTCCCCTCGAAGTTGTCGATCGAAAGTTCGACTTTAGCCATGTCTTGGACTTCAATTCGCACTTAAGAAGCCTCGTGGTTGAAGGGAGCAGCGCTCCTTACGGTACAAGCAACATTGTGCCGTGTACTCTTCCAGTGGAATTTTCTACGTTTAGGAGCGTCGAGAATCTCACGATCGATGGGTATTCTGTGAACAGGATTTACAACATGGGAAATCTACGAGACACTGTGAAGGTTTTAAAGGTCCACAATACCTCGTTGAAGAACATCGTCGAACTTGCGATGTGCGAAGAGGTTCACAGGCACATTGCTAATGCGAACGATTCTCACCTTTGGTTAAAAGTCACGCAGTTGGATTTAAGCAGAAATAGAATCGAGACTATCGACGAAGCGATCAGACTTCTGCCCCACATCGAATCTCTGACTTTAAACAACAATGCGTTGTCCGAAATATCGAATGTTACCCTGCTTCCAAGATTGTCTGAGCTTCACTTAGCATCCAACAATTTCACGTCGTTACCTGACAATCTGCATACCAAGTTGGGGAACATTGTTTATATTGACCTTTCGCAGAACAAATTGAGCTCCTTGTCCGCCTTCGCAAAATTGTATTCATTAGAGGGATTGGACATTAGTTGCAACCACATCGAGGACATTGAGGAGATAAAATACGTCGGGTGTTTGCCCTGTTTGGAGAATTTGATGCTTACAGGGAATCCGGTTTCGACTATTGTTGATTACAGAGTCAAAGTATTACAGCCGTTTGGCAAAAGAGCAGCTGAAATTTGCTTGGATAATGAAAGACCAAACCAAAAGGAATTGGACACTGTTTCTATTTTACAAGCGCTCAGAATAGCGCGAGAAGGTAAACCTGTTGTCTTTAATGCCAATGACGAAGCTTTGTTCTCAGCGCAAGTTCCGAGCAGTTAGATTAAGCGTTACTTCGAAGTTAAGTGCACATGCAACACGCACTTGTTATAAAAGTGTCGAAAAAGAAGGAAAAAAGCTAAAGAAAAGAGAGAAATGCTTCGTCACTCAAAATTAGACAATATTCAGTGCAAAGAGACGACTTTCGTATGTTGTAGTTGGTAGATTGGTCGAAAATTAGATTTTTAAGTATTTTTAATAACGATGAGCAATTAGCATTTTTACCAATTTCGACATGATCAAAGGCACTTTGTCCAGGTTTGTACCTTTTCATGACCCATTTTCTAATTCGTACCAACGTTAGGGTTGTATTCAACGACAGGAAACTTTCCCCAGAATCCTGCATTAGTATTCTGCATAACTGTCAGGTTAGTCTAGTCGCAGCTGATTTTTAAACTACTCGTTACCAAAGGTTAGGAACCAAGTTTGCGAAGTGTATCAGACTTCTGATAAACATTGCAGAACTTATAAAATGATAGATAAAGTTCTTTGCGAGGCTCAGTCCACTTAGTATTCAGTAGGGTATTTTCATTCTGTGTTTAGAGAGGATTTTCTTATCTCTCACTCACCGCATCCCATCTAAAGTAAATATTAATAATTGTTTATTACATTGAATATTGAACAAGATCAATTTTCGCATGTATGTACATAGTGAGAGATGTGCATTGAAAAGTTTTGTTTCTTTACGCCACCTACTTACAACAAGCAGGTCATAACTTAGTAATGTAAAATCTGATACAATAATCCATCAGTATGGGTACAATGTTATTTTTCTGACCTTGCAGTCAATTTTAATTAGATCGATAGTTTGCAATGAAGTTATTCTATTTTATTGATTTATTTAATTTTTCTTTCAATTCAATTCGGTGATATCTATTCAGTATGCTATACCAAAACTCAGTAGATAATAAGAATGAAACGGAAAAAGAAAACCATTGAAAATAAAGAATTAAATGGATATCGTTTTTACGACTACAAAGCTTCGGCTGTGTAGACTGAATTATATTACTCACGTACAATATCCATATATAGTCACGTATACGATATTTACACGCAGTCGGGTATAGTTAGCCAGGGTAGGTTTGTAGCAGGCATTCGAAACAATTCACGGTAAACCCCCATAACACTATTCTCCATTATTCTTTTGATACTCAATACTAAGACTAGAATTAATCTCCAATATGTATATTTACCACAAATTTGATATTAATGACGTCTGAAGTCGTTGTAATCACACAATGGAAAAACAAGAACGGAGACTAAAGACGAATCGAATATAATATATTATTTTAAAATTGAAATTCTAAAGAGGAAGATAGTCGAAATGAGATATAGTGTAAGATGAATTACTGTACATGAATATTTTTATTAATATATGTGTACCTATATATATATTATATATATGTATAAATAATCTGAATCTATACATGCGTCACTATTATTCTGTACATAAAACGAATCACTATTTTGTCAATAAAGTGAAAATCTGTGATATAAAACGGCCTGACTTTTATCGTAGGGATCAACACGCGAATAGAATATTGGTATAACAACAATATCGCGCACGTTACACCGATATTTCATGATGCTATTGTGGCGTATATAAATGTAAGTACTATGACCGATGAAAATTAAATTCTGAATATGCCGTGACGATTTTATTCTTCGCCTTGAAAATAAGGACAGAAAACAAAAAAACATAATAAATTATCGATCACCGTCGTTTTATCTTAAACACCAATTGACAATCAGTAATTAATATCGTAATTGTACAGCGTTTAGCGTATTTTGTGGAAACAAATGGAAGAAGCATGCATATACATAGACATGTATTATACGCATATAACGATGTTCGGTAGAAGCACTAATCGGCGATACGACCGAAAACTCTAATCGGTAACATGACATTCCACAAATAACTTCTTTCTTCTCTTGCATAGTTCGCCGAAGCAGAAACAGATAACGATTAATCGTAAAACTAGGTAATAACTGATGTTAATATACGTGTACACGACTAGAAAAAAAATAAGATTTACAGTTGTTTCGTTCGAACTTTAATTTTATTCTTCGTATAATATATATATATATATATGCCATTTCGAAAGTATTAAAATATTCATAAATAATATTAATAATGATGTAATCGTATAATCTGTTTACATATAGATATACATTTACTAGGCACTGTTGTTTTTTCTTTCTTACATTTTTCTCGTTTATTAGTCTTTTGAGTTACACCTACACTATATAACACGTGTGTGGTTGTGTGTGAATATATAAATTACACTTTCGTAAATAAAATTCTTTCAACTCGTCAACACGTATATAAAGAGGATTGCCAATCGTTATACTGCAGTTGTTATTATAGTTTCCTCTGGTCACGATAATTAATCAAACAGATAATTAATTATGCGTCGGAACTTTCTTTTCGAGTATAGCCGTTCAGTTGTCGTCCTGTGAGTGTATGCAGACAATTTCTCATCTATAATGTTATATGTATCGCAAATTATCCATACCGAAAAACCCGACGATATTCCGAATCTTGTTTTTTTATGAGACGCGATTGTGCATCGAGAATGTACCACGTACTATACTTGAAACTAAATATTTGCGATTCCCTCTGGCTCTGCTCATCGACAATTAGCTATACTTCGTTTCTATTACACATATGCATAGGAGTATAATACAGTTGAACAGATATTCAAAAGCAATCCTGTAATATTTAATTGCACATAGCGTGACGCTTAATATCAAATTATTACTATTATTGTTATTATTTTTTATTTATTTCTACCATTTCAAGCACAGGGTCAATAATAACGCAACGATTTCATTCAATTATATCCAAATTTTTTTATTCTCTTGTTTGCAGTTAATCTTGTGTATATAGTCTTGTCGAAAATTATCAACGAGTTTAAATTCACCCCTGCGGGAGGAAAAAATTTCGATAACATTTATGCGATTCACTTCCAAACATGTACATATATAATATTACAAATAAAGGGGGGAAAAAAAAGTAATATCTTTTTATTTTTATTTTTATTCTTTTATTTAAACAAATATTCAATTTTTAACGATCTATGAAAACTTGAAACAATAAATACTTTTTTGAGTCATTCGGCTTTCTGTTTAATTTTCCCTCTTCTTCTTTTTGTGCGAAAAATTTAATTCAATTTTTCGTCTTTCCGAAACCTACGTTTTTCTTTTGCCTTTTTCATCTTCTTTCTTTGAAGCACGATATTGCAATGTATCAATATTTCACCGTGCAACAAACCGAAACGTTATGTAAATAAATATCGAATACGCCGAAATAAATTTTAATCGTTACACCGGATTGACATTATACTAAGTGTGAAAAAAAGTTCTATAATATCGCCGGTAGTCAGCAGGTGGGGTGAAAAAGGAAATTTATAGGCATATATCAGGAAAGGTTGACAGGAACGCTACTGCGACGCAGCGTGTCAGGATAGGATAATGAAGAGGAGAGGGAGGAGGAGGAAGAGGAGGAAGAGGAGGAAGTGGATTTATATAATCGTTAAATAAAATAATATACGTAAATAAATATATGGATATTTATTTATGCGCAATCGGGATGAGTGTTTCTCCTGATCCTAAGGGCAGAGGTGCTTCGACTGTTAGAACACCATCTTTGCTCAGCGATGACTTGATGCTTTCCGGATTGGTGCCTTTGGGCAGCAAGAACTCCCGGTTGTATTCCCTGTAGACAGATTTGCTCTCGGATTTTTCCTCGTGTTTAGCGTGAACCTGAAACAATCGAATAATAACCATCGTTTTAACATCATTTCTGCATCGTCACATACTTCACGATTATATATTTATACAGGAACAAATTATGAGCTGAATGTATTTCTACTGTACGATATAGCAAATCGAACAGGCATACCAGTTGGGTGAAAAATTGGGAATTGTAAGACCAGAGTTTGAAGAATATGAAGAATAACGTTGCTCGACTCAAACCGTTGGAAAATGACAAATATTCGGATTTTTAATTTAAATATTAATGTTCAAGTATAAGAATTGCGCTGACACTTTTCTGCTTCGACTGTACTTCGTACACATCGTTAATTAACAACGTGTAAGCGTCTGCCTCTTTCAGATGCGTCTACACTCAGGCCGTATCGTGCAGAACGTCATCGAAGCGTATAAACTATAATATAATACAATCTTGTGGGTTTTGTGCTTGTTATATATGTACACATACCTCTTCACCCACACGATGTCTATGCGTATAACAACGCTTACAAATACAAGCATATAAGCTGAGTTTACGTATGAAGTTGGAAAAGAAGACGCCTGTTAAAATATATGCTCGAGAAAAAGAGATAAAAAGAAATACGTATCTCCTTCTGTATTTGCCTACGCATAGGTATACGCTTATACGGCTTATAAGTGTGCGAGCGTTGCGCCGCGCAGTTCTCACCGTCTAACCAAACGCCCCTCAGGCTATAACGCACACCGAATGACGGAATTTCTATAAATACATACTATCCCGTTGTCCTGCTGCATCAGCAGCAACAGAACCGCGGTTGCTGTCGATATTCAATTTTGTAGCAACGCTCGAAAAATCGTACGAATCAATGATAACGAAGCAGCATTAATCGCGGCTGCAGGCGTTTGATTTATCTGTCAATCGATGAACAACGATATCAAAAATCCGAATACAAGAGATGAATTGCTCTCGTTACTATTCTCCATTATTTTCGTACAACACGTACAATGCGCACAGAGATAAAGAAAACGGCCTTGAATATAATTGTAATTACAATTACACAATATCTGTAATGTAAGTTTTCGTGCCGAGAATTACTAAAAATCTTCACACGTCTGTGGTACACCTGTGCAAATAAACGGCAATGCCGATGGTAACGACGTTTAAGAGAACCTGATCCTCCGTGTCGCTCGGGGCTCGAGTTGAAATTCGTCATCGCTTGACCCTAGGACATAACGACAATGACTAGAGTCTGGCGTTTGACATTCTCCTGTGACTAATTCATCTAGTTTCAGTCGCCTGTACATGGATCGTATAAGAGAATATCCGAAAGTCTTTAACGGTACTTTTTAGAAGCAGAAGTGTTCGAATTCAAACAAGTGTAACTTCGCTTCAAGACTGATTCGAGAGTCGAGGAAAAAAATGATCGAGCGATTAGCTCGTAATCTCTAAACTTTAAATCGGGCATGAATAAGGATTTCTGGATCACGTCTCGATGCTCACGCTCGAAACTGCGCACGCGATGCACGCGAGCTGCAATGTCGACGTCGGCAAACGTGACGTGACGTTAACTTGTCCCGGGACTTGATTAAACGCTTGACAAGTGGCGTGAGAAGTAACGGAGCAAAACGGAAGGCCTTACAACGATATCGAAAATCAATTTGCGAATCCCAAAAAAGACACGTTAAGCGTGTGTCCTACAACGATGCATAGGTGCACAGAACATTATCCAACCGGTAGCTTATTTTACTCGGTTGTACGGAAAATCGCGAGAAACTGGAACAGCATCGATTTATCATCAAGGGTAGTTTTTCGCGAAGACGAGGGCAGCCGGACAAACAACGTCGGCGTCAACGAGGCTGACGCCAGAGCTCCTGCTCTATATAGAGGTATAAGGACCTCTGTATACCTATATGCACGAGAGACGTCCTGGAAGATCGATACACGCCACCAGAATGGACTCTCTTACATTGAACGTCCCACCGTCGTATCTACTACCCCAGTTTCGAAAAACAATCTCCGAATTGAAGGTATTACACGATTGTTTCTGCTGAATAATAAATTTAAATGCCACCTGGGATATTGTAATAATTAATCGGTAGTTTGAAATACCAGTGTTTGAAATTAGTTCAATTGTCTGATTAGTAGCGGTGTAATAAATTGTGCGTTTTATAAACAGCAGAAGCTGAGGAAACCCGGTGGTTCAAAATTCCGAAATGCAAGATTCCGAAAATTCAAGTTTCGGTAGAGTAAAACTCCGAAAGTTAAAATACAATCGGACAGCATAGTTTATCCAACAGAAAAACCTAAAACCAAAATGACCAGGATTCCGAACGTAAAAATATCGAAAACCCAAAACAAAGAAAGACCAAAGTGGTGAAATTTCACCAAGACAAATATTCACAGAATTGAAAATCTTGGATGATTTGGAATTTCAATTTTCAGATATTTAAAGTTTCTTATATTTGCACTTTCGGAGCTCTGACTTTTCAGTTATGCCCCCTCAGAATTTTATCCTTTCGGAACTTTGAACGTCGGGTTTCGTTCTATCCGAAATTTTCATGTTTCGTAAAAGTTTGGTTTCTTTGCTTCAAACTTCGCCATAAAAAAATTCGGAATTTCAACCCCGCCTCGAAATTCCGTGGCTAATCGTGCGAGAAAAAAATGACGTACGTAACATGTGAACAGGTTGAAGATTCTCTAGCAGATATTATTATTTAACGGACGATGGACACGCGATGGCGTTGTTTAACCGTATGACGTTTTAGCCTCGGTTAGCGCAAAGCGTCCGTGTAGGTATGATGTAAATGACAAGCGTCTGTCAGCTTTAACGAGTCTCGTGTGTACATATGTGCGTGTATATAGTCGATTCGGGCCAGCTCAACTTATGTGACGCTGTTCCACACGTGCTAATTATCTGGTTGGTCAATCCTTGCCACTAATGAGTTAACGTTGTTAACCACGTTTCGACGAGCGTTTGACACTCTCTTAAACTAATACTGTATCGGTGTATTACGCATAAATCGGTTCGACCAATGTCCCTTAATGATGAATGTTTTAAGTTTAAAATATATGTCCAGCACTGACATTTTCGCCAATGACGTTAACAGGAATAAATCCAAGCAGATTCGTGTAACAGAAGCTAAGATGTCGACAATTTGACGAAAGGTTTCATGATTAGAACACGTTCAAATCGACTAATTATAGACTCTGGAATTTTAGATCAGATTTCAGTGCTTTTTGTCTCATTTTCGTCGCTGTCTGAAAAATGATCAATATAACACAGTTTGAAATTGTTACAACTTTTCGGAACGATTGTTTTTCATTTTATAATTATTTATCCAGATAACGCGGCGACTAATTCTCTGTGATTTTCACCGTCAATCGAAACTGTTCAACGAGTGCGCAAAAAAGAAAAAAAGAAAGAAAAAAAAACGCGGCAAAATTTCAAAGTAAAACGAAAATTTCTCACGATTGAAACTTGACACGTACATTGGTAACATGCAGGTTGTATCTTCTGCCTAGAGTCTAGGGAGCTGAGAAACTGGTATTAAAAGGTTATAGACGACGAAGGGAAGTGGATTTTTGGACAATGTCCAAAGAAATGGATGCTGTGCTTCTGTTTGCTTGTTTTATCTATTTCTACGTACATTGCGTCAGGTTATGCATGTTCGAGGTAATCCCGCTGTTTCTCTTTTCTAATACAGAAAAGAGAGGAAGAAGGAAAAATAAATTTACCGCGTATTCGATCACCGGTTAAAAAAGCTCATTCCTCGCCCTCGTCTGTGGTGACAATAAATTCAATATTCCGTTCAATTTTGCATCTAAATTGCAAAATTATACATTACACAATCTGACGGGTGAAATTTTCATGGGATTTCGTAATGGACCCGACGAATATCATTTTCATACATATCTACGTACAATTGAGCATCTCGCACGAATCGAAACGATAGTAAAGAAGAAGGAGAAGAAGAAGAAGAAGAAAAACACGTTAGCGATATAAACGCGGAGCAGCAACTAGTTCGCGTATTATTTCTGGAAATTCTGTATTGCCGTCAGCTTGGCAACGGTGAATTACACAACTGTATAACAGGAGAGTTCTACTTGCTTCTTCTTCTTCTTCTTCTTTTTCATCTTCTAGTTTCTCTGTCGCCTTTAGATTACATATATTTGTTGTGTAAAAATTTTGGATGCCAATGAGAGATTTTGCCGATCGAAATGGATATCCGAAATCATTGATTGATTTTATACGATGCAAATTAAGACGGTCGCAAAATTTTACAAGTGGAATCGAGTTGTTCCATCGCGAATTCGTCGAATTAGAACTATCGACAAGTATCTGAAACCGCGAACGCTACTTAATAATCAATTTATTACGGTCGAAAGATTTATATCACAGGATGATTCACCGACTCATGGCTGAATGGGGATCGTTATTTTCGGTCACCTTTAACAAATGACAAAAATAAAGTGGGACAAAAACGATTGACATACACAGTTTCAGGACTCCCGATGTTAAATACCTACGCCTCGTTTTTATTCGTTCGTCATCGAGCTTTATGGTGTAATAAAGATGTCTACAACTTTTCAGCAAGGTATAAAATATGCATTTTTTTTTTCTACATCGATTTTTGGAGAAGTTTCTACATTATTCGATCAATAATACCAAAGTTTGATACCTGCATATCTATTTATACCGAGAAATATTTGATTCCCTGCGTCGGAATAACGATAACCTGCATAAAAACCGAAATAGATCAAGTGTTTTTCTATTCCTCTTGTCACAGTCCAGTCTTAGATTTTACCTTTCGAAATATCGCGGTTGAAAAAGTGATCCGAATAAAAATAACGTCGACCCGATCAAGCGTAAAGGAATTTGCATTAGCGAGGTGGTGGAGACTGTAATATTACGTATAACGGGCAAGTTTGTCGGTTAACAGAGGAACCTGATACGACAGGAGAGGAGAGGAGAGGAGAGGAGAGGAGAGGAGAGAATTGGCGAAGGCGTGCATTGCGGAGCGTAAAAAAATCCGTGGGCCGCACCCTGAAAAAGTAGGAAGGAGCAAAGCTTGCAAACTCTGCAGTTATTATATACAGAGAACATAGCCTAGTTGGCGTGATAGTAAGTGGGCAGGTGGGTGGGTGGGTAAAGCGTACAATATCGACCTCTCGGTCTTTCTATAAAAGGCAAAGCACCTCGGAACTCGTCACTTCGTCATTCTACACCCACGCGTCCTACTCGACGAAGAACGTCGCGTCGTCTCGTTTCCTCGCGTGTCGGTAATTCGATGCATTTCTGTGCAGAAGCCCGTATAAGGAATCCGTGGATATCGAAACCGGCATGTAAATTTCAAATTAAAACGGGTTGCCGAGTCGGCGGGGAATTAACACTCGCCGAAAATTATTGATAAATTGCTGTATTACTCATTCAAGTATAATTTATCCCTCGCTACCGACAATTTTTATAAACTCATGCTAATTCGTCGGCATTTCAATAATTTTTCATAATTGACTGCAACTGTTTATGAAATTTTAATAAAATTCCGTATCCGGCAGCTGACAGGATTTTCTGAATTCTCTTTGCTTCCTGTTTTTATTCTGCAAAAAAATCCAATTTCTCAACGATCGTGTAACTGTTATAAAATCCATTGAAAAAAGATTGTCGGAAATTCGCAAAAAATTGAAAAGAAATCATACTCGACCATACATATAAATATACAATGTCCAAACGTGCAAAGCGCGAAAATTTGTTCGCATGGCACTGCGTGACGTTGAATTCGCGTTGGCTTGAAATATGTACGTGTAACGTAGACGCGGCGTAACTCCGCAGGTCCGTACGTCCGTTTCTCGTGCGATGAGTCATTCGCTAAATATAAAGCCTTACTCTTTCAAACGATATTCAAGATATTTCACCCGCTTGTTCCGTCGAGAGAGTTTTACCAGTGATTTCGATTATGTATACGTACATATTCGCGTATGCTGATACAGTTCCGAGGTTACTTTTTATCTATGTGCAAATGTTCGGTTCACTTACCCTTCCGAGATTCGGATGATAAAAATAATTTTTACATCACGTTGTACAGTCTTTTGAAAGAATTTTTTAATTTATTACTCCATCTCGTATCCAGCTATTTACTCATTATTCTAATTATCGGTACAACGAACGCGAATTTTTTTTCTACATCGACCTTCGAATCATCGAAATTTTGAGATTAAGTTAAAATCGAGTTAAAAATAGTGGAAATGAATCAAGGATGAAAGATCGTTGTGTTTATAAACCGTAAACCTCGATGTAAATTTGAAATCAAGCCAGTCTTTCATAATCGACTCCGATGCGCGTCGTTGAATTTAGGACTGTTTAAAAAAAAATTCAACAAACAAATAAATCGAATTAGGAGAAATTTTTGCGAGGAATGTAAAAGACTCGGTATCCGTGGCGAAATGGCCTTAATTGTATTACGCGACGTAAAGGCGAGAATTCGGTTGTAAAACGAAATTGCTCGCGTGCTTAAGGACTGAATATATTTTCTGGCCCTTTTATACGAGGACAACGGACCAGTTGTACCTGACCCTAATTCGGTCAACCTTCACCACGATATCTACAATCTTTTGTGTACTTTAATACACCAACGCGTGACAACTGAACAATTAATACCGTATTTACTCGGTAAAATTTCAACAATTTCCGCTAATTTAGCTATATATATAATACTCCAATTATAACAACAGGATAGAAAAGTCTGGTCTCAATTTTCTTTTACTTTTTCTACAAGCCCCCTAGAACTAGAATCAAATTTCTAACCTCATACAATAAAACTGTTCATTTTCCACCATATTTATTTGGGACACGAAGATTAAGGATTAGGCTGATGGAAAAAAAAAAAATAAAATGTGACACGTCGAAATCTAGAATGAAATATAAAAGAGTAATAGAAGGAAATATATGTAAAAACCACGAGAACGTTGCAAACAAATGATTATACTACGAGGGTTTGTGTATCTCTGAAATTCCTCGAAGTTGAAAAATTAGTCCATATCCTAGGTAAACTTTCCCCCCATCCAACCAATCTCATACAACTTTCCGAGGTAAAAAAAAAAAGTCTGTTTGAAACCGATATCGAGATAGATTGAAAAAGCAATGAAAAAAAAAAAAATGTCACCTCGTTAGGACTCTCATAGACAGCATTTCGTTTCACGCATTGTCCGATAGTTCAACATTACATATTCTATACGCGAAATATATTCGTGCGACAAAACAATTTCTTCGACACACCTTTATAATATATATATATATATATATATATATATATATGTATTGTACCTAGGCGCGAGCGCAACGCGCAGAATTACATGCAAGGCACATCCGACTCTGCAATAGTGTAGGTAAAATTGTAAACGTGACTTCTGCCTTTTTTCTCCTTCCTCTCTACCGGTACGGTGGCAACAACCTCGTAAGCTCGTATACACGCAGAATTCATCCATTAAACAAATTTTGTGAGCTGACCTCCCTCGCAACTCGCCGATTGCACAACGGGATTTCAAAGATAACAAAAGATTAACAAAAAAAAAAAAAAGAAGAAAGGCAAATTACGTTACGCAGAGAACGCGGCAAGACTCTCTAACGGTTATCGTGATTTAATTAAACCGGAAGCGATGTGAAATTCTCGCTAAAGATGAAAGATACTCCTTTTTATTCTTTACTTGTCATTTTTGTTTTTTTTTTTCGTCTAATTCACCCGCAGCAGCGGGATTTTCCTCATCACTCGGCCCGGCCCGATTGTAGAATTCGAAGATTATATTCCGGGACGGAATGATGGCAGTGCGACGAGGCCCGTCGTTACGATATATTTTTGGAACGAGTTATTTCGGAGTCCCCCGCTCTGCTTTTCTCCTCACGTCGACGTCTTTTAAGACGTCTTATACACTACGCGGTTGCAGGGAATTAGATGAAAGGAAAGATCGTATCCTTTGAGAGAGACGCGGCTTTTCCTTCATGCCCCGAAGATTTTCACGCGCATCGACACGTCGCAGACCTAAAACTCGCATTTTCAAACTTTTCCGATCGTAGTAGCGACGAGTAATTATCCCCCGCCGAAAAAAAAACAAAAACAATTCCTTTAATTTTTTACTCGCTGATCTCCCCTCGTCAGGGAAAATTATGTTAATAAAAATTGGGCCATAACCCAGAGTGATAATTAATTATACCGTGTATTATCGAAATTGCTTCTGTCGTTAATTTCGTGAATTTCACAACGTTTAAAACGTAACAAAACCGTCGACATCATAGACAGGCCAGCCGGGATCAGCGGGATGTATTATTCGCGAGTTATTTTAGTGTGGGCTCGTCGTTAACCGGGCAAAATCGCGTGGCAGCGACGGAAGTTACGTCAGAGACGCGCGGTTATAAACACCTTTGGCAAAGCCGCAACGTCATCGCGTTGCGTTGGAAATTTTCAGCACGAAGAGAGATTCAAAGCTTGCGTATAATACGGAGTGAGAAAACGGTGCATCGAATTAACGAAAAGTTAAAAAAATTAATAAAAATTGATACTCGTCGACTGATTTTTAATATACCTATGTAACTAACGTCTTACCAGCAGTTTGTTGTCGACGGTTTTAACGACGATTTCCTCTGGCGTGTATTTCGATACGTCGAAACGGAGCTTCAGCGATTTGTTGCCACCTTCGTCCTGGATCAGGGGACTGTCGAGACCGTCCAGCCATGTGTTAGAGTCGTGATGCGGTGTCAGCGAGCTGTTCTGTGATTGTTCTTGCGTCGTTTTGCTGAAACGAGAGAATTTCTCATAGTTATATACTGCCGGAGTCGCGGGGATTTCTTTCTTTTTTTATTTTTATTTTTTTCTTCTTTTTTTTTTTTACTCCTACACACCGAAGAATATTACACAAGTATACCTCTACATTATCTGTACGTGACATAAGTATTGGCGAAAATCGCAAAATTCTGGGAGATCTTTCGGCGATTCTAAAATCGCGAACAGCGCTCTATACTAAATAATCTATGTATAATGCGGTGTTGTATATACAAGTAATTAAACTATATTGCGTGTAAGAAAAAAAGTTGCGCTCTAAAGTTCAAAATCTCGTTTTTTTTTGTTTTTTTTTTACAGTTGTGTAGCAGAAAAATTCTACATACGAATAAAATCGGAGTTTTGTTTCAACTTTTCGGGTTATGTGATCGGTACAAAGAAACGATTTGTGATTCATAGTACGAACGATCCAAGTTATACACGTTTATTACACAATCAGCGACACAGAAGAAGAAAAAAAAAAAGAATTTAATCCTAACGTGCCTGTAAATAGGAAGACGATTACAGGTATAACTTGTATTTTCTCCGAAATGTAGAACGAGAAATCGAAAGTATATAAGGCGAGTTTCGACACTTGTACG
Source organism: Neodiprion pinetum (assembly GCF_021155775.2). Taxonomy (NCBI): domain Eukaryota; kingdom Metazoa; phylum Arthropoda; class Insecta; order Hymenoptera; family Diprionidae; genus Neodiprion; species Neodiprion pinetum. Next base: position 7,711,327 of record NC_060237.1, on the reverse strand, counting down.
ACAAACAAAGCTGAAACTACATGAATATTATTATATATAGAAGGCACGATGCAAAGGCAAGCAGAGAAGCAGCTGTCATGCGAAGAAGAGACTTCGGTCGGAATTAGTTATTAGAGGGTCATGCGTGGCGAGTTAGCGAATAATATGCGGTAAAAAATCATGCGAGAGATGCGTGAATATCACGAATATCGAATACAGTGCAGACAACGTTGTTGCAAGTGAGCGGCAAAGTCCGAGAGAGTTGAATGATTTTTCACTTTCAAAGCGTTAGTCATTTTGAATATTCGGTATTTCCGCTTCCTTTGGTGACACGATAAGCGTCCCCGTTGTAACGTACAACGATAGTCACAGCAAGAAGTATTTGGTACGACAACAATTTTCATTACGGGTACGCGTTTGAAACGGTGTGAAGATAAATAGAAAAAAATCATTCAACACAGATATATAATATAATATAATATAATATAATATAATATGATATGATATAATATAATAACAATAACAATAACGATGACGATAAATAAAACGATTGACTGATCTGACGGAGAAAAAAAAGAAATAAAAAATAAATAGCCAAGTACAAGAATTTTGAAAAATAAAGCACGACTATGTAATAATAAATTTGCTTGCGGTTAGGGCGGGGTTGAAGTTCCAAAATCACCTAATTTCAAATTATTTTCCGGCGAAACTTGAAGCAAAGAATTCAAACTTTTACGAAACAACGAAGTTTCGAACGGTCGGAGAGTCGACGGCTCAAAGTTCCGAAAGTTAAAATATAGTCAGACAGCGTGGTTTATTCGACGATTGGTTGTAAAAAACAAAGAAATATCAAAGTGGTGAAATATCGCCAAGCAAAAAATTCAGAAAACTGAAAATCTTGGATCATTCGGAATTTCGATGTTTCGGATTTTGAAATTTTCACATTTTCGCACCGTCAGAACTCCGAGTTGTCGGAGCGATGTCCTCTCGGAACTTTGAGCGTCGGGTTTTGGATGATTCGAAACTGTGATACATCGTAAAAGTTTGATTTCGGAATTAGGCGCTTTCGAAAATTTTCAAATCCCTAATTTCAACCCCGCCCCTTGCGGTTCGACTGCAGTCAGTAACGTATACGTACGTCCACGTGGACGCGACAGCAACAGACGTACGTATGCGACGTGTAACGTGGAAGCGACGCTTAGTCAAGCATTTGTGTTGATTATTTGTTCGTTTGTCACCTGGAGAAGGTATCGAATGCAGACTTTGTTGTCGGCGCGGCGCTATCCAGGCTCTCCCAATCACCGGTTGTGGACTTCGAGGTACGGTGCTCGCTTGTCATGTGGTGCGTACTTCGAGGTTAGTCACCGTATGCAGTAAGACGCCAATTGCCAATCAGCCCGCGATTCGCGAGATAGGGATGCGAGTGGGGTTAACGTCAACACGTGTTAATGTTAGTCCAATACGCATACTTTCGATGTACGTTAGGGTCGTGATTCTCATTTTGAACTTTCGCAAAATTTTTATTCATTCCAAATAAATAAGTAATCGCTATCTTTTTCGCAAGTCTCAACTTTGCATTTAAAATGTACCTGTACACATTTTTACTCAACTTTTAATATTTGATAAAAAAATATCAGCATCGTCGATGCAAGATTTTATGTCAATGGTTTGATATTAAACTCGCAAAAACTTAAAATTCTATAGATATTGGAATGAATGCTCACTGATTTCTCACAGCGACAGATTGCTTTTTCTTTTTTTTTTTGCAAAGGATATTTTTATTCATTTATTTATCTGGAACGAATTTGGGGGACGGCCAATTTAATATTCTGAAAAGTCCAAAATAAAAACCACCCTAGTATACATACAATACATATGTATTACATGTAATACGTATAATCATTGTAATCGGCTGGTATTATACTTTTATCTAGACACGAAATTTGCATTGCATAACTACCCTGGCACAGAAATGAAATTACACTGCATTTAGATAAAAGTTTATTTATCCACGGATCGGATTTCATATTACATGTATACGATTCCTCAGATTCATCGGTTTCTTTCTTATATCAAAACAGAGATGAGAGGAAATTTATAAGAACAACCCGGAAATCGCAGTTTAGGCTTCGTCACCGAGCATATTGTAAAATTGTTGTAGAATTATTTCGCTTCATCTTCCAACTAAAAAAAGAGTTGTGCATGTCAGTGCCGGTGGCTTCTGACAAGTATAAAAAAAAAAAAAATGCGAAAGACTTTATAACAAGAATGTTAATTATTTCAAGTCGTTGCATAAACGAAGAATACTGAAATACCAGTTTTCGTAAATGTTATTTTATGTCCGTGTACAGGGTACGCGTATTGCAAAGATCGTATCTAAAAATACAGGATTACATGAGAACGAGTTTTTTTCCTCAAGCAGCTTGTGTTTTTCTCATCTTTATTCTTTTCCTCGTTTTTGAAAGATGGATAAATTGTTTTCGCCTCGCCTCTTATGTGATCCTGTAAATTTTACGTCAGATTCTTTTTTATATGCGAATCCACCTTACACCTTTACATTATACACTGTAGCGTGCCGTATAACATATATGTATAAGTATGTAACGAGGCGCAATCCGATCGTCATTTTCTTCGCAATAACTCTAATTTACAAAATAAGAAAACAACAAATTGAACACCGTATTAAACGTGTAATTATTACAAATTAAGTGTATACGTACAAAGGTTTTTTGGAGTAGAAAATGTGCGATCAAACGGAGCCGTTTGTTTTTTGTCTTACTGTTGGCATACGTGTATAAATATTCGGATAGAGCAAAATTAAAAAGATAGAAAAATTGCAGAAAGAGAAGAAAAGAAAAACCGTAAACGATAGTAAACAGGATAATGCAAATATAAAGTGTAAATAAAAACCAAGAAAGCCACTTTACCAGCAACAAAACTGTAGATATAATAATATAATAACACAACATTAAAGAGAAGTCGCATAATCGTTATAAAAAAAAAAAAAATAAAAAAAAATTGTAAATAAACGTTGGTTACGCTTAAAATGTTAAACCTAAATCAAAGTTAAAAAAATCATATGAAAAATCGTTAATAACAATTAGCGATCACTGTGCGCAAGATGTTTGGGAGTTGTTAGTAATTTGGCCACTTAATAAAACAAGGATACTTTGTGTAAAAATTCGATGGCGCGAAAAAATGGGAAGAAATTTTTCACCGACCGCGTGTAAGGTACCAGGTATACAATGTATGCGTACAGAATAATATATTTACGTATACACACGCGTTCGTAAAATTTATCGCTATACAGGTGTTGGCAAACCCTCGCTCAGCTGATCCTTCGTGGCGTGTCAATTGGCAATAGAAACTCGCAGACTTTTACATACTTTCATATACTTTCATGTATGTAAAATGATGTATAAATATGCTCCGAAGTGTCTCGGCATAAATCAAGACGCTACTAGACCGGAAATTACATCGTCTTAGGGATTGATAGACGATCGTCTGTCGTGATGTAAAAACTCGGTTCAATAACCCTTCGCATATAATACTTGACTAACGTCGTCGAAATATCGCTGCTATCGTAACTACACTGACAATGGGAGACGTTTCAATCCATAAAAATAATGGTTCGTAAATTGGACTTGGAAAGATCGTAAAAATTATCGAACGGCGAACTGCAGATACCTCGCCTTCTCCGCTACGTGATATTCTCAAAATTATTCGGCGATGAGAAGAGAAATAAAAACCTCTTCGGGAAGCATTCAATCCCGATGATCTTCGACCTCTGCCGAACAGTTCTCCGATCAGATCGAAGGTTGCATAATCTATCTTCGAACGCAAAAATGTGTTACGTGCTAGGAGAAGGAAAGCTCGAGACGCTTACTGGCGGGTCGAGAAGAATATAAATGCAGCCAACCGTGGCCGCGAGGATCAGCAACCCTGGGGATTTATCCGATGGCGATCGTTACTCGGTCCAACGGAATAACGACCTTTGCCGGTGAGCCAATGTGCGGGACCCCGATTCGTTCCCATGAAATAAGGCACGGCATTGTTGTCTGCCCCGGATAAATCCACTCCCCCCATACTACTTTTTACTCCTAACCATTAATTCTTTCCTTCGATACCGCTGCATTGCTCTATTTTTTACAGTGTCCGAGTTGTCACAGATTTTCATGAAATAAATTTGTAACACCGATTGAAAGAAGAGGATTTTAAAATGCGTTACAGAGTTTTCGAATTCGCGGTTAAACTCGATATAGAAATTTAATAACAATTGTTTACGCAGTTATTATTTTGTATTTTTCATTCAAATCTTATGACATTACGATCTAGCGATAGGTTTCTACAACGAGAATGAAAGGGAGAAAAATGAGAAGATTGAAAAAAAAATATATACCTATATACAAGACTTGGAAAATTAATGCCACTAATGAATTAAGGTCGATGGCGGGGCTGAAACTAATAAATCGATATAGTAAATCTGTAATCTTTTACAACGATCCAATTTTTTGCCACACCTCTGATAACCGGAGGTTTAATACTTTGACAGGTATGGATCTAATTTCCGTACTGCACGCAGGTAACGCGAACTGTAAAAAACCTGCAAGGTGGAAAATTCGATTGATTTACACGCTGAAATAAGGGATTTGCAAAGATCTTGAAAAGTAATGGAAATAAAAAAAGAAAAAGAAAATAAAACAAGCTAATTGTAAAATGCAAATTTTCGAACCGATTATCCCTTCTCACTTAGTCTGCATTCGCATAGCGAAGGATAAACGCGGTGTTCACTTGTTGTGGCTACGATTAATTGTTTCCATATATGGTTCACCCGCTGACACTGACACAGAAACGAGGCGCGAATTGTTATTATTTTTGTCCGTTACGGTGCAAAGAAAGAGGGGGGACGGAAGGTGAAGAGAAAATGAGAGCGAAACGCACAAGGAGAAAAAACCCTGAGCCAATTCTTCATTTCACGTATTTCGACCTCACACAGAGAGACGACACCAAAAATGGTTTGGATATATGTGGGTTGAATCGAACCGCCTTTTAGGTCGTCATGGTGACCATGGAGCGAGTTACTCATCGATTCTATGCAGGACGCGTTCAATCTTGGATGGTTAAACCCCCCCCCCCAACAGAAAACGGAAATAATGGATTTGGAACGTCACCGTAAAATTAAAATTTTCCCTCTTCTCTTTTCTCAAATATACAAAAGGAACACGATGTTTATAACCAGACGCTTGTATCGTTTAATTCGAATATATTCCATGAGATATTTTTGTCAAAAATTTGTGCGACCTACATTTCGATCGATCGTAAATAGGTAAAAACGACGCTCCAGACGCGAGATTCAACCTCGTACCGTACAAGATCTCAATCTTGTTCGAGACTAGGACACCGGAAGTGGCGCCAATTACAATATACCGGAAGTTATACTCCAGCCGACCGTCTACTCCATTAACTCTTTGTTTTAAATGAAACCTAGGATCTACATCGCACGGTGCGCGTTTATAGCTGCAGCGTATAACTGACTCGGCCATGCAGCAAAGTAGCACGGATTCTAATATTAGCCAGCCAGCAGCTCCGTGCGAGCATTAGACGTTCATAATTTGTGAAAGATCCACGCGTTCTCCTATGGGAGTAATAATTATTTTACCGCTATAACCGGGGATCTTCGAGGATTCGAAAAAAGCTCGTCACTTCATCGAAGATTAAAAGAAACTAACCCCTGGCTAATAATGTTTCAAAGATTCTTGTGAATAAAATTGCTCCAAAGGACGAGATACGATCCTTCCGTGACTCGTTCGTTTTTCTAATCGAGGTGAAAATACGGAAAGCTTCGACTATCGGCCGATGGATTTAGCGATAAGTAATTCACTTAGTTGATTTCAAGGAGAAACTTTGGTCCAATATATATCGACGAAGTACGCAGAGCAGGAAACTAGCATCGCGGTAACGACACTCGATCGTGCCGAGCAGTTTCCGCTTCGTTAAAGGCACCAACTTCAAATGGAATTAGGTATAATCCTAGAGCTGGAAATTAGAGTCTACGATATCCAATAGTCGATTTAACAACGACTAATCAGTCACTAATGTCTAACGACAAGTTAACATACTTTTTCAGAACCAGGAACCAGTTCTTGTTCCTTGCTTACATAGACTCTGTTAATAATTCGAGATCAGAAACGGTCTGAAATTCGGCGGACAAACCGAGCGGAAAAATGAAATACGTACCAGAACCGGATGACAGTTTGGTGGTGACCGGGAAATACTTCATTGTCGAGTGTCATTTTGGCAAGGAATGTTTTTTGTCGTTCAGAAAACTTGTCTCGCAAACACTTTTTCGCACCGTTTGTTACAGAACGCGACGAAATCAGGATCGATAATCGTGGAACAACGGCGAGTTGAAGAGGATAAAAAAAAGCACTCCGTACACGTGGAGATATCGAGTGTCGGACGATTGACCACCGAGTCGCGAAATCTCGGCTATCTAGGCATATATATATACTCGCCGAATCGACAAGGACGAAGAAGTCGAAGGTGGGCGTAGAAAGATGGAGATAGATTTAAGTAGAAGGGGGAGTAGATCTTGTACAATGTACATATTATGAGTCACATTACTTCGCATGTATGGAGAAGCTGTGTCATCGCGGTCTTTGCGACCTCAGTTCGTGTGCCTTGGGTTAAGTTTCGTTCGAGAGCGATGTATTTTTTTTTCACCTCTCCCACCTGAAAAAAAAAGATCGCCTCCGAAGGATATCTCTTTTTAACTTTTTTGCTCTCGGTAATTCGAGTATTTCCATTCAAATAACGTGGAAAATGTGTCAATTGTTTCCTTAATCGTTGAAAAATTTCATCAATTAGTGTAAATTGCAGGAAATTCGTTTGTACATCTTCTAATGTCTCGAGTGGGCAAATTATTAAATCAACGATTCGTTAGTTTGTTTCATTGTTTTTGGCTATAGGTACGACGACTTCGGCATGTGGGAGAGAAAAGAAAATATTGCTTCCAACCTAAACGTCCTACAATACATTACACAGCTGCACCGACTAAATCAGACGCTCTTTTCCCCTAACGATTTTTCAAAATCCGTGTAATTATGGATCACATCGTCAATTCGCCGCGTTCGACTTCTTCGGTCATTCCGAAAATTCAGTTTCAGCTCCCCGGCGGCGGTGCAGCTGGGACGCGGAGCAATTTCGAGCCCATTAATTTTCATCGCCCTCATCCCGGGGGATAACAGGAAGTCAAAGCTGGAGCGTCGAGATGGGATTCTGCAACAACCCCCGTGCACATGGCGCTCGGTAATGCCGCGTTTCCCTTGTACGTTATGGGTTTGAAAATGAATTAACGTGGCCGAAATTCTCGCCGCTACACTAAGAAGAAAAATATGTACCGAACCAAGCAGTTAATTTATTTGACCACCAGTTTATTTGATTCGAACAATTTTTTACTCGGACCATATCCACTTTTTACTTGAAATCTGATTTGGATTAATTAATATTTGTTGAATCTAATTACTTTCTTTTTCTCGGTACGTAGAGCCATTTTCTTCTCCGCGGCACGAGATAAAAAGATTCAACACCAAGAGCTGAGTGGTCGAATATAATTAGTGATACCGTTTCATGTAAAAATGAGTATTGAGATCGATTAGGCGAAAGAAAATTTCATTTCAAAACTTAAGAACACTTAGAATGTCGCACAGTTCTCTGCATTGAGACAAGATAATTCATTTACGACGCATATGTTTACGTACATTTGATTCGTCGCTAGCTGTGAAAAACTCGAATCTGAAAATTTTATTTCATTTGAAACTTACGGTTGTGGTTAGAGCAGGTAAAAATTCTTATTCACTGATTCAAGTACAACATATACGGTGCATTAATGACAAACGAGTATCCCGCTTGGCGCAAAATCAAGCTATTCAACAAATTCAAATTCGTCTACAAATGGATGATCTTCTCGACGCGGAGGTGTAAAAAATAAATAATTAGACTCATATTTCATCGTCGCATGGCATTGTGTAATTTTTTAGCCCGTATAATAGAGACAGAAACAAACGTATAAGCCAAGGTTTAAAAAACGAAACTACACATCCTCTTTTCAAACCCACAATGCACAATTTAATATTCACAGTGGCAATTCTCACCTACGCGAGCAAACTAGCTGATCGATAGTAGGTACGTACGTATAAACGGTAAAATAATTGACGACTCGTTCACGTCGTGTTTTCTACAAGCCACGAGTTACATAATACAAGCGATTAATTTTTTCATAAGGTAAAAGCTCTCAGGCTTAGGTACACCAGGTATGCACAGCCTAGACGTGAAAGGAAGCTGTCTGCTTCATTTTTACAAGTTTCTAAAGGCGCTCGGCCAAGAGAAGAGAGCGAAGGATTCATCTCGTTTCCAACGATGAGTGAGAACGTGTTCCCAACTTTCTGAACAGTTGCTACCCGCCTGCAGGAACGATCGCAAAGTTTCACGTCTCTGCTGATGCTTGGGTATTTGTCTTCGTATAAATTAATATTTGAACTGTTTTGTGTGTAAAAATAAAAAAAAGAAATTAAATATTAAAACCACAGCTTATAGCGGCGGCGGCGGAGCGAAGAAGAAGACCGGCCAACGCGTCCTCGAATTCAGGACGTGAAAAATTAAAATTAGGCAGTTCTCGCTGCCGTGAAGCAAATAATGAATACGTCCTTCGCTTACTGCGACACGATTTGTTTGTGCGTTACGACACATCTCGGTGTTTGTACAACGGCAATTTTTATTTTCTTTTTTTTTTTTTTTCTTTCTTCGTCAGAACGAAGAGAAAACTCGACGACAAATTCGTCTATCGAAATATTTATACCAAAAATATGTGAATTGGTAATTATTATGCATAAATTAAGAAGTTGAGAGAGCAAAAATATATGTATATATGTATATAATCATCGCTTTTAACGAGTTTCGATAGAGTTAAAGAGGTGAATGGAATTTATTCTTTGAGATAACTGCGGAAATCGCACGTGCATAAATCATTTCGAAGACAACACGAGGTGAATAACAATTATACAAATTATACCTAAATTTTTCCGCAACAAGGAAAAACCGCCGCATCCTCGCAACGTTTTAAACGACGCGCACGATGCATATGCATCGGGCTTTCATTATCCTCCTGCAATTCTTATCTCCCTGATACTCGTATTTTCTTGTATCCGAGTCGCTCGCGCGCGCTTCGAATTTAATATTTGCGCGGTTGAAGAGCCTGCGGTATCTGTACCGGTTCGAAAGAACCGCAAAACTCTTTTCCTCCTCTCTCAAATACACGTTACCGCTATGCGACTGACTGACTGACCGAACCTCTATAAATAGCCTCAGACTAACCAAAATACATACAACACGCCGATTATTCAATAAGAAAGAAACCTAATCAGCTCTCCTTCGCGTATTATTCGCAGATATATTATACAACATCTCGGATCACTCGAATCGTCTGAAATAACCTCAACAATCTCACGGCTGAATTCTAACTCCCGATCACTCCCAATGTTTTAATTTTTTTATTTTTTTTTTTTAAACCATTTCGTTCGATGCTGTCTGTCAAAAACGTAGTTTCGTTACCGTGTTATTTCACCGAGAGTTAGAAAAAATAGAGCAGAAATGAGAAGAAGCCGGTCGCCGGCGCACACGGGTTTCATAAATCAATTTTATTTCTCTCATTTTCTCCATCCAGTTACACGGCACACGGGGATCGATGTATAAATAAAATAGAAAAAAAAGGAAAAAAAAACGCCAGGCTTAGACTCGAACAACGTCGGAACGCGAATAGCCTCTCACGAATTTCAAAAAATTTATGCGACGTAGCCATGGAGGAGGATCGATCTGTCGCTGCTTGTGGTGGAAAACGGCGGAAACATTCGCCGGGTCTAGACTCACTCTGCCTGATTCTCCTTCTTCGGCACGCGACGTACGAACTTCTATTCTACCGTCGAACCACGTTAAAATATAATACGTAGAAAATGATCAAACCGGTATATAACACAAAAGTTGAACGGCAAAAGTTATAACGGAAATTCTCTGCCGAGATTGATTAGATTCGTTGCTTTCGGATGAAAATTTGGTTTTCGTTTGTCACTGCAAGACACAGACGTAGAAATTTGGCAAGTTTAAACTTGGAAACTATTGAAACCGTGTATAGTTTCAAAGTTGAATGTGTTTCAGAGTTGTACGTGTGAAATTTTATGCGATATCGAATCCATTTTAGCCGATGAATAAATTCAATTCGAATGGAGGAATAAATCTGCACGCACTTTTTACGAGTGTAATTAAGAGTGGAATTAATAAAATGTCGCTAGAGCCCGCAACGAAAAATCTTAAAAGACGGAGAAAAACTGTTTTTCTTCTCTGAATAGTTATTTATGGCTTGAATTTGTTTTTTGAAACAAAATGGCACTGAAAGCCTCTTTCGATTCTCCTTTTCGATTATAAAACGCTTCTGATTACTGCGAAATGTACCGATCAAACGCCTCGCGCAATCCGATCGCCTTGGGTCTGATCAAAGTCTGAGAGCTCCGGTTCGACGATATCAATACTTTCAAGATCTATCGCTTATCGGTCAATTCTATGTATCAATGTCCTCTTATCCGACGCAACATGCAGGGGAAAATCGTTGCTTTTAGCTGCGCGAACCGCATCTGATTATTTCTGATAATCAGAATCGAGTGTTACATTGTAGCAACTGGATATTCCAGCGTTTGCAAAATAAAATTCACCTAATATTTCATTTCATCATTGGCCTGCGGCTGTTTGCCGAGGACCTTTTGGACCTTCCGCCACCGAGGAGTTGCCAACCCTTGATTAATCGATACAACTCCGGTTAATGGTGGAGAATATATAAAACCGCGTCCTGCAAGTCTGCACGCGACATTTTTAAGCCCGCTTCTACCTGCCGGATCAAGCTGTATATGATACAAGAAATTTCGTTGGTTCGTATACAATCTAGAATTTACTAAATATCATCGGGTTGTAGTTTGTGACGTTGTTGTAACGGTGTATTTTTAGAAAAAAACTCGTTCTTTCGCAACTTTAGAATTTTCTGGAATTCAGTGCACCGCAATACGGCACGAACAAACTCAGGTTTGGTAAATTCAACTCCTTCGGTTATTTTCCTCGACTGCAAAATGACGACTTTCATCTCAACGTTTCGTTACTTTAATGTTACTAATCTCAGTCTCATAGAATTTTAGTATCGTATGCGCGAAACACGAGGAAAACATCAAAACTTACGACAAACAGTTTCGTTAACATTGCGGATGTCTTTAAACTCTCCGGTCGCTCTCTAACACTTCTGTAACTCTGATCTTTCATTGTCAATTACATTTGATTTGCACATTAACTGTGTGCACAGTCATAAGCTATCCGCCGCAATTAGAAACGCATAAAACGCGCCATTGCGTATATATAACGTCTACGTCTGCCTTGTCGAGAACAATCAAGGGGAATCAAAAAGAATTATAAAGGATTTCGAGAACAATAACTACTCACTTCTTTTATTCCTCGACAAAGTTTGAGTATCGTAATGATATTGACTAGATCAATACAATTGTAGAAAAATAAATGTATAAATTCATGTTCAAACTCGAGCTATTTCTTACATGTAAAACATGGTAAAAATAAACTTCTCCGTTCGGTAAACGAAAATTTTTGCAAATTTAGTTTTCTTCATACTTCCCGCTTCACGATGTTCAACCAGTCACTGCCCCCCTCTCGCAATTATTTATTAATCGCTATTGGGCCAGCAAAATGATTGATTACCGATCGATCTTCCCAAATCACATTAAATATGTAACTTGCACCCATGGGAAAATCGGTCTCAGACACTCGCCAAACTAGTTTCGCGATCGGAACAAGAGATGAAGGGGGTGGGGAGGTATAAATCGTATTTTAAACACGACACGCCGGTTTGAATAAGGAAAAATAGAAAAAGGTAGAAACCATCAAAAGACGTAAGAGCAAGACAAAAAAAAAAGCGCGCGACTCGAGGATCAAAGATTGTTATCAAACACCGCGTAACAGGTGAAGTTAGGTTAGGTTAGGTTAGGTTAGGTTAGGTTGAGGCCGTCAGGTAGATTATAACAGGGGGATAAGATAGGAACGAACGAGGAACGAATGTAAAAGAAACGAAGGAACGAGCGTCTACCTGGTGGTGCTCTTGAAGAAGTTGTTGCTCTCGCGATCCATGAGCTTGCTGCGGAACTTGGACATCTCGTCCTCCATTTTCCGCATCTCGGCGTCGAACCTTTCACGAATATTCGCAAACTCGGTATCGATAACGCTGAACTCGCCTAGCTTGATGGGAATGTCGCGCCTAATACCACCGTCGGCCATCTTGAGATCGTCGGATGTCTTCTGTTTTTACCCCGCTTCTCAAATACTCGAAACAACAATTTCGCACTCGCAGTATTATCGAGTACCAACGAATATAACGTGTTACCGTACCGCGTCGATATATCAAAGTTTCCAAATCTTTCACTCACTCAAACTCACTGATAATATAACTCAGCAATGCCAATGCCAGTGACAATAATAATAATAATAACAATAATAATTGCTTATGCGTTTCTCGCCTATCTGGATCCTCGCGCTCCGACCTCTCGTCTAGCAGTTATAAACGCGGGTCGCGTGCAACGCTTTAAATACCGCCGGTGACTCCGACCACTTCGGTAATCCTCGGCCATCGTCGGTCGTCTCCGCGAACGCCAAGCGTCGCCGAATGTTCAGGAACGATCCCTCTCATCCTCCCCCGCCTCGCCAAAGACCGCGCATTTTCAATTTGCGGGGGCGACGCAGCTCCGCTGGATGCTGCCTTGCCGATGCGCCGATGATCCGATTAGCCCGGAGGCTGGGTACAAAAAAGAAGACCTGAAATTGCAGTCTATCGATACCTACCGCTATTTTCTTTTTCTAATTGTCGCGGGAACTTGTGTAAATCCAGAATTTCTAACAGATTCTGCGGTAGCTTTGACCGCCGTAATGAATTCGTCGTTCAAGTCGGAAAATATCGATGGTGGATACAAAATTGTCGTAGCCAGAGTTGTAGAGAGTTAAAGATTAGTCATTACCATTTTTAGTCAATAGTTGAAAATGGGAACGTTATTTGACGAACACAAGATTCACCATAAATTCAAGATGGCGGCAGAAGGTACCGTAAAATCTGGTCGAAACTCCGGACTTGGAATTTAAAAGTGATATCGAAAAATTGCTATTTCGTGTGCTCAACATTCCGACTGGAATAGATCCACGGATCCATCGCAGGCTTGGATTGAATGACGGACACTTGTTTCCGGAAATCGTAACTGCGGTGACGCGACTTGCCGTTCGTTTCGATGCTTCGTAATCTCGTCAGATCTAGACACACCGCAATACCTTATTCAGCGATGATCTAGAACCTGTGAATTTCTATTCAACCGAGTTTAACGAGTAGGGATGAATAGGTGTAATGCTATGCCAGCGATTAGTAATCGAATCGTCACGATTTTTTTTCTTGCATTTCGATACTTGTAGTATAAATATTTAATTCCTTAAGAATATCTGCAGAGTTAATAATTATATGATCAATTTCGATATGCGGTTTCTTAGCCTGTAACTTTATTGTACGGAATGGTGAAGGAATTAGATAAATGTACTTTGGAGCCGGAAAATAAATTGAGAAGTGGAAGTCTGTGATTACGGCGCAATGCGAACTTCAGACATTGCAGTTTCAATTCAGAATAATAACTTTTGTGTCGAATTTTCATCGTCTAAGAGGAAATTCGAGTAGTGTTGGGAAATTTGAAATTTACAATTCTCAGACGTAGCAAAACACTTCGTCAGGTGTAAAAACATGAGGATATTTATTTTTGATGATACTACTGCGTCAAAAATACCAGTGCTATCATTGTGGACGTACTTATTTTGCTCGAGGTGTTTTCTATCAGAACTTTGAATATTTATATACGTTACGAAGAATACATATATTCTGAAAGATTAAAAACAAAAGTGGAAATAACGCAACCGGTAATGTAGCCGCAAAAAATAAAGTCTGCGCATTTAAAATAACAGAAATCCTGAACTCGCGACGATTGAAAGGTATCGGCGAGAAAAAGTGCGACGTCAGCTTCTTTTTGCGTTACAGCAATATCAATTGGCGGAAATAATTCGACGATAAAGTTCCTTCGTGCAATAATTTAAAATACAACAGCCGAGCAAGCGTTACATCCGTGAACGATGAGTGTACGTATTACGTGGTCTCGTTTAAATCGAGCAATTGATTAATTGGAAAATTAATTGTATCAGCGAAGCTGCCGCAGGTTTCAAGACACGAAGAATCGAAATCGAGGCGAACAGGCGCGTTATATCACACAACACGTACGATAGGAAGGCCGGCATCTTACGAACAGATGAATTTACGAGTTCAAAACCTTCTAACGAGGTGTGTCCCGTTTTCGGTGTGTTAATTGGTTAATTAGCGTGTAAGCAACGGCCCGCGGTAGAAACTAAGGCGATTCCTCCTCGTCACGTCTCGTTACGGTCCGCTTCATATCATAGGTGAACCGGCACATATGTTTCAACGTTGAAGGATGGAAAATAGGCTCTTTTCTCACGCGTTAAGATTTACGAATTTATTGGCGTGGTAATTTAATCACCGTGAATGATATCGCTCTCAAGGTGCGTCGAAGGTCAGGAACGATATCTTGATAGCTGCACTGAGAAAAATTTCATTCGTTGTAGTAACTAGGAAAATTGAGTAAAACAGGTATCGTTAAAAAAACTGTTTGAATATTGCTGGAATTACGAAAAACGAGGTACGCCTAACTATTTTGCGCTGTCGTCGATCCTTTGTTGGTAATTGTAGCGCAAAGTAAGTTTGTTCGGTTTACTCTACTTTTTTAGTTAAATAAGGCTTTAACATCGATTTATTGTTGTACAAGCATTAAATTTTCGCAACAGCTGCAAGAAAATGTAACAACAGTGATCTTAATGAGAAAGAATAGCAACGGATACTAGACTTTCCGGTAACAGCTAGAAAACGAATTTTCATTTTGTACCTTGGAACTATATTTTTCGATTGTGGTGAAAAACGAAAATAGTTAAGGACTGAGCGGTAACCGGAAAAAAATTTCTCTCATTGTCAGTGTGCTTATTCTGACTGATCTTTCCTTGCTAGGAGATGAAAAATCATAAAAAAAAAAAAATAAAAATCCACCTGCATCGCGAAACTTTATACCTACGTGCAAAGAATGCGCATGGACAGGTTTTCGTCTAACACAGCTCTTGTTACTATCGCGAAAATCAGACGCGTTTCGAGTTTCATCTCGACGCCAAGAACACCGTCAGGCTGATCATAGTGTAAGCTATTATACGTGGTGCATTACGAGAAACCAAGGTTAACTTCTGGAACAATTGATACGTGCCTCTTTGGTTACGTGTTTCGAAAAGTCGTGGGAGGCGTACGTCAAGTGATGGCATCGATCGTATAAATAAGGCTCGTTGCTATCAATAAACATATGACGTATTAGTATACCGTGGGCATGTTTACATCCCGCACTATTTCCGTTCGTGCCGCGTTGAAACAATCATAGACAGGTAGGTAGGTTTATACATATAACAGGTGCAAAGGCGGAACTGCGATTTTTCCGAAACAAACAACACTGCAATTACGTGTCGTCTATTTTTGAAGAAATTTTCAAACCGTGACTGCTAATATACGTATTCTTTGGTACATCGTCAAAACTGTATTATCACGAATCATTTCGCTAAGATTTGCCAAATTTTGTTGTTTTCTTTTCATTTTTCTTCCCCTCCCCCCAATAATATAGTACTCTTGGAGTGGACTGTAAGGTTTGAACCCCTTCAACGTACATTTTTATTTGTTTGGTTCAACTTAATTACTATTACCTATAGTACAACCGTTTTATGCAAAATTGTTTGAACTTTAATGAATAAAAAAAAAAAATCCTGCTAGCCTTAATAGAATCTGAGATGTTTGACGTCAATTTCCACTGGGTATTGTTTACAGTAATTGCCACGAAAGGTACAAGGTTTGGATGCTTGCCCGTCAGGGATTAAACGAGCGCTGATACTTAGAAATGTGTTCAATCCTTGATCAGTCAATTTCTTGGACTTTGAACGACCGAAATTTTGAACTCTTGCCAATGGTACCGCGACACGGGTGACAAAATTCGGTTGAATAGTATAAATAAATGCGATCACAATCGAGTCCCAGAAATATATTAGGTTTTCCATTTTTGAGCTTAAAAAATTTTAGTAGCGCTACCCCGAATTCGATAAATTTTTAAGCAGTACGCGTCTTACTGTCCGAGGTTTGAAGATTTGCGAAAGCTTCGAGAAACCTGGTGTTTCAGCTCTCACTCTTTTCCTGTGAAAAAAATTGAGCCCCATGTAGGGAAATCGACCCAATGACGTGTATTTCCGTCGGATTGAAAAATCGCGAGAAGCCGGTTATGAGAGAAGTCTAAAACGTCGGAACGGGACTTGAATGAATGACGTCACGGAGTGACAAGACTTTTTTTGTCTTCTCATTGTTCCAAAATAGTCCTGCGGGGGTTTGGCGAGTGGGCGGTACGAGATTCTGGATCCCCTGGGCGAGAAACACATGCTCGAATTAACATTATCACACCGTCTTATTAATATGCATCGTAGACCAGATGAATCAACGTTGACCACAGCCAAGCGGGTCGTACTTCAAGTCCGTAAAAGACCCGATGGGCGTGCTTTACACGTATCGTAGTGTGCGTGTGCGTGCAATGCGAGTAAATAGTATCAGAGGCTCGAGGATTATTATAATAATACAAGATAAACAAGAGTTTTGCCAAATATGATTCGACCGCGGTTTCGCGATCAGAGCCGAGAGCAAAGTTCTCTTTACCATTCGTTTGTGTTCCACGTAAAATGTAAATCATTATCCATCCACGCGGTAGGTTATATATTTATAAGGTATGGGAGGAACAATTCGAACGCCATTAAACATGCATCACGGTGTCGATACTGTGGGCGAAACGCTTCGGGGATCTAAACTCCGAGGTTAAACTCTCGGCATTCTGTGACGACTAATTTGTGCGTGACCTCAGCTACGATTCACGTCGACGATCGTGACGTCACATCCAACAACTACCAACGCGGCAGACGTTGGATCCGAAATAGTCTTGGTCGTCTTGGAGGCACGCCGATCGATCTTCGCTTCCAAAACCGTTTTGTCGGGCAAATTTTGTCGGAGTTGTTCTTTGCAGTCACGCTGTTGCATCGATAACTAAACTACAGTCACAGACGATGATAAGAACATGAAAATTTTGTGTAGTAAACATTTCACATTGTGCGTTGATTCTCGTTTTAATTGTCATTGAATAATGGGGCGCGAGATTTTAATCCAGTCTTGAGGAAATCTGTAAAATTGGTAAAAAAATATTCTTTCTCATAACATAGACAAGAGTCATCCAAATGTAATTAAATTCGTTAAAAAACTGTGAGATAGATATTTTCGTATATTCTTCCATACAATTCGTGACTATCTAATCAGTTTGTGATAAACTAAAATAAAAACAAAAAGAAAAAAAAAACCAGAGCCGTGGAGTGCAGCTGCAACAAGATTTGAAAAACTGGTCAAAAATATGGACCAAAATTAGAAAGAGCGAATAAAACAGCGACGGGTTGCGAATTACGTGGGAGAATTCTCGGGCCGTTCGTGATATCGCGTGTTGCGAGTTGAAAGCGACGGAGAACGGAATCCGAACTGCGGAGGCGTTATCAAGGAGCCCGGAGACCCTTATAAGGATCTGGGCCGTTTGATTTACTTGCGGAATATCTTGTTCGTCGCACTTTTTTAATTCGCTGTGTAGATCGCGCCTAACGGATTCGAACGTAAAGTTTGCAGAGGCGTACGAAGGGAGAAGATATTTTGCGATCCATCAGTGGCGGAATTTTGTAAAAATGAAGGGGACTGGCTGGCTGAAAGTATAAAATTTGAATTGATTTTATTACGAGATAGTCATGCGTCGAGTACTTATCAAATTATTATAATATTCCGAATTACGAAGAATTTCATAGGAAAGCTTGGATATCGATGCATCGTTTAAAATCACATTAATATTGGTGAAAATCTAATAGAAGTTTGTTTGATTTCGATATACGACGATTCCTTTTATTCGGGAGACTATTTTGTACTGTAAATTCTTGAAGTTGATTGTTTTTTTTTTTTAGCCAAGTTAATTGAGTATTGCCACTCGCTAATTTTAATGAGCATTGGTGGAATGTCACGAAATTAAATATTCAACGATGCGAATGTGATAGAAAAAGTGTTCTATTGAATTTTTGGAAAATAGTCTTCTGAATAAAATGAGCCATCGTAAAATGAAATCACACGAACAACATACAATCCTAGGGTAAAAAAAATACGTCCGCGAGGGTAAATTCTACCAACGTCGCGTCTTTGGCCTGAGTTAACCCGCGATGAAGTCGAAAAAAGGGCGAAAGTCCGAAAACGCGATCAATCAAACGGAGCAAAATTGGCGGGCGGTAATTTCGGGGAGATTGATCGACCGCGTGGTTGTAAAATGTGAAAATTATCACCTCGGCAGGTAGAATTATCCCGCCCGTATCCTCGGCATCCTCGTTACCCTGTATTCGGTTCTTAATTAAGATTCAAGTTACGATCGGTATCTCGCCTCATAATCGTGCCAAAAATTCCTCAGACCCGGCTGCCGGTGCAGCCTCGCGACCTTAGCCTTCGACTCAATTTTTATTCGTCCTCGCCGGCGCAGCCAGAGGCCAGAATTCTAGCGCAGCTTTAAATGTTGCGGCATCATTTTCCGGCCAATATATCCGGCCCGATCGGAAACTGCGAGATATACCGACGAGAGAATTCCGCGATGGAATTGCAGCCGCGACCAGACGATCTTTTGCCAAATTTCCGCCGATGGAGAGAAAAATTCGCGATCCAGTGGCGTCCGATCTGATTCTAAATTTTTTTTCTATTCGCTTTTTGTCTCCCTCAAGGCGATTCGAAATGGGACACCGGCGTTTGGCATGTGCGGGAAAATAAGAACCAAACCGACTCGGGCATCGTGCAACTGCTGTATCCTCGCTGCCGCGGCTATTATTAGCTAAAGAAAATTTCAAACATCCACGAATCCGAGGCCTCGGATCAGTGCCACATGACTTTGGTCACTTTGTACGAAGTGCGTTTCTAGGTACCTTGTACTCGAGAAAAATATGTAGGTAACCATACATCACGTAGTGCACACGAAAATAGTTGTGCGTACATAGTTTCACATTTTGCAATCTGCAGTTTGCTGATTAACCGCAGATGATGAATCCGTCTTTCATCTCTGAGATTATTTATACTTTGCTCAGACTTGTGAGAAAAAAACTAGGACTTTCACAGTAATTAATCAAAGATAATTATTCCGACCGATTGTCGATTATTGTTAGTATAATTGTGATGATTTTTGATCGATTTGGAGAAATTCCTGTTGATCGATAACGTTCAACGATAGCCGAAATTCATTCTTGAAGAATATTGAGTTCGTTTTTCCACACGTATTCGACGTAACGCGACAAGTAATTATACAGTGATTTTACGAGTTTGAAAGTGTGCGCGAAGAATAGAACGAATAAGAAAGAAAAAAATATCTGTGACAGATGTATCGCAAACAACGTGGGTGTGAAGTTTGTCCGGTAATGCGATACACCTGAAAGCACCATATTGCACAACCCGTCCGCATCCTGAATATCTCGTGTTTAGAGCGGAGAACGTGTCATTGGATTACGTATAGAATTTATTTGCATCCGATGACATTGACCAGTCCGCGTGTGTAACCCTTGCATGTACACACAAACGGACATCATATATAATGTAAAAGCGTAGCTGTTATACATTGCTGTTATACATTGCTCGCCGATTCTGTCGGTACGATCTATTGTGCCTCGTTCTGCGCAGAGCTAACGCGATGATTTACAACGTTCTTTATTGTAAATAGGCTAGCGCGATTCTCTCGAAAGAGATTTTTTACAATGCGAGTAAAGATCTTCGCGGATCTTCGAGAGGTCAAGTCTGAGGACAAACTGCGCAAATAGAATGGCGCGATATAATTGAACGATAGTTACGTACGTACGAATGCTCCGAAAGACTGTCTAGATCCTAGTTTCGGAGTTTTTTTATTTTTTTTTTTTTTTTTTTTTTATACATTTGACTTACCTACTCAGAATTTTCAGTTTGACTTCAGGACGAATTATTCGAATTATTCGAACGAATGAATTCAATATGTGGATACCAATTCACAGCACGCCAGAAGGTATAAATTAGCAAGGCTGCAATAGTGCAACGGTTATACGGATGACTCATGGTCAGGAAGGTTCGGTGGCGATAGTCCAACAAAAATTTAACCCAACAAATATATAATGCACATACTCCTACCTACTTTCTTACAATTGGCGCTACTTGTGTAGGATCTCAGATTTGATTACCTGAGTTGCACATCGTTAGGCGAGAACTGTTGCTCCTTGGTTTTGCGAATTGATTTGTTGATTTGCTTCATAACTTTATAGATAGCACGTGAACAACGCTAATACCTCCGAAACGCATTTCCTCATAAGTTTTGTTGTGTATTTTTGAACGATACTGGATCGTGTATATCCGATTAATAAGTCAATGACAACGCGTTCAGAGGTAACGAATAAGATGTTCATTGATTTCAAGGAACCGTGTTTATTTCGCGCGCTGATGGCGTAGTTTGAAAAAAGCGGTTTTAACATGGCCCTCACCTTACAGCTTCGTTTAGTGCGCCGTGTGCTAAACGACTTGTTAAACATCGTACACGCGTGTAACTACAGTTGCGTGTAACAAGTCGTGCGAGTTGGAATAAAATATAGGCAAATTTAATAAAGAGTAGATTCACAGGTTTGTGTTATTTTTATATGTAAACTAATCGGTAAAACAATGTAAAATTCATTCTCATTTCTCGCATGACACCTTTCAGAACTGAATACCTTGGGGACTATTTTTTTTTTATCCAATACCACAGGTTAGTTTAATCCCAAGTCGAATGATATAAGATATTGGAAAATTATTAAAGTCGATATCGTTACGCAAGTGCAAAAGCTTTTCCTGTGGAAAGCTGCATGATAAAATTGTGATACTTACTTCAATCACAGCTGATACAGGACGTAATTAGCTTAATACCTATCCTTTTGTCAAAATTATAATTTGTTCGCGGCAGAAGAGGTTTTGTTGGATATCTACTTTTCGGAAGTAACAGGTCACTTTTAATTTGTTACTTTCGAAATTCCTGGGATTGATTGTCCGTCCGATACCGGTGATCTAGTTTCACAGTCCTAATACTTGTATCGCTATATGTTACGACACACTTTTTCATTCGCTCATACGCTATTGCGATATAACCGACGTCGTTTGCTACTTACTTATGCTAATGTGTAAGCTACCAATCAACTGTTTCACTGACCTCGAAGCCAAGCTGATTTGACGCCTGCTAACATCACGATTTTACCAGTCATTTTATGATTACAGCGTTTAACTCGCTTGAATTCGCGAAAATTCACGTGAAATATGTGGAATCGTGATATAATGGTGCAAATTTTATGTCTTCTCTTTTGACAAAATTGACACTTTTATCCAAAATCAATTCGGTTAGTTATCCAACTTGATTTAGATTTCCACTTCGATTCTCCTCTGTCTCTGCCATAGCGATAAAATAACAGCTTGAAACAATTCGAACTCACTTTATAAGACAGTGATTGATCCAGGATTTGTAAGAGGATTAGCATCACTGCGTATTAGTGCCTCGAGGGTTTGTAACGATTCTGCATAATTTCGGTTTTCACCCGAGTCTTAATAACCGTAACAAAGACTTGGGCTCGGGAGCTCGTTTCAGCCGATCAAAAACAACTAGACTGTTAATATTTATTCTTGCTTGATTAAGTATACACATATTCCCCTGACATCCATTTATTAATCGAAATCCCGTGAAAATTAAATGTTCGCCTTCTTAATTAACCTTATGTAACAAACATATGTATTTACGTGTAGGATTGTCGTTTATTTACTCTTAAGCCAATCTTAATGTATTGGACCAGGCAAAAAAAAAAATCTTCTTGAATAATAATATTATTTTAGATCAATTCTTTTGACGAATTCAACAAATTCTTACTTTCTGTGCATTCTGCTGAATTTGTTATTGTTATTACGTAGGTATACGAGTTTAGATTGTTATTTTATTACCACAAGGCCTCGCAACATTTGTCTCGTACAGTACAATTCTTTACGGTAAAGTGAACAACTATTTGTCAAATTCTGAACCAACAACTTTGCTTCGAATGAGAGGCATTATTATTAGGAATTGGTTCATTACTCCAAGTTGAGGTGTATCTAGTTCCTTTAAAGACAGTCGTTACCCACAAGCACGCAAGCCTTCAGATATACTTGTTGCCTCTCCTACTCGACGAAAAAGGGAGGCTAGAATGGCTTCAGGATAAAAGTTATTATTAAGTAGGTTTGAATTTTATGAAGTTTGGTACTGCCATGTGTGTCCATCTGACAAGTTTTCCCTATCAGCGCCGGTCTCATTGAGTATGACAAGTATATCCTTATTCCTAACAATAATAAAACAATGAATTTGGTTGAAAATTAAACGGATAACCGAATTATCCTTCAAACTTAATTCGTATCTTCTCCCAACCCGAGGGGCGGAGTCTTTCACCTAGATCCAAAAATCGTTGCAGCTTGGTATTGACGAAATCGACAACCATCGAGAGTTTCATCCCGTAGTAAATGAAAGATCTGAAATAACGAGAAATGTGAATTCAGGTACGGTGACTTGTGATATCGATAAAGATGACTCTCATTTTCATTCTGTGGTTCAGTAGAGAGAAAATGATGGATTGAAAAAATTGGAGCTCACTTCATAAGACAGTGGTTGATCCATGCTTTGTAAGATAGCGACGAGTAGAGCCGCGGCATTTTCAGATCAAGAATTTCGCAAACGAAAAGAACGGAAGTTTCGAAGCTGATGTACGGTAAAATGAGTTTGAAACCATCGAATACACATCTTGTCATGTGCTCCCACTCAGGAGTCACTTCTCGCAAATTAGGCTTCACCCAAACATCGAGAAAATCATGACTCAATTGTTGAATTTCGTGGAGAGTGCCACGACAAAAGTTGTACCTAAAAAATAAGTTGCTGGCTTACCATTGCTGACGATAAAACGCTAACAGTGCATCATATACATTTTTGCTCGACTCACTCATCTTCCGCTCCCAGCTGGTAGCCGATGCTTCTCCACAAATGACAATAAGCGTCAAGATCTTCTTCCGTCGCGTCATGAATTCCGAAATACTGAGGGTAGCAGATGACCAATCCAACAAGTTGCCATTGCGTGAACGACATTTCAAACTGATTGAAACCCTTGGGTCGATCAGGATCGTTCGGCTTCACCAGAAAAGGACACTGACCGACCGCAGGGGTTTCACAAGCCTCGGAAAAATCTTTCAGCAACATGTCACGCGACGGACACGACAGGTTTGGAATTTTTACCGCATTGTCCGTTTCTTCGGTTGTGGAAGCATCCACCATGTGTTTTACGGCAGCGTGGGACGCTCTAACAGCCAAAATATCCTTCCAAGCTTTCGTTCCTTTGGACCAGGGATCGTAACAGTACCAGTGATGAAACCGTATCGCCGCGGATGCCCACCTTGAATTTTTCCAGAAACGGGAATTAATATTATCGACATGACTTTTTTCTTCTTTTTTAACAAGCTTTTCAGCGACAGCGTTTACTGAACAAACGCTGACAGTATTTACAGGCGGTAACTAGGAGTACCTTTTCATGGCCGTAAAACGTGTGCTGGTCTTTCCAGTCAGAATCATCAGCTTGAGTGTGTCCTGAAAGGTGTACGTGCACATCAGGGACAGCATCTCGGCAAGGTATAGTGAGAAATTGTGGTCCCGAGCAAATTTCTGACCGCGCCGTAGCTTTTCCATGTCAAGCCAGTCGGGCTTCCGGTCAGCGGGTCTTCCGCAGTCTCCGGGACGAGACATGCCCGTCATCATGTGCAGTAGTCCGTCCGGTATTGCCTTTAAAAATTCTCGCAACTCTTCGACAACCGATTCCAGGCGTTCGTCTTCGGACTTCTCGAACGTCTTCGTCTCCGAAGTCTCGATCTTCGCCTGCGCTTCTCTGGCGCTGTTCAAAAGATATTTTCTCAAGCACTTGTCACCTGCGAGCTTGCGGAGTATCGCCTCTCTGTCGTACGTTTTGGTTGCCGATGACGATTTCATCGCGTCAATCCCGTTCGTCTTTTCTTTATCGTTAGGTGTCAGAGTGCCGCGATAATCTCCTGATTTCCGAGACGTCTCCGAAATGTCGCTCTCCTTCACGCCATCAGAAATCGACATTGCATCGCTTTCGAGCGACGATCTTGAATGCGAAAGAATTCGTTCCACGTAGCCGTCCTCTTCAGCACCCGAAAATTCGTTCTGCACTTCACAGTTCATAATTGACTCTTTATCCCCCTTCATGATTCTTGTTATCCGCTGTCGGTTAGAATTTGAAAGCGCTTAGATAAATAATCTGTCATGGACTATCTATGGGCCAGTTTTCACCAGTGATTTTATTCAACGAAACGACATACCAATCACATTCACTGGTCGAGTTCCGTCCAAGTTTTGATGTTTCACTGTTCACAACCATCAGTGACAATTGTCGACACACAAAAGCTTAAGCGAAAAAATGTCAAGTGGGGCTTAATTTATGTGCAAGTTAATTCAACAGTCTCCCTGACCTGAGGCATTTCCTTTCGGTGATTTCACAAAACAGACATCAAACTTGCACAGCACTCAACGCCAGTTGAAGAGACTTACTAGTAGCTCATTGCAGGTTCATAAATACGATCGCTTGGAGCTACATTTAAAAATATAAATTGCATTAAAAAATATTGGCACGTCGTGGTTGCAGTTTTTTAATAGTTGACCAAATTTTAAAACAATAAATATTATTCATGCACGTATACGTATATCGAATCGTTACACTTGGAAAATTGAATAATTTGGCCGAGAACTGATTTATAATGATTAACTTTTTTTCTCGTATGTTTTTTCGTGGGTTCTTTCGCATTCCAGTTAACTGCTCAAATGCAGCTTTGAAACGTAACTACACATCACAAATTCGTATAATATAAGAATATTCGTAAATGATATTCGCTGTAACGTTAAACTGCTCTTACCCTCAGTTGAGGGCGTACCGTTGACAGTTTGCCGCAATTCTCTAACTAGCCTTAATTCAAATAAACAATAATAAAAGATACTCGTTGGGCGCCAGACTCTTCAGCGTCAATTTTTAGACAAAACGTACGGTACGATATGATAATAATTAGAAAATCTGCCGGTTAGGCTTACAATTAGGTACGGTAAAACAAAGTGGTAGAGTGACGGTATTCAAAGGCAGCTAGCGATAGTTAGATAAATAAACAAATAAACTGAAATCAAAGAAAAGAACAGGTCAATCAGTCGTATAATGTCGATTGGGTTTACAAGTTTCGAGGCAGCCAAGTCAGCTTACAAAAGTTAACAATAATCCACTTGGTCTTATTTAACAAGTCAACATCAATTAATATATCGAACAATAGTATTTGGTAAGATTTACGGGAGAATAAAGTCAAACGACAGCTTTTAACAAAGGATGACAGTTAGCAGAGAAAATTGCGCGTAGGTCGAATTACCGAATTTTTGTTTCTGTTTGAGAATGGGCAAAATTTACGAGGAGCAACATATTGAATTATGAAATTACCAAGAGTCAAAAAGTCGAATTTTTCAAATGTCAGACTCGTGCCTTTTTTGAAAATTTACGAACCCGAATTTATCAACAACGACAGACCAAAGCCTCGAAAGGTCGAAATTCCGAAACTCACTAACGTAAGACAGAATGGACAAAATACCGAAAGGTTGCAAGACGTGAGAAACACGTTTATTCTTTCCAAGTTGCAGCTAATAAACGGCGTTACGCGTTTGTAAAGTGACACGAGGGCGCTGTCGTGATTACGGAACGCGGTTTAATTACTGTAATAACGTCTTGAATAAATTGAACGTACGAGAAGAAAGATATACCGTGTTATTAAAAATATAATGCCTGTTCCTTTGCGTTCTTTTTTTCGTTCATGACACGGACGATCGTCAAATACAATGGGATAATCTTGATAAAACTAGCATCGAGTTGACGAATTTCACAAATTCCGAAGTCTCGGGCGATTCGGTATTTCGTCATTTTGCAGATCAAGATTTTGCTCCTTCTGAAGTTTAATTTCCGACAAACAATATTTTCGTTTTTCGGCAGTTCGAAGTATTAGCCGCTCTCAATTTTTAATTTCGGAACTTTCATTATCGATATATTGACATTACCACATTCTGCGCTTTGTTCATTCGGAATGATGCCGTTAGTTCTGAAAATCCTTTTTCGGATAAATGAGCGTTGGTTCAAATGAACATTCGTGAAAACAGTTATTCTACTGGGTGATTCATCGAAATTCGGTACACTGATCATTCGTTATTTTAAAATTCGTATCTCGATAACTGCTACTGGAACGATAGATATGAATGGTAGATGAATGATCGGTGCTTTTCAAGGCAGAGCAGAGCTTGCACATCAGGTAGTCGGTAAATGAGGCCATCGGGAGAATAAATCATCAGAGTTGTCGCCCTGGTACCTTGTTTGCTTGCGCCGAAGCGCGAAACACAGAGTTTATAAAGAAAGAATTGGTTACTAGTAATTTATCGTCTAGTTTGCATTCAGTTCGCTCGGAGTAACCCGCCAACGAAAAGTCGAAATCCTATATATTGTATACGTGATTATTCTGGGTCAATCTATTCGGTGAACTCAACACTGTGCAACATGACAGCGAAGTTTTAGCGGAGTCATTTTCTGTTTGTCAGTCGTTTATTAATTACGAATAACGATTCGTTCCTGTTCTTCAAATCCCTGCGTTCACATTATTCTGCGATTTTATATATTGTATTGATTAATTATTTTCTGTTGATTTACAATCCTTGCTAATTATATCACAGTTTTACATTGCTTACTTTGATTCAAGTTTATGATTCATCGTTTCAGTTATTACGCTATACTATATAATACAATTTGTCTTAACCTTATTAAATATTTGTGTATTAAGTATATCATACTTTTTTACAACTATGCGTATTGTAATTTACCGGAGTAACGCCCAGCGTGCAGAATACTTTTTTTGTAATAAAGATCCATCAGTGCTTTGCAGGATTAATATGACTCGTATTCCAAGCTCAAAACGAAATCAATGATCTTACTAAATTTCCTATAATATCTTCAGGCATCGCGGTTACAATTTGATTTGTCACATCTCAAGAATTAGTAGCGATCGGATTCTCCGCCGTTTTTACATCTGGAAACCCAGGAAAATTGGAGAGCTTGATTCTTATTGCTTCGATGTCCTCGCTCGTGTATTTTTCGGCTCGATCTAAAATTCGGTTCAACAGAACGTTGAACAAACTCTTCATTCCCGGCAGTTTGATCGTGCAGTAGAAGAGAGATCTGCAACAAACCGAGTGTACGATCAGAATATGCGTTCTTTCATGAACTAAAACAGATGCTGCGGGGAAATTTGAGGGTGAATTTGTAGAGAGGAAATTGGTTCCTAAACGCTTTATAAAATGTGATGAAAACTTTAAAATCCGTACTAAGAATTTGTAACTCATGACGCCGAGGGTCCCAGAAGAGAAAACAATCAACGTCTTTTGAATGGAATATTGACATGAGTTTTCATTTCCAAAGAACTTTTTGTAAAATTTATGTGATTTCACATACAATACATCGCAGTGGAGGTTTCGATATCGATTCAATTCCAGCGAAAAATATATTCTCTTATCTCGAGGCCATTGAAATACTGAACGTACTTGCTGAGGTTGAAGTTGATCCAATCTTTGTACGACAGCGAAGCGTATAGACGTGGCATCTGGAGATCGAGAATTTCGGTGAGGTAAAGAAGAGAAGTTTCGTAAGTGGCACCGGGTAGATAAACGCTGACCCCGGTAAATATGCACCTCATCATGTGTTCCCACTCGGGAGTGATAATCCGTAAATTAGGCTTGACCCAACTCTCGAGAAAATCGCTACTCCGTTGTCGAATTTCTTCCAAAGTTCCACGGCAGAAGTTGTACCTGCAGTGACAAAAAAGGTCGTATCAAAAACGCCGCGCTGTGACATCTGGTGGCAAAACGACGCATCGTTCAAAATGCACCATATTTAATTTTAAAACATATTTTTCCACGTATTTTCCGCAGTCTATCGATTTCACGTTCAAAAACTGAAACACAGACAACTTGCACCGAGTTGTATCTACTTTCGCATACACGTAATCGGCGTAAAACGATCCGCTTGTAGATCATTTTTCGCCGCCATGTTGCTTAAGGGGACCTTATTGCGGTCTAGCGGGTGAGAATTTCACTGCTTTTGAAACAATTTTTTTTCAATGAAAGAAATGAACAATGTTATTTAAATTTTGTAGGTATGTCTTATTACTTATAAATTTTACAAAATTGGAAATCAAAGAAAAAAGAATAATTTTTTAGTATTTAAAAAATGGCGCTGAAGTCGTCCCTTCGAAAAAAGTTGACCTTGCTGCTGTTAATCGATTTGGTTCTTCCGCTTATCTGAAATCAAAAAATTAAAAATGACCCTTAATTATTATGAGTATATCTATCGCAGGAACTGAAATGAAAGAAAAAAACAAATGACAAAATAGCGTATCGTCAAAATTAGAAGTCGGAAAACAGCCTGATTTTAACAATGTTTTGTTTATACAAAAATTATAAATATTTGATGGAAAATTTTCGTTTTAGCCCCTGCGATAGCTACCAGCGTACTCAATAACATATTATAGTTTCGGGATAAACGCGTTTAAAATTTCAAATAAGTATTTTCTCAAAAAAATTAGATTTAAACCTGTACTTACATTAATCTGCGATTCCAGCACCATACAACATCCCTTCAGTCTTCTCATACTCTTCTCTCATATTTTCACTACAACTCAGGTAGCAGCTGCTTTTCTACGAACAATAAAACTATTCACCTAGTGGACCGACCCTTCTACTTACTTTGGCGCCGACCTTCAATGGGCTGTAAAACTTGAAATACTGTGAATATCATTACCAAATTTTCACAGTATATTCTTAAGATACTATACTTTCGAAATGTTGAAAAAAAAAATAGATATTTCGAAAATTCTGGACCGCAAGGTCCCCCCAAACCACGTTTGCCGCCAACTTCACGCCGAAGAACGAATAACGCGGCAAATCACGGAATCTTTCGCTACTTACTCGTCCTCCATTCCCAGCTGGTACCCGATGCTTCTCCACAAGTGACAGAAGGCTTCGAGGTCCTCGTCGGTCGCGTAATGAACGCCCAGGCACTTGGGGTAGGAAACTATCAGGCCAACAAAGCCCCATTGCGTCAAGGCCATTTCGGTCTGGTTTATGCCCTTCGGTCGATCAGGGCTGTTCTTCTCGATCAAGTACGGACACTGGCCGATCACGGGGGCCTCGCAAGTCTCGGCGAAGTCCTTCAGCAGCATTTCCCTTGACGGGCACCACGCGTTTGGAATTTTCGCCGCCGCGTCTATCTCCGCGTTCGTAGAAGCGTCCAGTCTCCGTTTTGCGGCACCGTGCATCACCCTCACTGTCAAAATGTCCTTCCTGGCGGCTGATCCCTTCGCCCAAAGGTCCTCCGTGTACCAATGCCGAACCCGCAGTCCAGTCGACAGGTACCTGAAATTTTTTAACGTCGAAAACCCGGTTCAAACGATTTTTAGTCAGAATTTTTGTTCATTATTACTGTGTTCAAATCGCCGCAAATTTTACAAATTATTTATAATCACATGTTTTTTTCTGCTCCATGTAGTTTTCGGATTTACTTTTCACTTGTCTGTGATTCTCTCACCCAAACTTGACTAATTTTCAAGTAGAATGTTTCCATCTTTTAGAGATCAAAGATAATGTACACCGTGAAAAATTTACGGTGTCAAATAATTGACCAGATGTGGCCGTTGTGGACTACTATAGAAAAATTTGTATGGCCAATTCGGAACTTGATCGTCGAGCAGCGTTAGATTGACGTGAAATTGTGTTGGATTAGCACCAAAAAATATTCTCTAAAAGTTCACATCCAAGTTTTTTTACAGTGTACTATTCGAAACATTTATTATTCATTTATTACGTCAGAAATTTACCATCAAATTAGAATTTATCGAAGGAGAGATTTTTTTCTCCTTGACACGTATCATGTAGCAGACTATGAAACTAAAAATGCTGAAACCGAGTTAATCCATTCGTTTGATTCAGCTACATTATTCTTGCGATTCAAAGAAGATTTGGTCAAACTCAATCAATTGGCACAGGCCAGAGAACTTTTAATATATTCAATTGAATATTCGATTTCAACTTATACAAACGCAACCATAACCATATATACATATGCATGTACAATATGTACATATTTAGGTCAGGCTCCGAGCGATTTCAATTTTCGGTCAAATTAGAGATAGATTTGACGGAACCTCCCAACGCACGAACATAAAAACTTGCAAAATTTTTTATAAATTGTTTTACGATATTGAATAGTGACTAACATTGAAAGGAACTGCATTTATAAGGTAATTCTGACAAAGTTTTTCGGCACAATGTCATACTTATCCTACAGCCTACGGAAAGAGTCTCAGACTCTGCGACACTTTTTCGTAGCTTCGACAAGCATATGAAAAAAAAAAAAAATTATTCAACGGTTATTTTATCACCTTTTGAAAGCTGTGAACGGGGTGCTGGACCTCCCAGTAATAATGAGCGGTTTTAGTCCGTCCTCGAAGCTGAAGAGAGCGAAGAGGGAGAGCATCTCGGAGAAGAATATCGAAAACATGTGTTCCTGAGCAAACTTCTGCCCTCTTCTGATTTTCTCCATGTCCAGCCATTCGGGTTTGAAGTCAGAGGGTCGGCCGCAATCGCCGGGCCGATTCCGGCCGGTCAGCAAGTGCAGCATCGAGTCCGGAATAGGTTTCGTCGCCTCGCGCAGCTTCTCGATCATCGATTCCCGGCATTCCTGGCTCAAAGTTGAAGCGTCGTACTCGAAATTGTCGGGAAAATCGGCGTATATATCTGAAGCCGATTTCACACCGCCATTTTTCATCCGCTCGACGGCCGCGATAAATCTGGCTTCCCGCGGATGGCCGGAACTCGCCAACTCGTACAGGATCGCATCCCTGTCGTAGGGGCCGCTTCCGCTCGTCTCGGCGCAAGGCACTTCCGGTGTTACGGTGTCGAGGCGGTCCAATGATCCCTGGGAAACTCCCACGAACCCGCTGTCGTTGTCGCTGTCGTCGATCTCCGTTCGTTCGCCATCCGACGATGAGAATATCCTCTTTGTCGACGCGACGTCTCCGAGCTCCTCGAAGTCCGAGGATTCACTCTCCGCCTTCGAGTCCTCGGACGGGTTTCTTTCCACCTTCATTGTGCTCTTGATTTTTCGAATATTCCTCTCGTCGACGATTTATCAACGCTCTCGTTAACCATAAATCGGTAGATCGGATGATCGGTAGAAAATTTGACACCGAATGTCAATTCTGAAACACGTGCAGAGAAAATTTTTCATCACGGATTAATATTTTAGCTTCGAACGAGCTTCGAAGAAAATAATCACACCGAAGAGGTCACGTTTTTAGTTGCTTGAAGATATAAAATCCTGCCATACTTTTATCCTTCCGTCAAATTTATTTAACAAAATCATAGATTCAACTTTTTTTTTTGTCAAAATTTTATCGTTATATTCTTATAGTTTTCTTTAGGCTTTGTGTGGTTAATATTAACCAGGGCTTTGCCCCCACTCATTGTCAGAGCAATGCACCGCACGCCTCATTGTCAGATATTAAAATTCAAAATCTGTTCAAAATGGAACAATGAGTCTCGGGGTAAAAGACTTGATCTGTCATTTTCTGTAGTTACAAGTTGCCATACTATTCACTTTTATTTAACAACGATCGGTATTTATCAACACGTAGGACTATGCAATTAATCGTTCTAAGTATCCATTAATCGATTCATCAACTTTTTTAGGTCACCGTTTTTTTTTTTTTATTAATTGACTCGCTGCCCATTTCAATTGATTGTTCTTTAAACTGATGAGTAAATTTTTTTTAAATTCTACGAAAGGTTAATAAAACCTGATTCATGAAATGCCATAATTGTATAATGAGGTTTAAGAAAATTTATGTGAAAATGAAGTCGAGGTAGATCCGAATTTTCGTATCCTTGTATAGATGTAACGATCGACCTCATCAAAGCATGTAATAACAACGATAATTATCGTAATAATAAGATCCGGATACCACTAAAAGTGTGAATATTAAATAAACCTGATATTTCTCACTCGCTATTCCTATTCACGTCAATTAATATTTCTATCCACGATCAAGTTATACGACGTATTTTCTTTTTCTGCGAACAAATGAATTCTCGTCGCGTTAATCGCGCAGAACGGTTAACGCGACTCTCATAGCGCGAGCAAAACTGACTGTCGTTTTACTTTTGGCGAATCAAAGCCTAGCATAACTCCCGTTCCTCGCCGACTAGACACGTCGACGTTTATCTCGGAGGAAGAGATTGCGATGGATTAGGGCAGCACCTGACCGCAGATCGTTAATCGCGTTCCATGGGATTAAAATCGGGGAAAGGGTTCAAAGATCAGCTATTGATCAACCGCCGAAACCTTCCTAATTGAGAAAGAAAAAATTTAGGATCAACGAACGTCTCCATAGTTAATTGATTGGCCGATTTTCAATCGCAAGAATCGCTCTGTTTCAGCGGATCAGCTGAGATGTCATTGCTAGCAGTATCAGCTTAAAATACAATTAGCTTGTGACTTTATCTGCGCAAAGTGAGATGAGCGCGTGAAAAACATTGACACGTATAATTTCGCACGGACGATCATTTTTAGGGATTTCAAATTACCGGTCGCGATCTTCATCGAATTACGATTTCAACGAAAGTTTAAAAAAAAATTGAAATATACGATTAAATTCTGGACTCCCGAGACGTCGATCGTCCAAAAGTGGAGCTAAGACTAAATGATTTGTTACTTTTTTTTTTTTTCGTCTTGACACACTTTGATTGCGCGAGTTCTACGTTAATGCGTAGATTTACACAGAAACGAGTTTTTGGCTAGAGCGAGACGCAAAAAGGAGTGGCGGTGACCGTTCGTCGTTCGTCTTAAAAAAAAAAAAAAAAAAAAGAACAAGAAGAAGAAGGAGAAGAAGAAGGACAAAAAGAGGAAGAAAAAATCCGCATAAAATCAGCGACGCACAGAACGGATCGAAACTTTACCGTGTCAATTTCAAATGAATTTTTGAAAGTTCTTAGAGACTTTCTCAATGGCTGCACACTTGTCACGATCTTGGGCACTTGACCGATAATGAATCAAACGATGCTTACGTAGATATCATGCAAGTGTGCGTTTAGACTTTGCGCGGTCTCGTTGAAATCAACAAATCATAAATCCAAACACTGAATTAATACGCAACACGGGGAACAGATTATAGTCGGTGATAATTTTTCACCTTAGGTTCCTACTTGTGCATGGATTATACATCTATACACGTATTCATACACATGAATATTAATCTTCTCGTCAGACAGCCATCCCAAACTAGAAGTAACGCACCGGCAGGTTGTTGGATAAAATTTTGAATACCTGATAGACCTGAAAAACCCTGAACGGATAAAAAGGGTCACAACGCCAATGAAGTATATTGGAATGCTTCGGTGTGTGAAACCAACATAAGCGTAACTAAACTAAACCGCCTTGGATACGATTCGGTGTATAACATAACGATTCTAGAGCGTAAAGGTCAACAGAATTAGCAGCAAAAACAATTAGCGGCGATACGAAGGAACTGAAAATAAGAGGATCAAAAACGCGTTCAATAAAACATCTCGCAGAAGGGAAAACTGGGACAAAGCGAACAAGGTGATGTGTTAACTGTTATTAACACTTCAGCTTAGTGGAAGCGAGGGGTCCGTTGTAGAGGAAAAGGAAGACGGAGTATCGGATGGCAAAAGTAAATGAAACTTGGAAAACCGCGAGTCGTGACAACGACTTAAACTAGTATGAATACAAAGAACGCGCGGGGGTAAGAAACGGAGACGTCAGAGTACACAAGTCGGCACTGGAAACTATACGCCATTATCGTCAGTCGTATTAAAAAATTCGTCATTATTCTACGCGGTTTGAGCCTCCATTTCCTCGAGCCCTGCAAACCTAGAAATTGTCAATTATTGAGAAACCGGAAGCCGCAGCTCCTCCTTATTTAAAGAGCATAATTAAAAGAGGCTGTAAGTGCCGGCAAAAATAAAAATTGAAAAAGAAAATGGAGGAGGACAAGTTTTTTTTCATTTTAATCGCTCGAATTCATCTCTGAAAATTGTTTTGTTTAAGATAAAGAAAAATTGAATTAACAGCCTTTAGTCCTCCTCTTAATTTTCAATATTCTTCGACACAATTGTCTCATCGCGGAAGATGATAGAGAATTGTTTTGTGATCTAGCCGAAAACTGGGTCGCGACTTTTTCCCTCCTTACTACCGTAGCGCGGTTTACGCGGTTTCGTGCCGCTGGTCCCGTTTCCGCGTTATTATACGCAGCTCGTCGAGCACCATTACGCTCACAGAAAACGCGGATCGCCGTGCGGTGTCGAGGCGGAAAATCTGCACAAAAATGACAAATCGAACTGTGTTCTCCAACGATAATTACTGGCAAGGGGGGATAAATTTTGGAAAGACTCACGGTACTCGTGTAACGGCTACCTATCGCGGATGAAACTTGGAAGATACAAACTCTGGCCGTGTGGTCGAACTCACCGAACAGAAGTTCACCTCAGACTAGCATGCGAGGAACAAACGGATCCGGTTGAGGCTCTGACGGTCAGAAACTACGGACATCAGCCTCGCCGAAGGTTAGCAACTCGCAGAGACTGACATCGGGCGAGATATGTATCACGAATCAGAAGGCGATATCGGCAACTCTATGAATTGATAGACGAGTCTTGCGTGATTTTATTTCCTTCTTATTTTTCTCCCCCACTCACTTTTCTTTCTTCTTCTCGTCACGGTTTACACCCGGCAATTTTCGCCATTCGCATAACGCCGCTCGACGTATGTGGTGGTCGGTACCTAATATAATATCTACTTGTACACAGTTTTTCCATTTTTTTTTCTGTACAAACCGTCGGCGGTAATTTGTATGATTTACTACGCGGTTGGATAAGCCACGGATAACGAGTCGAGTCTGCAAGCTATTGCGAAGTCGATAACTGTGCAAGTGAAAGATTCACGAGTAAAAGAAGAAACAAATAAAAAATAAAAAATAAAAATTAGTCGCGATCCGTATCGACGCATCTGCATTGATACTCCTAGTTTTTCGTAAAACTTGATTCTTCACAGATCGTGAGATCGAGCAATGACTTCGTAAATTATGTAACTTTGTCCAATTCATGGGAGTCAGGAACGACCTTCCTGCGTAATGTAAAAGGTACGATAACATTCTTAATCCAGCGATGCTACGACGTTCGAGTTGTTGCAAACGAGATATTACACCGTGTCTGATTGTGCCAGATACGCGATAGTCTTCGTGTAGATACACGAACCATGTGCGTGACGTTGGTGTCACGTGAAAACAATACTGCGTAATCTAATGACTGCGCCCTAGTGAGGAATGTCAATTAGAGCTGCGGATGTGTTCACGCAAAACGTGAAACTAGGAAAATTTTATTTCGGTTGAACAGGCAAGCGATCATGCGACGCGCACTTTGGATAGGCAGGTACGTCAACATTATCACACATACGTAGAAACCGGTTACTGAGCCGCGACAGTGTTGTGTGAACTTAGAGTCGTGTAGTAAAAAAACTGGATTTTATTATGCGGAATAGTTGCTAATTGCCGAGCTGACCTTCGCTTATGGATACCGCCAACACGGCGGTCAAGAGTTTTAAGACTTACAAATTACTCAGGCAAATAATAACATTTGCTCAGCCTGCTAATGGTAAAATTGATGTCTAATTTTTCGCGGATAGGAAGGAACGATACATCGAATTTACTATTCGCTGTTAGGGTACTTTTAATCATATCGCAATTGCGAGCAGCAAAACTTCTGCGAACGGTAAAGTAGTTGTTTTTTTTTTTCATTTTTTTTCATTTCATCTTCTTTCTCTCCCGTCACAGCAGGAACGCAACCGATTTAATGATTGGATTGCGAAATGAATCGCACGCAAGAATTTATACGTACAAGTGCTTCGGAAATGACAGCGGATTCGTCTTGGAATTATTGCATTACGTAACGCGAACTGATAGCCTTGGATCGTGTGACAGGTGCTAATTCCAAACCGATTTTATGATTATGCGAGCGTTGGATGATGAGTCCGTTGGAACATGACGAGATCACCTTTCTACAATTCGGGTTCGATCTCGCATTGATTAAAGTAATCGTTCGTTGAATCGCAGTGCGATAAGTAATCCGAATGAATTCGCGCGTCTCACGCTCTCGCAGATCGACAAGAATTTTTAAGAACCATGGGTATCGGTACCAGTGAAGAAAAAACCATCCACTCGGAGTTGAAATTTGAATGTCGAGATTTTGCCGAAACGGACGAGTGTGTACCTTGTAGCTGGTACTCCGGTGAAGGACGCGTGCTTATTTTCTCTCAGCTGCATTAAGTTTTAGATTGAAATTTGTTTTTATGTTTACACAAATATTAAGTGCCCCGAACACACGCTTTTAACTCTAGACGATGATTGAATATTTCAAATTTATCACGTCACAGATCAAATATTCATTTATTTATTCGTTTCAGGTGTAACCGCCGTGTTGTGCAATTACTTTTTATTATTCATTGGAGACCGTTGTCAACAATTACGGAATTTTTGGAAAGTAAAGAACATCCGAGATTTCACGTGAAGGCAGAATCTAGGATTTTTACTCACAATCAGCTTTGTTGCAGGCAAATCATCGTTAAAATACAAACGGCAATACGTTATAACGCGAACAATTCTATACCTTGGAATATTATATATGTAATATGTACACATCTTTTGCGCAGTCGTTGACTCGGCTCGGCATGTGACTGCAAAGTCAACAAATGACAATGAGATTTATTTCGCATTACGCACTAAGGTAGTAACAGCTGCGATCTAGATTAAAATAACACCGACGAATAGTAAAATGTCCGAGCTCTGCGAACTTCGGTGAATTATTGAAAGGGAACTTCTGACTTGAAATTTTCCATACATTTAACACTCCGACACTGCAAATATTAAGCACCACGTCCTCCTCTTCGTATTTCACGCTCATCCGTTTCAACGTTCATCCGTGAAGATTAACTTCGTAATTTCAATTTCAGTGGTTCGACATTTTCTCGGATCGTCTTGTCCGCTTTTACGAATATCACAATGTTTAAATCGACGTAAAGTACAGCGCACGATGACAGGTTATAACGCAAGTTGAGACTAGACTTTCATCTAGCCTTATTGTATACAAGATTCGAGTAATAATTACGGGCAAGCGATAGCGGTATCGCTCATTCAGACACAATATCGCCGTAACTACTGCGTATATTATATTTTATACCTACCGGTTAACCGCGCGGAGCTTTCACAGCAGTTCGACTTCCGGTCAAAGTAGCCAATCACTTCTTGTACGACTTCCGGTCCTCCTCGATTCCTTCCTCAGTGACATTTATAAGCGAACGACGAACGCGAGATAAAAGATGGGCAAAAGCTCAGAGCCAGGTTTCGGAAAGCACAGAATCACCGTCGTGGAATCCAACGAAACGACGGAACGTATCGCGTCAAATTGACGGAAGCTAACGAGTCCGTCGACGCAGCGTCGCGTCGTGAATGCTGCTGCAACGGATCGAAACCGAATCGCACTGCAGCCAACGAAGGAGTTGAGATTGAACTATTCCGTGCCCATGCCGTGGAGAGGCGGCGCGGCGACTGGGGCGGAAAATGTATGCATGAAAGGTAACGAGAGAGAAAAGAGGGAAAAAAGGCTCGGCGAACGAACGGAGGGAAAAAGCGAATATTACAGACGGACGTGCTGCCGGATGCTGGTGCGAAGCGACACTGCAGCCTCTGGCAAGGCGATCACCGTTTTTCACTCCGTCCTCCGTCAGGTCAGAAGGGATTCCACATTGCCAGCGTTAGAATCGACCGACCCTCGTCTACTCGACGACGGCACATGACCCAGAGCATGCGCCCTGTCGGCCGAACAACAAAATTAGACTCGCCTTAAGCCTTAAATAATTCACTCTGTGCTTGTGTATCCGGCACGTGTCGATACATGCATTCTACACGAGTTCCGTGTCGCAAGACCACGTGTACTCCGATTTTGTGCCACCGGATTCGTACGCTTTTGTGTTCCCATTTTCTTCTCTCGTTTGGAACTAACAACGAGTTTGGTATAATTATGTTCTCTGTGATGGAATACGATCCGTCGTGTCGTAAACTGTTCCCAATCTTCTTCGATATCTGTTAAGTCGTTAAGGTTGATGGGACATATTCGTCTAGATCAATTAATGACGTTCGGTCGTATGTTTTAAGAATTTTCCACTCTGATGTATATTTTTTTTTGTCGCTTTACTCTCGTTAAGAAAGAGGTTCCGAGTTCGCGTTTGCATTTCGAACTTCGGATAGAAAGGCGAAATTTCATTAACCAACGTATCACTTACGTAGTACTTTCGTTAAATGTAAAGAAATATTGTCAAATTTTATAACCTTATGCATAGATATCCGTCGTTGACTAAGAGTTTGGAAACAGTGACAAGCAATGATCGTGTTCATCAAGAAGTGGCCACAAATCACTCTGGACAAGAAGTTATTTGTTCTGACCAGGGTAAATGCTGTCCATTTTTATCCGTATGACTTCCAGTTCATCGGGAGTGAAGTTCTCGGCGCGCTTCGTGGCTTCGTTCACGAACTTATTGAACCAGCCAGCCATTCCTGGAAGCTTTAGCGTGTAGGAAAAGTGAAACCTGTAACGAACAGAAACCGTTGGTTTAAAAGCTGACTGCGAAGCAGTAACCTGAAGTATCGATCAAATGAATAATTGTTTGTCCTTTCCCTATTTCACACTGGTTCTGAAATCTTCGCTCGACTTTATCCTCTTTGGTTTATCGAATAAAATTATTCAAATCTAACCCCCTGTCTTATAATTTGGTAAAGAATGAAGCTCACTTCCTGATCTTGTGCCGGCACCATTCCGTGTAAGACAACGAAGCGTATAGTCGTGGCATCGGGAGGTCCAGCATCTCGGTAAGGAAGAGGAGGACATTTTCGTACGCGATATCCGAGACGACGGCATTAAGCCCACTCACGACGCACCTCGTCATGTGTTCCCATTCGGGACTGACGTTTCGTAGATTGGGCTTGACCCACGATTCGAGATAATCGTTAGTGCGACTCCGAATGTCCTCAAGAGTTCCACGGCAGAAGTTGTACCTTTAATTTTAAAGCAAGCAATTTTCCGCAAGAACAGGACAATCGAGAAGCAAGGAGAACCCGACTCACTCGTCCTCCACTCCCAGTTGGTACCCGATGCTTCTCCATAGGTGGCAATAGGCCTCGAGATCCTCGTCGGATGCGTAATGGACCCCAAAAGACGTCGGGAAGGAGACGAGCAAACCGACAAAGCACCACTGCGTCAGCGCCATTTCAGTCTGATTAATGCTCTTGGGTCGATCAAGGCTGCTCGGCTCCACGACGTAGGGACACTGGTCGATCTTTGGGGCCTCACAAGCCTCGGAAAAATCCCTGATAAGAGTTTCCCGCATGGGGCACCAAGGGTTGCCAATTTTCGTCGCGGCATTTATTTCCTCGGTAGTTGAAGTTTCCAGTCTCCGTCTCACCGCCGCGTGCATCGCCCTCACCGTCGAAATGTCCCTGTTAGCTACGGACCCCTTCGTCCACAGGTCACCGGTTATCCAGCGCCGAATCCGCAGCCCCGTTGACAGGTACCTTGAATTTAGAATTGATTAATTATCGGCGAACGTGGGAACGGCGAGGATGAAAACGGCGTCAGGTCCGTTTACCAACCAGTTTTTGCATTTGTACTTTCGTATCAATCGGAGTTACGTTGGGGGTCTGGTTACCTTTTGAACGCGGTGTACGGCGTGCTCGATTTTCCGGTGATGATTAACGGCTTGAGCGAATCCTCGATGCTGAAGATAACGAACAAGGTAAGCGCGTTCTGGGAGAATATGGCGTACATGTAATTCTCTGCGAACTTCTGCCCTCGTCGCAGCTTTTCCATGTCGAGCCAATCGGGTTTGTGATCGGCGGATCGTTCGCAGTCCCCGGAACGTGTCCATCCGGTCATCAAGTGCAGGACCGAGTCCGGCACAGCTTGCAAAGCTTCTTGTAACAATTCTACCAGCGATTCCAAACTTTCTTTGGAAGGATCGACAGGTTTCGAACGCTTCGAAAATAATCCTTTGGCTTCCGAAAGAGAGGATTGGTTTTTCATCCGTTCAAAGTTACGCAGAATTCTAGTTTCGCCACGACGTTCAATCTCGGCCAATCTACGTAAGACTGCCTCTCTTTGGTACGTTTCATCAATTACTTCCGACTCTGGATTCACTTCGGCCAAACCACCGTCGTCGCTTTCATCGGTCTCCGCTAGTATCCTCGAATTGTTCTTCAGTTTTGAGTCCAGTTCACGTTTTTCGTCAGCTATCGTCATCTTCGTAATGCTTTGACAAAATTATTCAGTCTCTTACGTACAAAAGTCGGGTCCGTAATTTTTATTCGGCAAAATGAAAGATACGCGCAATTTTCACGTTACGTAGTGAAGAAAACTCGTCAACAACCCCCTCCACCCTCTCCGGGAAGTAAAAAAATGACATTTTATGCATTTGATGTTTTTTCTCACGACTCGATTCACGGATTCTTACGAAACTTTTTTTACGGGTAGCTGTTACCAAAAGATCTTTTATGTAAATTAATTCGGGCGCGAGGAGCTGCTCCCAAAGTTTCGAAAAAAATTCATAAAAGTTATAAATCGTTATATTTCGAAAGACTATTTCGATGCTTGTAGACGGTACATAAAACCGAAACATTTCGATTACAGATGTTGAAAATAATTGAATTCGACACGCGTGTGAATCGCGGCAATTGTGCGAAGGCTCGTCTTTGGCGTGCCTTAATTTAGTCAGATCATAGGGAAATAATTCAAGATGCAAATCGAGAACTTAGAAACTATACCTATATACTCGCAGAAAATCGCTTCCTGCAAGTCAATGAAAGTGTAATTTTTCAGGGTCATTGGGAACGCCAGAAATGGATATAGATCGTCATGACTGTAAAAAATCTGGCCAAGTGTGACTAGTAATTAGCAGGTAAACACAAATTGTTACATGTGACGATGTCATATTCATACTTGTACAAAACATTTAACACCACCAGGTGTGAACAACACGGTAATACTTTGACATCTGCGGTGTGAGATTTCAAGCTATTAGCTATCAACGGATACAGCGGAAACGCATGTGTGCAAATTTCGTTAATGATTC
Organism: Neodiprion pinetum; assembly: GCF_021155775.2. Lineage (NCBI taxonomy): Eukaryota > Metazoa > Arthropoda > Insecta > Hymenoptera > Diprionidae > Neodiprion > Neodiprion pinetum. The sequence goes on along the minus strand of NC_060237.1, from coordinate 7,669,669 downwards.
ACGCTCCGAAAATTTGAAGCGAACCACTGCAGCGGTAATACTTGAAAATACATGAGAACGAAATTGTAATTTTTTAAGAATTTCCAAAAAGAGCATTCCTCCTCCATTAAATTTATTCTTTAAAGCACTTACCGAGTCTTCCAATTTTGAGTTTCGAAGCTGTCAGCGACTTCGTAGCATTTTGATCTGGGAATTTCCAAGGTTCCAGAATTTCTGACCAGCGCTGTCAAAAATTTGAGATTACAAGCAACCGGTAAATCTGATAAAAAATATCCAATATGCAGAAAAACAAATTTAAATTCTGCGTACATTCCAATGCGTTTTTCTTCTTTTTATTCAAATCTGTAACGAATATAAAACAAATTAAGTTTTTAATTAAGTCCGATAATAATTTTGCAAAATATCACTGACTTATTACCAAAATTCACGTCACCGAACCGCTCCAATGGCTCGAACACGTTGCGTCTGACGTTATGCAACACAACATTCACTCCCACACTCCTGATGCCGAGCATTAGGGGAGACCTGCATAAAAAATGCCGAAGCGAATCGATGTCAACGACCCATTCAACTCATACGTAACAATAAACATACCATCCGGTCATTTAGTTCATTTATTTTACGGTATCAATTCACGAATGGAATACATTTCCAACCAAAAACAATTCTTTTAAACTCTTCTCTGCCTCATTGTTCCTGAATAATTCTTAATTTTGTCGACGAAGGGATCTTGATCTTTAGCGGTTGAGTTATTGAGCAGGAGGTAAAAATTGAACGAATTTCGATAAAACCGTAAAACATTCTCACCCGATGCAACTACCCTCATGAACATACAATTACGTGCGAAATTCCATTACTTATATTTGTATTTAACGAGCAATTTCAGATAATTATAAGCGGGTACCTACCCAAGTCGTGCAACTGACTCGCCACACTGGCGCAAATTGTTTTTGCCAAGCTTGTACATACCGTTCTGAATCGGCGGACCATCAATGGCTCAATATTTCGACGATACATCTTTCATATTTACTATACGCCTGCGTGAATATTATGTACATAAATTATCATACTGATTCCCCGGAACGGGTAACCGTATTTACGCGAGTGTGTAATTAATCTTTTGGTAATCGCTTGCGCTGTGTCATTAAACTCGTCCCCCGACACGTATATTACAGTTTCCAAATAATAGTTATTACACGAGAAACGCGAATGCAAAGAAAATAAATTAATCTTCTGTACCTGGGAAAAAGTGTGTTAATTTACTTCATACGTACCTAAAGCAGTAGGAAAAATTTTACGTGTACACACTGAAATTGATTGCTTCAATTCACGCCGGTCCGATAGACAAATTACCGAGGATAACTGATCGTAATTATTTCATTGGTGAACTGGCGAGAAATTCTTGCCACGTACCTGGCGCCGAATTTCCCCGATGTCTTCACAACAATACCACGAATATTGCAGTTCAATTAATTACACCCTTGTTTTCTACTCTATTATCAAGTATTCAAAACCGATCATTTTCATCTTCTTATCAGAAGAATTATACCGACAAAAATAAAATTGATAAAGAAACAAAACGGATTAGGACAGGACGAGAGAAATTTGCGAGGTGAACTGTTGCAGAGCAAAAGTAACGTACTTGGTGCATTAATGCGTGGCACCTAACTTGTGTACACGGTGTATACAAAGAAAGTCTTCCATCCATGGACGCGTTTGTATTTTCGCGTTCGAATGCCTATGTTACGGTTAGTCATTCGGTGAACTCGGTTGACTCTCTCAGTGTCTCGTTCCCACGCTAATTCGTTGCAATAATTCCTCATAAATCTTCCTGGTGTTGTATATTCTGCAATATATAGGTATATATATGTACGTTAGAAGCAGCCAGGAAGATAACAGTTCAGCTATGAATTCTGGCTGCAGATCCGCGTGTCCACGAATTACTTTTCCACATACGTATCGTAGATGTAAAATGGAACGGTGACCACAGGTTCGAATGCTTGTTTATACAGCGAATGTACTTTTCTCACAGAATTTCTTTTCACAAACGAGCGGTGCAAACTCGTTGTGTACACAACCAAAGTTACCGTTTTCACATGCTGGACTTCAGGGTGCGTGAATACGTGATAATTAGCTGTAAAACTGCATGGGAATGCGAAACCGGCGATTCTGAGGATAAAATGCGTTTTAAACGTGAACTACGTTTTGCTAAAGCTGTTATAAACGTTACTTTTGTTAAGCACGCTTCTATTCTTCAATCAACACCTAGATTTTCTTTGTTCATACAACAGTGCGCCGCTTTCACCGAACCAGCTCAAGCCTATAATCCTATGTTAAGTGCATGCAGCGGTTCCTAAAAGCACATACAACTGTACAAATAAGACGGAAAATACGCAGTGAAAAACTACCCCTCTTCCAGCGTCTAAAAGAAAAAAAAATCGCAAAAACGTTGAAAATAAATACCTGACCGTGACAGTTGCTAGAACAGAAGATGATCCTCCTGATATGTTCGAGCGTATCAACGACGCGATAAGTGTACCCAAACTCGTTGTCGCGCAAAGCTACTCACCCCATCAGATTGTCATTAAGAACGAGCCCCGCCTTCGAGTCAAAAACGGCCGAGGTGATGCTGCAATTATAGCGTCCACGAAGACGAGGTCGTCCCGTACCCTGAACGATATCGCCGTAATGACGTTCCTTCAGCATCCCCCGTCCGCAAGGGGATGATGTTCCAGCCGGCGCCTTGGCCACGGCGCCGATACTTTTCACTCTGACCATCACCTGTCGGCTGTGTGGCTGTGGTGACCCGAATGGCGGTGGCCATACTCTCGACTATGGAAAATTTACGGGGGATGACCTGGAGAGCAACGGGTCGACACTACTGGCTGTTTGTAACGCGGACTTCTCTCGACTTAGCAATCGGCGCAATGCAATTCGTCGTTCAGGAGGCAGAGGACACCACGCACTTGCTCTTCCGCTCGTACAAATTGTGATTAACAGCGTAGGCGAACGTCGGAGCGTCGCTCGATGGTGCCGTGATTATCGCAGGCCTGGCGCCACCCTGAATGTTCAGACTGGCGCCCTTCATGGCGAAAGCCTCCGACCCCTTGGCCACTAAGTAGATCCGACGCTTGCCCCAGTTTATCCGCTTCGGATCCTTCTCATGGAACATATAAATTCGCCACGACGTGGAGGAGAATGTGTTTCGATGCTTAGCGAGCCGCTTTGAACGTTTTTGTATCAAGCCAATCCAAAAAGGATTGATAATGATTCTCCGCTGCGTACGGTCACAGCGTAAAGTTCTGATACAAAACCTGTGACACTGGTGTACGGAAATCTCTGACGATCACTTGCGACGTCATCCGGATATCTACCGTCGGTGGAATCGTGCTTGAAGAGGTAAACCCTGAGCGCTGGATTCTGTCTGTAGAATCATTGATTTGTCCGACTTGAATGCCCTGCCTTACAGGTACGGGTGTGCAAGACGTTTCTTCATTGAGAGAATTTTTTATTTCCCGTTAGCGCTCAGTCTTTAACTATTTTCGTTTTTTATCAAAATCGAAAAATATAGTTCCAAGGTACGAAATGAAAATTAGTTTTCTAGCTGTTACCGGAAAGTCTGTTATCCGTTACTATTCTTTCTCATTACGATCACTGTTGCTGTGTTTTCTTGTAAGTGTTGCGAAAATTTAATGCTTGTGCAGCAATAAATTGACGTTGAAGCCTTGTTTAACTAAAAAAGTAGAGTAAACCTCAGAAACTCATTTTTCGTTGCAATTACCAAAAAAGGATCGACAATAGTGCTAAAACGATACCTGTTTTACCGAATTTTTCCAGTTACTATGACAAATGAAATTTTTCTCCGTGTTTCAATACGGTCAAAGCCCTTTCTGCGAACGGTGACCATTTCGGAAAGAAGATATGTTAATCAATGGAACCTTGCCGCTCTGACGTATGCGCGGTAACCGAAGGTGGCAGATCCGCCATCGCGAACCCGTTAACGTCATCCCCAATTAGGTGCGTGTCACCATGGGCAAAAGCCGACTGGCGCCAAGAGGAGGTAACGATCGTTGCAAGGGACCTGAAGTTAATCACTCGAGGCGTGAGCCCGTAATTTTTTCATAAATAAAACCAGCTCACGTTCGGTGGTCAGAGCAAGAGTCTGCCGTATGGCAGTTGAGTCTGCGAGTGTGCGAGAAGTGATTTAAAAATGCCGCAAGGCGTGGGTGGAGGTCTACCTGTGTGCATGGGAACGTTCACCGCTGCCTTGCCGTTTGTACTGCATTCTACATCTCAGCTGGCTCTGAACTTTTATCCCCGACTATCTACTCTTGCAGAGGCTTGGGAATGAACTGCACGATACAGTTGCCTTGTCCTGTTGTACCGTGCACGGTATGCATATAATACTACTTGCAGTATTATCTCCGTGCCTTTCCAAACGCGGTTTTCTTACGCTTCCGGATACCCTTCCTTTACCCTCAGAGACCGATAGGTGAGACAGCTTTTCAGGATTTCGATGATAACTCGTAACGTCGCTTCTCATTTTCGTCGAATTCGTTCGAGCTTGGTGTACATTTTCGTACAAGTGATCGGTCACGTTCCTAACCGAAGGGTAAGTATATGTGGCAACTACGAGAGCTGCAGAAATCAGTTTACACTTCACTTATCTCGACGCATCACTGTTGGCCTCAGCTCGAGATAGAAAATTTATTAGACTCCAGGGATCGTGACGGACTCTGGGTGATAAGTTTTCAGAACGATTGGAAGCAGGTGGAAAATCCGTTGGTACGAAAGATTGACACGCTTCACGTGCATGCACGTGCAACTGTGGCGCGTGCTTGATATTTTGCAGCAATAAAAGTGGCCCAACATCTCTAGATCGCGGGCCGCAGCTGGAGGGATGACTTTCGTCTCGAGGGCCACATGCCGCTGGAGTTCCCATACCTGGACTCCTCGATATACGCTGACGGCAAGTCAGGGGACAGGTGAATCAGGAGGCGTAAATTCCGTCTCTGTTCAAGCCAGCCGTCTCCGAAAGTCGAGATCCCATCGGTTATGGCGAGTGGTAGGCGGCGCAGAAACCACTGAGGATAAAACGGTTATTAAAATATCCTTAGAGCCGCGGATTTAGGCCCTTGTAATACCGTGCTATCGCGCTGAATCCTTCGAATGATCGTTAAATAAAAGACACTGTGCACGCCAGGAGCTCGACGCGATCTCGGCCCAGAGTCGAGTTCTCACGCGGCGTCGCTGCCACTTTGGATAGGTCAAGGTATGCCTGACCTGCTCAATTTACTTCGATTACCTCCGTGCACTACGTACCGTAAATTGAACAACCTGGCGCGTGTCATCCCATACTCGCCGCCTTGCCTTGCAATCACGTTGCTTAACTCGCTTCGAGCAGACGCCGATGGTCGCTTCTCGTGAAAGGACCAAAACCACGCAGGAACCACATCACTGTGACCTCGTTAAGCGGATGACGCTTATCCCTGTACCGATCATAGTCCAAGATCGAAAGTGGAATTCCGTTTTTCAATCCTTTTGTACTGCGGTAGATCACGTTTATTACACCAGCCGTGCAACCAAGCATCAATCAAAAAATCTGGAACTCCGTCCTGTCTCTTTCCAAGTTCCAGCGATTCGGTGACATTTTTTTAGGGTGTCGGGCTCGTCTCTAGGTGGGCAAAACATAGTCGATAATACCAAGGGTTGGTATTCGAGGAGAAAGGGCTTTGGCGAAGGTGGGGGTATCGGGATATCCACGTGACCGTCGACCGCGTGCTCCGAGCTGCAGCCATGGAAAATCGGCTCTACAGAGTGCCTTCACTTCACTCACCACGCGGTTGTCGACGGTGTCGCACGGCAGTGAACCCGGTGCAATTTATTTTTGAACTCAAACCATGGCGCTGAGAAATATTGCTTGAATTTTTGCCCATAGGACCGCGTGACTTGTCCGATTTCATTTCTTCGGTAAAGGGTTCGAGTGAATATGTGCAGGCTTTGAAGGCTTCCGGGGCAAACCGGATGTTGAGTGTTCGCCATTCCGTCGACGTTTAAACAGCAATCACGAAGAGCCAATGTCCGATTCGTCCCAATCTAGAGGTAACCGTTGTCTTCTCAAGCCGTGAGAAGCGTCTTCGTCTCCGGTCCTCATCTCGCCCCGAAGATCCTGACCTCCGGTTCTACCTTGGTGATCGAAGCGACGAGTGTTGGGACTGCGTTTTCTCCGGTACCATCCGGGAAAGAAAGATCCAAATTCAACCGCAAAACCGGTGTCTGTCATTCCACGCCAAAGTGCAGTGCCTGTGGTCTTGATACTGTCGTCAGTTGGATAAGGAGACAGAGACATTTTTGAATCTTGTGGATCTTGCCGTGATCATTCCACGTCTGAGGGTAAAATGTTCGTCGAAAATAATCGACTGGCCGTCGCTTTTGCACTGGTGGTTTGCTTGCTGGCAGCGTTATTGCAGGTGAGTCATTTTATCGACGATAATTAAATCAGTCTCGTTATAGGCAGATTACCCCGACTAAATTGGGTTCAAAAGTGAAGCAAGAAATATAGTCGGGAAAACAAGAGTCTCGTACGAATCCGTTCGTTAGCCGGGTGATCGTGATTATCTTGAATTCCCATGCTCTCGGCGATTCGTCAGCCCTCACTTCCTGTCTCGAAGCGAAGGATACTACGGGAAATTGGTCCGTTCATCGATTCCTTAAATCGACCCTTTAAAGACGCACGAGCGTCTTAAGAAGGATCTTGACGATCTGAGCCTCACGGCTAAAAAAATTGTTGCGGCGCGAGTTCGTAAGGTGAAGGAAAAAGATTTTGAAATAAAAATGAGAAGTGTATAAAAGTTTTTGTCCCGCAAGGTTTTTTTTTTGCTGCATGCTAAACGTTACGAAGTACAATTTAAACGTTGGGAAATAAGCGAAATAATAAACGTTTGACGAAAAATTACTCTTGGCATTTCACGTGAGACTACCAGAGTTATCAGAATTGCCAATTTTCGCCAGCTGTAACGATCGCACGATCTGTAATTCGTGATTGCCAGAAGCGTTCTCCTTGGGGATTAGCGGCTTGTATGGTGTATCCAACGTAGGTATGAAAACAAGATTCGATTACCGATTCCAATTACGTTTACGCAAATAATTCGAATCGACGGCAGGGGATCGCAACGGTGGAAATTTGAAAGCCCCCGCGGAATTCGATGGCACGAATTGCGTACCTTGCAGGTAATTCTGACGGTACTTCATGCGGACAGGCAGGCAAGCAGGCATTATTGCTTTGCCGTACAGCGTTTAATCAGCTGATACGCTTCGCCTGGCATGGTAAATAACGCAATATACACAATCGGTTTTTACGAAGGAAATGATTTTTTCCTCTCTTCTCTTTTTTTTTATTCATTAACTCAAGGCCCGGTAACTCCGTTGTTCGGCGTGATTCGGCCGCGGGAATTAACTCGAGCGTAGAATTTCCCCCTCAATATACTTTGAACGATATCCAATCGGATGCAGGTGAATTAAAATCGTCGTATAATCGATGGATTTAAACCAATGGTATAATAATAATAACCTGAGGAAGAGAGAAAATCGAGCCGTGCGGAATGAACGCTTCTCATCAACCGGTTGATGGCATGTCACAGCCAATTATTTCATCCAACTAGAAAATAGCTGGCATGGTGACGTTCGTTTATTGTTATTAATCTATCTGTTGGACTACATGACAGGAAGAATTGCGCAATAACGTAATTACCGTCGCTTCGTTATAGCCACTAGTTGCCGTAGGGAGATAAGATAGCCTTGTATAGTTTCATTGCTTCATTACGCCTCATGCCTTACCCGAAAATCTGTCGATTTCGCTTTCGGAAATAATTTGTGCAAATTAATAATTTTTAGACTGAAAATTTACGATCCGAATACCGATCTCGCATTTCGTATATACGTATTGTATGCATCTATGTCAATTGGTATCACAATTTTGAGTGATACGTCATTTTATTTACTTAGAACAGAAAATTCATTTTCTCTAACAATTCCGCAATAAAAAAAAAAAGAAAACCACGTTAAAAAATACATGCAATCATCGCAAAGGCACGAAACCGTACAATTTTCAAATAAAACGTCCGACAATCAGTAAGGCACTTAAAAAAATTTTACGTCTAAGAATGATGGAAATATTTTTATTGCCGACAGTTTCTTACGGCAAAAACTGAACTTGGTTTGGAAAAGCTGCAGATCCACGTGATCTATAATTTTCACGTTGAAACAACACGTCCGTCGCGCGTTAATCTAAACGCATTTTATATAAAAGCGGCAAATTTCACCGCCCATTTCCGCCAGTGCTTGTTTCTCTCCCTGTCGGCGGGGAGACAGAGATAGAAAGAGAGCGAGCTTGAAGGCAACAAGGAGATAATGGAAAAGGTAAGGTCCCACGATTAGCCACGGCAGTCGAGCGGTCCGGTAAATAGGCTGCATTCATTATTTCATTAATAATTCATGAGAGAGGAGAGCGACGAATTTTTTTACAGGAGATATAACACCTGCCAGTAAAGTAATTATAATTATAATGGTGAGGCGAACAGGTGAAATATTTTGAAGCGAAAAATTGGAACGACCATCGATTTTAGCAGGGCTTCGATGATCGTTTTCAGAAGTTTGTTTGCCCAAAAAACAATTTTATTAGGAGAGAATTTTATCTTGAATATTTCTAAAATCGACATGTTTGTGAGCTACAAAGATCTCTTTAAAAACACAAACAAAAATACAACTTACTGGAATCATAACAAAAAGCTGGACAGCTTGATTTCATATCGCTACAAAATTTTTACAAAACCTAACAGATTCATTCGATTTCAATTATTACGATGACTCATTTTATTGAGAAGACTATTTTCTACCAATTCGTAGGGACATTTTTTTTTTTTTTTTCTTTTTTGACAAATATAATAATTTGATAAATTATTACTCAATGTGCGATTAACTCGTAACGAAATTCAGAATATGTACTAATTTTTTCTGAACCAACCTGCCGAACAAGTCAATTCAACTATTCCCGGATTATTTGCATCATATTTTAGGAATCAAGCAAACGATTGTACGACTATTATACATGCACGCGTGCAGAGATTTTCTTGTAGAACTTTCTTACCTCACTTTATTCTTCGTTTCCGCGTCCGCAGGGCAATTCAGACGCTCTCGACTTCCTCTCCAAGGGTGCAGTTCCCTACAAGCCCCGGAGTCGGAAGTGGTAATAATTTCACCGCGCAATTAATTGGAGGAGATCTTTAACCGCGATCTCAAGTCCCTCAGTCTAGTTCCCACCTGGCTGCATTTGCCGCCATGCACGCAGCAAGGTTGTTAATTTTTTCGGCAAAGTTTAAGAGGTGAACGCATATGAGATCCAGAAATCCGCATGTGCAACGCGATGTGTAAGAAAAAAACATTTTTACCTTTGATTAAGCATGCATAATTCATTAGGTTCAAAGTACTCGGCAGATCTGCAGAATTTGATATTCCAATTTAGTTAAATATATATTATCAACGAGTTTGAGCTAAAGTGCAAATTGACGCGGAATCGAATTGTTGAAAAGCCGAAAATTAAATTAGAAATAACGAAATCGTTTGTGAGAATTCAACCTCTAATTAAATAAATCGTTAATCGGTAGACGCGTGCAGATCGAGTTACGTGCTCTGTTCTATTCCAGTAGAATTTAACGAAATATCATGAAAGTAGGTAAAACGACCGAGGTGTAGAAATGGAAAAGGGATGGGCAGCTGTTTCAAGCGACTTCCGTTGTCGGGGGAAGGGAAGTCGGAAGTGGAGGAATGTACACGTGTATAATGTACGTGTATGTATTTAAATAATTTCAGGGTTTTGGCTTCACTCGACCCCCGATGACAGATGGAGAAAATACATACCCAGGTACGTTGTACCTGTAATACCTGCAGGAAAACGACAACTCGACGTTGCCTGCAATTATGCACGTGCGCTGACCGCGGTCATCCGGATTCCGGAAGCTTAAACGTGCCGGATATTGTTGCAGGCCGATGACGTAATGCACCTTCAAAACGGCGTTGAAAAAAAAAAAATTGGGTAGTGAAAAGCGAATGAACTCGGATTTTTCAAAAGCGAAGTTTCATTGGAAAAAATTTTCATACCCGCATAAAGTAGAATATTTAAACACAACACCGGTCAACGCGAATTTTGAGTCTGGATTCTAGATGTCAAATTTTCATTTCTCCCACGTAACTAACAAAAGAATAAATAGTTTTGTTAAATTAAGTTTACTTTTGTACGAAGAATTATATATACTTAAAAAAATATTTATCATAAATAACAATTAAACAAACTTCAGTTTCGCATTTGAAAAACTTTTATTCAAAATTTTAAACACAGTACCTTTATCAAACCTGTTGTATTTCCTTCAACTTTGTTTCAAATGTGAAAAGAGAACACCAAGTACACGAGCAACTTATTCTTCCCTTTACCACTGAAATATGAGATTAAAAAAAAAGTCCCAGGTTATATTTGTTTGTAAGTGCATTGTAGCGGCAATTTGTCCGTGGAAATTTTCGCAAATATCGCGAGCGCAATTCCAACGCTTTGTCTAGACTCGAGTCGTACCTGTTGCACTTGCCGGTAGACCGCAACGCGGATTTATCGATCGATGGATCCCGCGGGTAGAAGCGTTAAAAGGATTTACGGCTCCGCTGGATCCTTCGGCTTCACAAACCGTCGTAAAATACCTCCGAGAAGGCGCTGCGGTGTCGGAGAAAAACGCAATTCGCGATTGCGCGTTCCGACTTGTTGTTATAGGTTTATTCGCCAGGTTCGAACTCGAGGCAGGAAAAAAAGAAAAAAACTGTAATTCTGGTGTAAAACGCGGCCGCGTCTACGCACTTCGGAATCAGCTGCAGGTCTGCAACTGCAGGTAAAAAGTGTAAAGGTGCAAAGGTGTCTCGGCATCAACTTTCCGAGAGTTTCGGAGCAGCAAGGTGTTCCTGCGCATCTGCGTCTCGGAGCAGCCTTCGGCTTAACGATCCAGGGATCGTCGATCGATCGTCGATTCATTGCGTTAATATACTTGAACGAGACGAAACGTATGATACGTGCAACTTTTCGAAAGACAAGAATTTCAAATCACATCAAATAATATCTCTTATTAATTGTTGACTCGGCTAGCCAACGTTTGGTAAATATCTATTTTATGTGATATCTAATAAAATTTCTTCGAATCAATACATTTATACGATTTTCGACTGTATGTATAGTTTTCTGAACGACTCTTACCAGTTACCATACTCGAATAACTCATGTTTTTTCATAATCTACAAACACAAGTTATTCCTCAAATTGAACAATCAAACGTATGAAAAAATAATTCATTCTACTCGAGAAATTCATATAATTCTAACAGAAGTCGAATCATTCAGTTCGTTTGCGGGAAAAAATATTCGGCAAAATCAAACGACGCAACTGCAGTGTTTACTCGAAGAAAGTACAATACCTATATTTGGTTGCACCGATTAAGTCTGATAGGTAGTTATTTTTAACGATCTACCGGCAATGTAGCCTTATCTATACATATATATGTATACACATACGTTGAAGTCCAGGTGAAAAGCACGATGGGCGGAGGTGAGGAGGAGGTCGAGAGGCCCGGTGCTAATTTACTTGACATCTGGCCCGCAGCTCCCGAAGTCCCGAATCGTTAAGATCGGTGGCGCGTGCCCACTGAAAACCGCTTTGACCAGCTGCCCGTTAAACCTGAGAAGTCGCTTAATTGGCACCGTAATTGACCGACGAGAAGTCTTGGATCTTCTCGACGACACACGCGCCGTATATAATAACAATAACAATAATAATAATAATAATAGTAATGATAATAATGATCGATTACGAATTCCATGTGAAATAACGGAAACTTGGAATTCGATTCTTTGGGTAGGTTCAAAATTTTTGTTAAATCGTACGAAACGCGCTCTCAAAGTGGGTGGGAAATGGAAGACGAGACTTTCAGAATAGCGTTGATTTCAATACCGAAAGGAATTGCAACATTTACACAAATTATACAGTCAACGGTTTAAGGTAGTGGAGAAGGGCTCGTTTGAAATCAAGTCCGAGCTGCTTCGTTCCTCGTTGCTACTTTACTGTGTATATAATTGACTTTTTTAAACTATGGTAAATTATGGTAATAAATAAGAAGGCACGTAGCGACCCGATGACTTATTTCCGCGTTAGTTACGCGTAGTGTCACGAATTGATCTGTGTACAGCATTGTTGAAATCGAACAGTAGCGTATTACGCAAGGTCCGTGTCGATTTCTTATGCAATTGTGCGTGAAAAAAATTTTCTCCACGTCAGCGTTGAGGGGCTTCGAACGCACGCGTGAAAATTGGTCCGTATTCGTTTTTCGGATCAACGGTTCTATCTAGTATCATCAGATCGAGGATCGGATACCATGCGGGTATGTTGTGTTACGGGTATCCCATTTATTTTTTATCTTTTTTCACATACACCGAGCAACACCCGGCCTTATTCTATCCCTGTCTGGATAAAGCGTCAGCTGCAAACCCTCTCGTGCCTTCGGGGCTCGATACCTTTGTAGCGATGCAGCTTCGTTAAACTCTCGACGAACGTTATACCGAGACGACAGATGCTGCTTGTATTCAACGAATATAATTCCCGTGTTTACAAACTGTCGGTACTACGTATGATAATATGATTATTTAAACGACGATAACAATTTCTCATTTACGTCTGTGCGGCGAAGGTGAGGAAAGAACTTTCAAATCGGAATACGCAGCGATCGAGCATTTTTTTTTATTCCCCTCAGTGTGCGACGAAAATTTCTTCGTCGAAAAGAATGATTAGCTTGTCAATGAAACCGAGGATAATTTTCAGGTACTCGATCCTCCCGGCGATCGTTTAACCAATTTTTCTCAAATATATTTTCACCGATTGTAAGGTACGCTGTAGGCCTCAGGTATTTCGAATTACAAAACTCGCCGCGCCGAGTTCCACCTGTTGCACCGTCGCCACGCACCTGGCTTTCATAAATAAATTTATCCGATCGCCGAAAGTTCCTTACAGTAAGCTTAGCTACAAAAGCTCCGCTGGAAAAAATGCCGATATTTTAATCGTATCTGTGTGACAAGTTTGAAAATTGACCCATTAATTCTTTTTTTGCAGTTATCGGACTGCCGGCCGCACATTCGTCATCACCGAGGCGATTCTCGGTGCAGACGTTGCGAGCCAGGATGGGGGATGACGTCGCGATGCTCGAAGGGCCGAGACACGGAATGTGGAAAATGCACGAAGGGCACTTACAGCCCTCACCACAGCGTCCACCCCTGCTGGATATGCTCGAGATGCGGTCCAGGACTCTACGAGGCTCATCCTTGCACGAGCCGCGCCGACACGGTCTGCGACTCTTGTCACCGGGGCCCGGACGAGGCCTCGGAGAACCCCGACTTCCGCCGGAAGTGCAAGGGCCTCAACTTCTTCCTGGCGCCCGAGGACGCCGCCAACACCGGGGAACAGAGCGTCCTGGTTAACGAGCCCGAGGAGAGGTTCGACATGGATGGCAGGGAAATTATACTCCGAGAGGACGTCGAGGCTGCCGCCGGTGCTCAATTGCGGAATATCAATTATTGACGGAACAATTCGGCTTTTCACCGATAAGAATTACTCCGAGATTCTTGGGCGATATATCGAGATTTGAAAGATAAAAGTAAAACCTTTCGGTGGCTCGATAATCGGATTTAATTGAGAGCTTGCTGCTGAGTGAGAAACTCGGCGTTTTTGATGAAGAAAAAAAAAAAAGAAAAAGCGTGTACGTCGTAGCGTTACGTGACATATATACCAAATACAATTTATAATATTATCAAATATGCGAGAACAGATCGTCGGTGCTATACTAGAGTATAAAATCGCGAGTTTGAAGAATCATATTATCTTCCCTCCGATGTTTCACGATCAGTTTTAAATTATTCGCAACAACAACAACAAGAACAAACAACACAAGTAATACCTGCAGCGAACTGAATCTTATAACTATGCAGACGTTTCGTTGTTACAGGATCACTTTTTGTCTACAATTTTTGATTTTAATCCTTTACTGGAATAAGAAATAAGTACGAAAAAAGATACGAAGAGCAAAGAACATGGATTTTATTTCGTACGTAAAACTAGTCAATAATATAACGTTAGATAAGTATGGTTCAAGCCGCGAAAGCATTTTTTTTTTTTTTTTTTTTTTTTATTCTTCTATTATTATGTTTCTCTTTTTCTTCACTACAATCATTTCGATTCGGAGCATACCGAATATAACGAGTAATAACCGAATCTTGAGAAGAATGAACGACGACAAGCATTAAACAGCAGTGTACATGTTTATTTAATTATTGATTACACTTTACGGTTAAGGTGATAATAATGTTTATATTATATATACATATACGTGAATGTATATCGTATATACGATACGAAATATAGCACACGATACTGGCTGTACGTTCATATAACAATATTATAATCAATCAGTGTTTCTCTCAACTTATGTCTGCATTTGTGTGTGTGTCTATAATTGATGGTTCCTACAATACTATAAATAATTTCCAACTAAGCTACATAATGCATAAGCGTATGTATATTACATACTCATTTTTATAGTAAATAATATTCTACAATTTACCAATTATTCGCAAATTAGTTACTTTTTTTCCTCCAATCGTGTGTACAGAAACATGCCATATAGCTCCCGATTATACATACAAATAATATTTATCTACATTCAAAGGAGACGTTGTTTTCCTAGATAAAACAACGTTCTAGGCTCCTAGAGGTACATATATAGAGGTATTTATAGGGGCAGCACACTGTCGCAGTTATAATATTTATAATAATAATTAGCTGGCAGGTTTCACGTAACTGATTATACAGGAATGCTATGAAATGAATGCTGCGAAAAATCTGTATTAGGTTGATTTGCACACATATTAACGAGTGCGAAAATGTATTGTAATAATGTCGAGTACATGTACAAAATCGATGACATTTTTTTTTTGCCGTCTCTTCGTTTTCACCAACGGTTTTGAAGAAAATCTACAACTGAATAAGGCATATGTAAATTAATTTGCAACGATTCAGCGTATCGGGTCGGAAATATTCGTCAACTGTCTAAAGAGTAAGGATACATGATTTTCTTTAAATATAGATTGACAAGCGAGAATTCAAATTGCAGGGAAAAAAATCACACTACTAACTCGTCGGCGATTACAAGTGCTAGAATAAATGCTTGAATTTAATCGAATAATTCTTAGCATTATACAATTATTAATTAATACCAATATATTACTTCTTAAATTTTATTCATATAGGTATACCAATTTAATTCGTCGTTTATTTGACTCTGTATATTTATATATTATATATTTTAATTACATCGTAACATTTTATACAGATTTGGTATTACCTGTGTTGTATACTGTTGTAGGTATACGTATTATTATTATAAGTATACACGAGTGGTAAAAAATTGAAATTAAAACTGTTGTACATAAATATCCACAGATTTCACTGAATTCACGTTGTTTTTGAACACTCAATTCATATGAATAAATTTATGTATATCAAGCTTCAGGATCTCACCGTAAATATATATATATATATGTACGATATATATATGATATTGAAAGTCGTAGATATAGGCAAATTTGAAAGACAGATAATAACTGATAACGCGTTCTAATGCGCGAATCAACTTTTGAACAGAAATAATAATCCTCAAAGCTCAATGAGGCGAAATCCTCAAGCTTCAAACTTTCAACGACACGAGAACTCGTTTCTTTCACATCGTGCGACACCCTAGCAACGTACAGCAAAAGATTATGTCTGTTCTAATACAATATAACATAGCTAATTACAAACGAGCCTCTACACCCGTTAATTTATGCCCAGCGTGTTACAACGTAATATAACATAATATGTATTCGTAATATTAAACATTTCTTGCTGTTTATAAATATGCCATAATTAATAGTTATAAATTCACGCTGTTTTTCTTTTTTTTTTCTTTCGTCTTTGTTTCTTTTGCACTTCACACCTATCTCGGTTTTATCATTTCTTTTAGGTACACTCATTCTTCGAAACATAGAATGGCCTATCGTGTATCCATATGGAATTACTTTCATTGCATTTTTAGTTCGTAAATTAACTATACGTATGTAGTACCTAATATACAGAAGCAGGTAATGAGTATTATAGATTTCTAGTCTACTGTATTACTTCCGCGAAACTAAATTTCTTCAATTTTACTTCGGGCTTTTCTGGTCTTTAATTTATTTTGTATTTCATCGTACATTTGTTTTTTTTTTTCGACTATGCAGACTATCAATATGACATATTTTAATAACAATCCGCTGCATCTGTTATAAAAATTTGCCACTACTTAGTTCCGACGTAGACAGAGAGAGATTACAATGAGCGTGTTTTTCTTATAAATAGGGTACAAGTAACTCACTATCGTTGACAACATTTGTTCAATGCATGGACCCAATTTAACCCACTTGCTTTTTCAACTACAGCGAAATATAGCGTCACAATTCGACCACCGATATTACATTTACGTATATAATCTAATTGTGAAGATATTTATATTGTCCTCTCAACATTATGGATTCAATGCGAGCAGATAAATTATATTTACTCGTTATTTTACTTGATTCGTTACGTTTTATACGATAATCTACACAGCAACACTTTTTTATACATTGATTTATGGAAATATCAAGATGACGGAGGAGTGATATTGAAATGAGATTAGAGTAAGTAAGCTCGATATGATTCTGATGGATAAGTTGATATCTGTGAGCATTGAATCCATGTCTTTTAAAACGAAGCAAGAAAATATAACAAAATTAATCAAATACACACATTGTACGAGATGTTATATTGTTTAATAATATATAAATCAATGATGTCTTACAAACATGTATATAGATCTAAACAATACAAAATAATTCGAATATTACAAAAAAAATAAACGTCTGCAAAGTTAATTCTAGATCAGGGCCGATCATTGTTATTATCTTAGAATATAAAAATCAACTTTGCAGTGTTCACAAAATAACATGCTAATATGATTGACGCTGATGTAATATAATAATAATAATAATAATTAGGATTAATAACATAGGACCACAATGTATATGACTGTGACCGAGGTACGTAACTATTAAATTAATTAGCTATGTTTACAGATACACTTTTTTTGTACAATAAACGTGTACAAACTAGTAAGGAATAAATGGCGTTTTTTTTTTCAACTTTCTTGTAAAATTATTTGATACCGTAATTTCTTAGAAATCCATTAACGGTGTTGAGGAATTTGTGACCCAAGTATACAGTCACAATGTGATATCGTACCTATTGTCGGCAATAATTCAAAAAACATTTTGCATTGATAAAGTGTACCAACGGCGAATAGGAGAAAAAAATAAATACTAAATAATAGCGCATCGTAGATCATCTGAGATTCATTATTCCCTATCTTCTACCCAGTCAGAGACGGATCCGTGCGCCATTGATCGATTAAAAAGATTTTTTCGCGTTCTAGGAATCCGTACTTTGTTGTTTTACGTGCCGAAATGAGTGCAATTTTATCTCATTTTAGATGGGAGAAAATTCAACGTTACAACAAATTCTCCATCGTAGCATCTGATCAAGTAGCAGCTTTGGAAATTATATACACAATTATTACTGACAACGCGTCTCTAAAAATGAGTTTTAAACATTTCAGTGGTGTGACCATATACCTGACCACACAACCAAACCGAGTATTTAATGGACATGAAATAAGAAAAAACAGAAGCACAAAAGAAAGGGAAGAAAGTAGAGTGAAAATTTACACTACCGTACATTCAAGGGAAAAGAAAATATACATCTTGATAAACATATATTCAGTTTCTAACTAAGAAATAAAAAGCTAAGGTAACAAGATCATATAGAACAGAGTTGCAATTATGGATAAGATTAGAGTTCTTATGGCTGAAAGTACCGCAATCTTGTCTCTTCTTTGGCTGATCTTGTGTTGGAAGCTAGTTAATCCAAAAACTTATTTACAATTCAATTAGATTTTACACTTTGTTTTTGTTTTTTCTAGTTTTTTTTTAAACTCATTTTCCACCTACTACACAGTAAATGTCGACTGTCGGTTATGCACTGCAGCATATCTGCATTGATATTATTCCAGAGAAAAATAGTAATAATAATAAAAGTAGTATTAATAACAATATTAAACAAGTAAAAATCTATTTTGCTGATGCCTATTACCTCTGAAATGTTATAAAGAATTTTCCTCGCGCCGGATGCTTCTTGCAGTTACCCGCTAACCATTAGTATTACCTATATTATGGTTCTAGTGGAAACGTTACTTTTGGCGACGACACAATAATTTAAAAAGAAACCTCGTGTTTAATCATTACTGATTAAAAATTTTTCGATTATTGGCTAGGAGCCAATACGTAGTTATTAACCAACACTTTTTACATTGTTATATCTTGGGCAAAGAAAACTGATCGAATATCAGTATTAAATGTCGTATTTCTTTTAAGCTGAATATCTGCGAATTTCAAACGTGATACTCGTACTAAATTGGACAACACGTTATTTTTGTCACTTTGTGAGTAGAACTTGAAATAAGATTTTAATCAATGATTTTGGGCAAAGAACAGAAAAAAAATATTCTATTATGTCTAGAACATATTTCTTGCACATACAACGTCGAATTAATTTACGAAACCACTCTCGTAACTAAAGTAAATCATTTTGCAATCGTTTAATAAATTCAATTTACGATTTGTCCTAGATTACCAGCCATGGATCCACCCATTAACATTCTTCAGTTGAAACACGGGTTGGCAAAAAAAAAAGGACAATCAATTCGAAGCAGCAAGTTACAAGAAATCGTTTGAGCGTTCTTCAAGATGCATTGATGTGAATAATATCATACAGCTAAGATTGCTCACAAAGCCACACTCGCCAATTACTCGGGATTAAGCAATATGATTGAAAAGCGCAATCATTAAATAAACGATCAACGTCATATGAATTTTAATCGAAATCGATTTACCATTAGTTGTAAATCATTTGTAATGTACAAGATGCATCACGCGTGATGTATTCTTGGTGCACAGAATTTAAATCTTATATCTTGCTTCGCGAAGGATAAATATTTTTGGAATGAAATGCTGAGTAGGAACAGTGGGACGAACTTGAGCAGGTATTTTTTCATTTATTTTTTCCCAAAATAGAAAATTTACGATAGAGCTTAGTATTTCGTCAAACATATTTTTTGATATCGTCTTTAAAAAAGAAAAAGGTACATGTATATTTTTAAATGTTTCCTTAAGGTCAGGGGTTAATACTGTCAATTAAAAGTCAACCGGTACGTAGTTTCCTTCATTGTTTTTAGCTTTCTTTACACAAAACTCTGTGGCAATACGAGTGGGACAGGCTCGTGATAAATTAGCGAGTGTGAAACTGAGAACAATGCAATCTTGTACAAATAATTAATATTGACCAAACAACAGAAAATGACCTCTAGATCAAACGAAACATCAGTGAATAATGAGTAAAGATCGAAGTGGCCTTCTTTTGCTGCTCTGCCTCTGTAAATATGTAAGATATACAAGCCTGACGTATGATCACTTAGAATTGATCCACCAGCAGGTTGCAGACCTCTATAGACATTGATTCTTTGCTAGAACGCACCGTTAATCGGAACATCTGAAAATACGGCAATGCCTATAATATCATTCACATATGAATTCCTACATATTGTCAAAGATTTGCAAATTTACCTGAGCTTGTTTATTCGGTTCAAGACGCAAAAGACACCCAATTTGTTGTGCCCGCATGTGCACAATTCCCGCACACACAAAGTTATCGGGATTCGGATCAATCCCGTCAAGCAGTTGCATTCCGAAGCCTTGCAACTTTGTGCGGACCTGTGCCAAGTCCATTGGCTGTTGAGCCTTAAATATTTTCTGCGAACGTTGCTGATTTGCCCTGAAAATCAACGTCGTTGTTACAAATGAAGAAGTATGAAGGACAGAATTCCACATTTAGTTCTTACACGAATTTTTAATTTGCTTAAAGACATTCCACGTTGTTGTTGTGACACTACTTACCCCCCAAGATTCTTCCATCTCGCAAAGAACGACTCCCCGTTCATTTCAGTAGGTTCAAAGAATTTGTTAATGGTAAGTGGTAATTTCATTGTTATTTTCTGAGGCACGTTGTTATACGAAAAACAAATTACCATGCTCGGCGCATCTGGAATGAAAAAATTGAAAGAAAAAGAAAAGTAAGTTAGAACTGACCATGAGTTAGCAAGTTTTCAGCAAAAAGCGGTTCAATTAAATCACCATTATAATCGTCGATGCATTCAGCATTAATCATCTGTTGAATTTGCGCTCCTGCTTCTAAGACCAAATCTACCGGCTTAACTTGAACAGATAGTTTAGCCTCGTCCTCCTCCGACCAGGATAATTGTGGGTGAAAGTTGTGTAACACAAATTGCGTCTTATTTCCGTAAAATAATCCAATGCGTCCAAGATTTTGTCTGAACTCAGACTTAACTCCGATTTGAATCAGATCATTTTCGAATAGCACTCCATTGTTTTTACATACAAATCTATACAGATAAATAGACGTATTATGAAAAAAAACAAAACGCGAAAATCGATACTGATAAATGATAATCAAAGTTTCAAAGTCTGTACTTACTTCTTAGGGTTATAAGTGTTTTGTGCACCATTCGTAGCACCGACATTGTTTGGTGTTCCACTATATATATCACCAAGAACGTCCAAAAGAACACCAGTGTTGCTTGTCGGCTGGGAAGATGGGGGAGTAGAGAGGCCTAATAAATCTGCCGAATTATTATTGCTGACAGTTGCAGCTGATATTGCCGAAGGGGCTTCAGTGTGATGATTTGAATTAGGTGCTGGACTTTTGCTTTCCCTAATTTCATTCTCTGGAACTCGACCTGGTTTCTTTTTTTTCAGCACAGCCAAAATGGACGACTCTCGTTCTGGGAAAGCTGGCATTTCTTCTAGAACGGTAGCCTGACGTAGATGGATCAATTCACGTATTAATATTTGATAATTAATAATGTCCAGTATACGTTGTATTGTTATCACTTACAAGGACATCAGTGGAGGCAATAATGCTCAGCTGTAAGTACTCAGAAGCTCGTTGCTGTAATTCTGCGTCAGCACTGCGTAGGTTGCTGTGTTGCTTGAAAACCTCTTGAATTTGAACACGAATTTCAGGGAATAAATTGACAAATTTGATGTAAGTCGAAAGCAGCAGTGCCCTTGTCATCGGGGAGCACAAGTGATACTGTAACAAAGAAGGTGAGACAAATATAATGAGTGTAAAAATAATCTGGATATTCATACGGCATCACACTCACTTTGGAATGTAAAAGTTGAAACTGTACTAGAGGAGACGAACGTTGATCACCGGCGATAAGATTCCCAAATTCACCCAAAATGTAGCCACCAACTTTGACCATATTTTCATGACATGCCGGAGCCTGTAAAGCCTGTTACACATAGAGAAGATAATTAGTACAATCACAGCAGTGTTTTGCCAACTATAATGAAGACAATTTTCCAATATAGAATTCTTACCTCGAACACAGTTTTAGCAGCATATCCCTGAACGTCATCTCGATTGATAACAATTTGAATAACCCTGTACCAGACCTCCTCAGAAACATAATCACCAGCTATCCTGATTAAATTTAGGATCACATCGACATACCACGTGTAATCAGTTGCATATTTTTCAGCTAGTATAGCTACTTTTAATACCATTTCTTCTCGGATCGAATAATCCGCAGTTTCTAGGTAATTCAGCATTTCTTGGACAATTTCTTCGGCATTGCTTTTGTCGCACATCGCGTAAAGTAGATCAACGGCTTGCTGTCTCACGGAAACGTCTTTTTCCATTTTCATTGAAAGTATCACAACTTCTTGATGCTTTTTCACAGCTTCGTGAGAAAATTCGGAAGTAGCAAGATGACACATTGATTCTAGTGCTAAATACCGTAGATTAGTCTCACGATTTGATAGAAATTGACCAAGCTGATTGCAAGCACGAACCAACAAGTTTGGCTCGCTATCGTTATGAATAATCAAACTTATCGCCTCAAAAAGAACTGCATTTTTTGCATTAGAATGCTGTACTTTCTTCGATTTTGGTGCCTCCTGAGCTTTGTTCAATATGGTTTCAAGACATTCGTTCAGTCTTCCACGTACTCCTGGATCCTCGGCTACAGAAAATAAGTATAGATATGAAACGTTGGTTGAGTAACGTTTTAAATTAATACACTTATATTTTTTAAACTGTCAAAGTTTCTTACCAGGTGGAGTATAATTTTGCAGCAAACGAAGAAGTTTAACAGAGAGCCAAGGCGCAGGTACAAAGTAGTAGGTATAGTCCTGCAAATCTGTGTAGCTAGCCGTTACAATCTATGCAAGAAAAACTCGTAATTAGAGAATAATAGCAGAGTGGTCCTCATTCACTTATAATTACAGAGTGCCTAGTGAAAAAACTCGAAGTAATTACAACATTAAAACAGGTTTTCCATGAAAATTTACCCGGCTCAATCTTGAAACAGCAAGACTGACGCAGCCCTTATATTCGTCTGGATTTCGTTTAACTAACGCATCAATCAGCGATGCAGCCGCTGTGACAACACCGAGGTGTTGGTCATTCAGAAGATGAACTATGCGAGAAGTCCACTCTCCACCTGGAACCACCTCTGGTGCTGTCCTCAATAATCTCAAGAGGCAAAGGGCTGCGCTCTGTTTCACAACGTCCATAGTGTCTCTGTGGATTTACGATTTTCCCTCAAAAATTGCAGTACAATTTACTAAAATTACTTTTGTCATAATAAAGTTACAAAATCATCTTCACTGTGTTGGTGGGATTTGGATAGCGGAGTTCAATTAATACAACCGTAAATAAACAGGAAATTTGTAAGATCAATGCTTTGATATACAAAATTAAAAAGTATATTTGTTCTAGGGTACACTGTATCAAAGCATGTGCGTAACAACTTAAAAAAATATCTTGATTTGACATCTACATTGGAAATGCGACTGCTGGTGTAACAATGATAGGCAGTAAATTTATCTACCGAAATAAATCCCTGAGCCAGAATTAGCGATTTACCACTAATCGACTAATGTAGCAGCAAAAAATTCATTGACCGACATTAGAATTGGAAACGAGTATGTATAGAGTAATTATGGCAGAAGCGAATTCCAAGACTGTAACAAGAATTTTACGTCACCTAATATCCAGTCGCCTAGATCCATTGAGCAATTTAGGGATTATGTAAAACCGTGAGAATAGTGTAGAGAATGGTGAATTGTGCTGCATCTTGACAACTTACCCTGACACAAGCAGTTTTGGGATTTCATTGCCAAACGCTTCTGCCATTTCCTTGCTGCCAATGTTGGCGATACATTGTAGCGCAAGATTTACGTGAATTGGATTTCTTGATGCAAGATCATTCTTGATACTTTGAATAATTAATTTAATAAGATCGCTGTTTGTATTTACTAGTACAGATATGAATAGATATCCCTGAAATGAGAAATTTCAATAAATACTTCTTTGCAGAAGCAAATGAAATAAATTTTTACAGTTCAACATAAAACTAGAGTAGAAAATAATGACTTACAATTTGTTTTTCTGAGTATTTGTTCGACGAAAGAAGGTTTACAGCTTCCATATGACCAAAATCAATATCATGTCCAAGTAGAAATATGAACAGTAACTTGCAAACATATTTTTTCTTCTGATAACCATCCAGCGTTTTATCGCCTTTAAACTTACTACGGATGTTTGCTAGCTCCTTGTTTATTCTCTTGATCTCTGCCTCCTTGCTCTTGCCTGTCAATTAGATGGTAATAAAGTATTCAAAGCTGAATTGATTCAAATTGAAATATACCTAAGCAGGCACTTATCCTGTGAACAAGAGATACGTTGATGTGTGATGTAAGAGAAAAAAGAAACAGGTATGACCACAGAACAGATTTTGATACTAATTTTCAGCATCAATTGCTGTAAATTTTCTTAGAACTGAACTAAAAATTACCATCCTTATTCCTGAAGTAAGTAAATATCCCTTTTTAGGTGCAAACATACTTTATCAAAAAGTATTCAAAGCTTAATTATAGACCAGCTATGAATGGAACGATATAACGTTAATTTACTCTCAGACATTTTTTTTCTTTTTCTAATTCGTACAAGACAGCTATAATTATGGCTACTTCCTTCAGCTTCATATGTGAGATATATAATTGAATAGATTTCTGATAAATCTCACGTGCAGGAATAATAACAGTTTTTTGTTGTTGTTACATGATATTGGGATATATTTTATGCAAAAAATGGATTACGAAATTGTCACGTTAAATCTCAAGAGTACATTATTCTAATGTCCGGTTATATACCTATTTGAAAATCTCTAGTATGGTCAATGACACATCTAGATGGCTCTTGGCCATTTGGCATAGTAGATTACAAATATTGATTCATTTTCCATCAAAGCAACTTCCTCGAGGAATTCACTTTATTTGTAGCAGGGAAAACTGCTGTATATGTAAAAAGCAGCACTAACGAACGATTCAAACCGGAAAAGATCCTAAAATCCAATTCTTACAGAACCAAGAGGCCATAATTTTTCGTACTGGTTATATAAGAATTTTCGTACGAATTTTACCAAGGTAAGGAAAGCAATAAAACTTAATTAAAATATAGTAAAAAAACATTAGGTGTACATCGAAAGATAAATATGCCAGAATACGCAAACCGGCGTTATAAATTTATGGAGTAAATATAAATATACTTTTGTTAAAAATTATTAATTTTTTCTCAGATAGCTCAATGCCATTAATAACATGATTATTCTCGGCAGAGATGTTGAATGTATATCACAAAATACATATCACAGTAGGTGTTACATGTTTGTGGCATGAAGCTACCGGACTATCACATATGGGGCAGTATCACAGAACCGCCCCCATTCCCCCATTCCACAAAAGACTATCATGTATCTCCTTCAGTCTCAATGGCACATTATCATTTCATCGACAGAAGAAACGTAATAGCAATTGCGATAAGCGTGTATTCCGGTCTGCGAATGCAGTCTGGTCGTTGCGAATTTCAAAAAAAAAATGCCGGAGCAATGATATAGAGAGATTTGATGCATGCCCATATTAGTGATTAAATTTCTTGTGAACCTGAGGCTTCAAAGATTTAGTGAATGAGTTTAAATAACAATGAAACTCACAATTTCTGATGTCTGAAATGAACACGGCGAGACCACGCATGCCATCTCCTCGCACGGCTGGCATCTTTGCCTCCTATTGCTCAGACGACCTAGGATAAAGGTAAACTAGTCATTATTAAGTAGATTGGGCAAGTAGACTGGAAAGAAAAGGCTGATATCTGATATAGCACTGATAAAAGTGTTGCATTATTAGAACTTGAGGTTGATTCGTAGTTCATAGTCGATAATTTGCTGCCTAGAATGCTGTGTGACAAAAATTTTTGATACGTAACAATTTTTATTTATTCACAAAAGAAAACCGACAAATTAATCTTGCCTGACAAATGTAGGTCTAAGAAAAATAAGAAACCACTTGGATTAGTTAATGCAAACTCAATCAATCTTTCAACGCATAAATTGATTTGCAATCAATCTATACTCAGATATACTGAGCTGCTTCTGGCGGAGCTAGATTACTAATACATATACGATTCTTACATGTAACGCAAGAAGTGTTTCAGACACGCATGCAGGCACGTTGAGTCAATGGCAATGAAAATATTTATGCATTGTTATCAGCTGAAGAAAGGAGAAAAAAAAAAAAAAAATTATGAACAGTATTAGGGCTGAATTTAAAAACCACCTTGCGCAAAAATCTGTCAACGGCTACTCAAAGTTGTAATAACAATTGGCAATGGTGCCAACGACATAAATAGCGTACCAGATGGTTGCACAACGAAAACTAATGGGCCAAAATATTCCATTTGTTGTTCGTATGCGGTGATTTACTCTAATTGTGATAACGAGCGAGGATTTTGACAGCGGACTGATTAGCCCCCATTTTGCACACCCCTGGAAATCAAAGATCGGACTTATCTGGTAACTAAACAATTCTTGGAAGAGCCTTATTACGGTATAAGTGATAAGTTAGACAAGAAGGCGATGCGGTGCGATAATATTGACCGGATAATTTCTTCCGCGGGAGGGGGCGTAGTTTTGACGAATAAATAGTAAAATATTTCGATGAAACTTCGGCCCGATAGGCAGGCCCACCTCCCTTCGCTAATCACTAATAACATTATTAAATTAACCGGATCACTTATGGTTATATAAATTGATTGCTATGGTTCTACTCACCAATATAACCGAGGGATAACCGTGCGGGTGGCGGAGTCACAGATATATTTACGACGAGAATTATACGCGAATCTGTGACAGGGATTTCGTGGCTGTCGCCATTTGCAACCGCTAAGCTGACGGCTCTATATTCTACGCTTGCTGCTCGGCCCTCGTATTTCGCTGCGCGGCTCGTGCGCCATTTTATCGTAACCAGCGCCATCCCGTGGACCGGCAAATTTCAAATAATATTACAAGATTCCGTTTTATTAGCTCCCTAATTATTCAAGCCACAGTCTGGGAGTTCTCGCAATACGTGGGACTGAATTCTGAGTGATCCGTTTCGGCGTTTTCGACAAAACACTCAAACTTTCTTTTGATTAATTCTTCGTCGATTCAAATTATTCACATGTCGTTCAGAGATTTTTATTTTTTATCCCATTATTTTATTGTTACACAAAAAATTATTAATTACACAACAATGGGCGGATATTTACAGTATGAATGAGTTTTGTAGATTTAGGACGATCAACGTCGTGATTCATTCAACTAGTTTGTTGAATCTTTTCCAGTAACATCTCAAGCCTATCTTTCATAACGGGTTGACCTTTTTTTGTTTTCTTCGACAACTTTTTGTACTTTAATGCCTTTTCTTCCCTATATTTTCTCAGGGCTTCGATCTTTTCTTCTTTTTTACGTTGAGCTTCTTCCCTTCTGTTCTTTTTTTCATCCTTTTTCTTCAAATATTCAATCTTAGCCGCATGGAAGGCATTTCCTTTGGGTTGCGGATTGCTGAAATAAGACGGAACAGTGCACGTTGTGTGAATATCAAGCTTTCAATATGAAAGAGAATTCAAACAAGTTATGTAAAAACTATACCCAGTCTCTGTGTCGTTATCTTTTGACTCTGTCTTTAAATGTGCTGCATTTTTTTGACCTTTTTGCAGATCTTTGTAGTACTGTCTGAGAACAGCCTTCTTTCTGCGATCCTCCCATTGGTCAACTGAAATATCATTAAATATTTAGCCCAGGCATATAGGTATGTCGCTATCAGAGATATTGTTTCAAGTCACCTTTGTACTTGTTGCTATACTTTTTCAACCTGTAGGTTTTTTTGTCGAACGGTTTCTTAGTTTGCTCGTTATTATCGCCCTTCTTAGTTTTCAATGCTTCATTTCTACCCAAATCTTTCCTGTTGTTCTGCATTATTCACAATTAATCGATCACCGACGGTTGACAACAACAATCAATTCTAATAGGTTAGAAAACCACTAGACGTGAAACGAGTGACATGTGAAATGCGTACACGAGGATTCTGCTTGAAAGTTAAACATAGAGTGCAGCACTATCGGGATTCACGAAATCGAACAGAGTTGAAATGTGGTTGAAGTACCCTCAAAATACCGGGATGTAAATATACATCATTACGGTCATGCAGATTTACTTGTCATCTTGCAGGCGACAATTTGTTGTGTTAACCTTCGATTCAGCGATAATAATTTACGGGGCGCGTTGAGTTCTCAGAAAGTAGAACAAGATAAGATAGATCTTGAACGAATTACGTTGTGCGATGGAAGTATAAGTACTCATACAACAAATATGTGTGTGTATTTGGTATTTGACTGTTACATTGATCCAAACAAAAAGCGCGATGTTTCATGTGCAGCTGCACCTTACATTTCAACATCAGAAAATATAAAATTATTCAGGAATAATTGAATATTGAGTATATTTTTAATGAATTTTAATTCTCCGGACAATACGAATAAATTACGTGTATCCATTTTATTCTTCAGGTCGATTTATCTTACACGAATAAATATTGTATGATAGTTACAATATGATATGCATATGCGAATAATATAGTCGGCGACTAATCTTAATTAACGTGCCAGATTTAAATTTAGCTTGAGATAAACTGCCAAAATTAAGCGTTGCTAATACCTAAGAGGCCATAGCGTTACAAAACAAACAAGACATTGAGTCGCCAGCAACAGCGATTAGGTACTCGTTTAAAAACTCTCGGAATGTATATTCGCCGTTGTGCCGTGCGGCACGTCCGACGTTGGTAAACACGTGTTTTTATAGCCGTAGGAGTAGTAAACTACATAGCGTAGTGAACGTTTACGCGATTTCCGGTTTCGTATTCAGAACGTCAAAATACGGGGTCGCGAAAATATCTACAATTTAGGATGCATGCTTTTCATAATTTGTAGATAAACAGAACCATTTCGACGATATCTATCTCGACCAGAACGAATAACAAGCAATGAATAATCTAATCACGACTAATCGTTCGTCATGAACACCGAGATGTGGCTCCATTCCATCTTTGCGCGGTGATTGGCGTAGATTTCTGTCATTCTATACGCTGTAGCCTAGGTGTTAAACGTGCCAAAGTTAGTAGATCAGCGATTCAGGCAGATTTCGTCTGCGAAGTGGAGTTATAACACCCTATACATAGACGAGGAAACACATGCAGCCCAAAGTGCAGTTTGACCTGTTTGACCCGTATGAATTTTGACGTATACTTTAAAAGATGTTGAACGCTTTGGGTCCGGTGAAATTTATCTAGTTTTTCAGTTTACGAGAATTATAATTCTCCGGATAGGTATAAATTTACACGTTACAATCGGTTCTATAATGCCCGCAAGTCGTTTGGATGCGGTGTACAGGAGTCTTTTGCTCACAAAATTTTTCACCAAGGGCTGGGGAAAACCGGAAAATTTGAGGAGGTAAATATATTAAAACTACCTGAAATCTACTCAACCTACTTTCTATTATGTTCTCTTTATAATCTCTTTCGTTTTTACTCACAGGATATTTGAGTTCCGTAAAATTGTTGCAAATCGAGAAGCTTGCTACAATCTTATACCCACCAATTATCCCGTAACGATAACGAAGGTGACGTGTTACTATGTTTACAATTTTTTATCTCATACTTTACCGAAAACCGCTTTTATAAGTATTGAATGTTCTCATTGGAAAAAACTTTCATCGACTTCAAAATGGAACAAGAGATGAAACGAATTTTGCATTCACCAATGTTAACCTTTAAAATATAACCTTAAATAATCAGGATGAAGAATGGTCAGACTGTCACATTTTGGAGGGCTCCTTTCAGTCGCCTTTTGACCAAAATCTGCCAGGCCTCATGCCGGAAGAGACGCGAACTGCTTACTTCCAGGTTGTTTTGCCACGCAAGTGGGAATCCCAGCGAGTCAAACCCATTTGCTTGCATTTGGCCGGAACAGGGGATCACGTAAGTTTAACTGAACAGCGTGACAGCAGTTGCGAGAACTCTTTAGTAACTTTTAAATTTGTCTTTCAAGTTCTATTGGCGCCGTCGAAATCTGATTGCTCGCCCTCTGCTCAAGGAAGCTGGGATCGGGGCTATTCTACTTGAAAATCCATTCTACGGTCTCAGAAAGCCCAAGGATCAGATGTAAGAACCTCCTGTGCAATTTGTACACATAACTTTTATTTATAAATACGTTATCTGTTGATAGACGTTCGAGCTTGCATAATGTCTCAGACATTTTTGTAATGGGTGGTTGTTTAATAATGGAATCTATAGTTCTGTTAAACTGGTGCGAACAGCAAGGCTTTGGACCATTAGGGCTTACCGGACTATCAATGGGTGGTCACGTTAGTAGTTTACATGTATTTATAAAATTTTTCAATGCTTTTTGAGAGATTTTATTAATTTTTATCACCTCAGTATCACGCTTGCTATTACTATCAAACATTGTTTATCAACCTTTTCAGTGCATAGTAAAACGTATAAAAGACGGCGAAGCAATCAGAAACAAAAATATTGTACTCACTCAGGATGTACCATGGCAAAATAAAGTTTCCATCGAGATGGTTGATAGATTATGATGAAACTTTTTTGAAATAACATCTTTACCGTATCCCAGTCAATGCTTAAAACATGAAAGCATTGGGTGGCTAGTATTTATTTCTAACAGATGATGGAAAAATGTATAGATGGCCTCTCTAGCAGCAACAAATTGGCCAAAGCCAATTCCTCTGGTTCCCTGCCTTTCATGGTCTACCGCATCACCTGTTTTCACTGAAGGAGTCATGAGCGCATCCATTAATTGGCACCTCCTTGAGTCCCAGTACTTTGCAGACGAAGTCTACCAGAACGATTTAGCAAAAATGGTCAAGGTCGTCACACAGGACGTAAGCTTCGATTCTTCTCAAATCATTTTCTTAATAGTTTTTCATGCAAAATTCAAACCAACGTTTTATAAGCTAAAGTAGTTGTTATTGAATGCAAAATAAAGTGGAGCAAATAATGATTTAAGAAATGCTTGTTATAGGACGCCTTCTTGGCGGGACAACACTTCGCGAAACATTATCCAGAGAGTATGAACAGGATGAACAAATTGAAGAAGGAGTCAATTGACTCCGATCGAGTCGTAACTGCCGATTCGAAATCAGAACAAAAGATGTCAGGTGATAAGCTGTCACGAGGAGCACACAGTCTCACCGACGTTCAAAACAACAAAAACAGTACTGACCTC
The DNA here is from genome assembly GCF_021155775.2 of Neodiprion pinetum. Lineage (NCBI taxonomy): Eukaryota > Metazoa > Arthropoda > Insecta > Hymenoptera > Diprionidae > Neodiprion > Neodiprion pinetum. The sequence goes on along the minus strand of NC_060237.1, from coordinate 7,638,666 downwards.
AGTATCGACAATAATAATGATCATTTTAAAGATAATACAGACAATAGTAAAGATAAGACTAAAGATACTGTTGTCGACCAGGCAAGAATCGATATGGAGAAAGCGGATGCATTAGTGTTTCCCTTTAACCTTATTACTAGCAAATTGAAATTCACTGACAATGATGTTTTGAAAGGTGAGTTGGGTAATTTCTATGCATTTGTAGTCAGGCATCCCATTCCGCCATCCTCTGTGCATCTGCTGAAACAATTACTCAACCCCTAGGTAAGCCTGATCATAATAATAAATGTTGACTCTTTTTTTACTTGGAAGACAAAAACTTGACAAGAACAGACAATTCGTCGTGAATATTTTTCAATTAATTCTCGCTACTTTTGTCTTATACTTTACGTTATCTCAGCATATCTTGTGCAAAGAAAAACTAACAATTCCAAGCTAATTAAACTTCTGTCACCTCCTGCATTTATGTATTACTACCTGTTATTTCCCATCCTGCCTGGCAAATGTTGATTTTCGATTGCTCTGAGCCAATCCGAGGATGAGAATATTTATAAATAACAACTCCGTTTTAGCTTGTATTGAATTGCGAATTTCCTGTACAACTTCCTCGGGCTGAATCAGCTAAGCAAGAATTAGCAAACGCGTCTCTCAAGGTAGTGTTGAATCAGTGTTGTGTGACGTTAATGGGGGCCTTTTTGGAGCAGGAGTGTGCGCGTTACCCGTCACAAAACATCCCCTACTTTCAGACAGCAAGTGGAGGGAACGAGAAGCCTTGCAGTTCATGCGTGGCGTGATGGACGAATGTACTCATCTCAAGAATTTCGAGGTTCCAGTTGATACGGAACTTATAATCTCGGTATGTGCTCGAGATGATGCATATGTGCCTCGAGAAGGCTGTATGGGCCTTGAACAAATCTGGCCAGGAGCCGAAATACGGTTCATTGATGCTGGTCACGTTTCAGCATATCTTCTTCACCAGAAACTATTCAGGTACTTGATCTGAAATGGGATAGTATTTATTTTCTATCCGGGGACTTCACTCTATAAGTCTTTGATAGTAAATTAGGAATATACATTTTTCGATCTGTTTTCTCTTACGCTTATTTCACGTAGGAAATTGTGGTAATCTTACAGGAAGATTCTTTGTTTGTCAATTTGTGCATTGTTTTTTTGGACTTTTTTTCAATAAATAGTGAAATTTGGGCTGCTTTACAAAGTAACTATATATATGATAATTGAAAACATACAAAATTACCATTGAAGAAGAAAGAAATTACATATATATTTATTTCATATACAAGATCAATTAATATTTGAATAATTATAAATAAATCTATTGTCCGATGGTTATTCAACTTACGTTTTCATCGGTTTTTTTTTTTTGTAGGTCAACAATCGTCGAGGCGTTCACAAGATACATGAAAAAATATCCAGTAAACAATAGCTGACAAGAGTCATATGAGTAAAAGAGGAACGCAGCCTACTCAGTGGTTCTGCGCTTCATTCTCATGTGCCCCATTAATTAGATTTAGTTAATTGTTTAAATATAGAGGTTTCGAAGCTTCGACATGCCTCATGATTACAATTTATCAATCGTTGACATCATAGCAATAAATTCTTGTTGTTTAATTCCGAATGTTTGTCAGCTTATGAAATTCACTAAGCAATGATAGAATATGTCCGAATGAATTGTCTAACAATTTATTCTGTAAATAAGAATCGTCTGAACGCATTGATAATAATGTATTATAATCAATTTGGAAGTTTGAGAGTCTGACTAGTGATTTTAAGCAGAAAATACTTGCACTTGTTTTAGCTGTTCTGTTGTATATAATACACAAAGCAAGAGGTTGTTATCGTCTTCTCATATTTAACGATCTCTGTAACACATGTATACAGATACTGTACAATATTTATACACAATTTACAGAATTGCAAACACATATACATATTTTTCTATAAAATCGTTGTACAATTTATCGGTCTATACAATACATGTATTATATATTATGAAATACTATGCACGTGTACTTATTTATATGTGTGTACATAGTATAATATATATACAAATAAACTTGCGTTATGCATATATACGTATAAATAAGTATATATGACATGGATATGTGTGTGTATATAAATAGATATGCATGTCATATATTTATCATACAACTTACACAACTGTCTGAATAAATACGTTGCATATCGATAAGAAAAAACGAAATAACTTTGCAATCTACGTTCATACCCATTCGAAATTTGCGCGAAGGCTTCTGCCAAGCCACGTAGCGCCTCTAGCGGAATTCATCGGGAGAATTTTGATTGTCTACTTGAAAAGTTGGCAGGAAGAACGTGGCGATGGTAGCGCCTAGAAGTTGCGGTATTACCGGCCGCCGGTTGAACCAATATGCACAGCCTTCTAGTATCTGGAATAATTATTTCAGCTCGCTCAAAGGCCAAGATTCAGCGTCGGCCACATGTGTTTGTGCTGTTTGTGGTTCAGCGTTCGTAGTAAAGGAGGATTTTAAAATGTACCGTGTTCTCTTAATCTGCAAGGATACGACAAAATTTCTGGAGAGATAAAAATTGTCGGAAGTAAAAATTAGCGGACAATACAATTTGACGAAGTGCGCGTATTTTTTTCGCTCGATATAAAATCATCTCCGCGGTACAAGGTGCTGTCTGCTAGCCAGGGCTTGCAGCTAAAGTCGGAAAAGGATATACAATACCGTTGAGGGACATTCAAATATCACGGCCAACACGAGCTCTTCTTAATTTACAGCTTTCGCGGCGACGAACGTTCGATCGTCCGACTATCTCATGGTGATATCAGACCGTGAGTTTCACCCTTGAAAATTGACCAGTGCATCGATATTTGCCAAGTCAGCGCCGCGTGCTAGCTGGAGAGCAACCGCGAGTCCCGCATGCGGCCAGCCACGCGCTCGTTCTCTCGCCTGCGTTAAACATGGACTGAGTGCGGCGCATATCCCATAATTGGCTGAATAAACTCGTCTCTGAATCCGACCCGCTGAAATTCCTCGTCGATCTCAATTCACCGTAAGTGACCAGATGTCTCATATTTAATGGTTGAATGAATTGTGGAGCGGAAAGTATCGTCCGCCTCGTGTTTTTATATCGCCGAGTGATCCAATATGGCGGCAAAGGTGGCTCCGAGCATGCAAGGCGGCAGCGGCGGGGCGAGAGAGACGAACGAGGGCCAAGGCATCTCTTACGCCAGTGTACTCAACCCAAAAAACAACGACAACAATAAGGAGAACATAAACGATGCGCCCCGGGTCGCTGGGAAAGACCGGATGTCCGCCGAACCCTCATCGGCGGTCGTCCAACGCGGTAAATCGTACCAGAAATCGACGAGGAGATACAGTTCGCACTACGGTAGGTCGGAGAGGAATTTTCAGAACCCGTCCTCCAGGTCGAATCAGAACGCAGTCGAGGTTGCTTCGGAGGTGGAGGAAGCCAAGCCTCTGAACAACGGGGAGGCGGAGAGCGACAGCGAGTTTCAAACCGTCGCTCCAAAGAGCGCCCGCAGAAAAGAAAAACACAGGGAGAATCGAGAGCACCATGATCATAGAGATCGGTATCATCACAGAGAGAGGTATCATTCCAGGACTCAGCACAGCGACGCTGTCGACGAGCGAGGACACAAGGAGAGAGGCGAGCGGAACGAAAAGAGCGCCGCCGAACACTCTCTCGCCAAAGATGTCCCCAAAGATAAAGACGATGCTGGTACTGAGCCAGAAACTGATACAGAGCCGGTCAAGTACGTCGAGGCTCCTATACCGGTTGTCAATCCGTGGATGAAGAGCAAAGGCAGCGGCGGCAATCGACCTCAGCCATCCTTACCTCAGGCTGTAATCGTCTCTGCGCCAGTTCCTACAGAAAAGCCGGTCGAGAAGCCGGTGGTTGCGGAGAGAGAAAAAAGGGTGCTTCAGCCGCAGCAGCAGAGAGGAAAAATTGGTAAGTTGTGCATATTATTTTTCCAGGATAACGCCAATTGAAATCGTTCAGTTTCAATGAAACAGGAATCTCTTGATAGATTTTAAACGTTGGTTTCACGTTAAAGGGATATTGTTTCAATGAACATCAACTTGACCAATTCTATTTACATATCGAAACCTTCGATTCTCGCTTTCTTTGTTCAAACATTTCTTGAACGGCTTCTGCATCTGAGTTTCGAAGATTCGAGGAGCTACGATAGCTCCTCTCACAAAGTCCAGACATGGTTGCTTTGGCTGTTTGCAATACTGCTGCATCATTTGTTTACTATTCAATACTATGTGCCATTCATGAATCAGCGTGTGCAGTCGCTGCATTTTAGACTCAATGAACTGTCGATAGTATGTTTGATTGGCAAAAATTTTATCTCTTACTACTCCATATATTCTCGGTGATAGGATTCAAGGTTTTTTCCACCCCAATGTTTTCTAATGATCCCTAAAGTACTGGAAATGTTTTAGAAATTAAAATATTTTCTTTATTATTCAACTTTGTGCTTCCATAAACACCTACCTTGATTTCTTTTTTCAAACTCATTAATAATTCCTGCTTACAAAGGAACATAAATAATCGAAACAAAGAAACGTAGCCAAAGAATAAAAATCAGTTTTCTGCTTTATTGAATGAAAAATTAGATACTAGATATATGCGTACATGTATAGTAAATCTAACTGGTTGAACACGTGGCAAAAGTCACGAGTTCTGATCTAGGTATATAAATTTGGATGATTCATTAGCATTAGCGGTGTGTTGAACAACCTGTTGACACTTATTACCTAACACCGTTTACTCGTCGTCGTCGTCGTTCTTTTTTTTTTGACCATTGAAAAATATCATTACTCCAGCATAATATAACAACCGGAACGATAATGTATTTTTCTTGGTTGTTCACATTTTTCCTTATTCTCATTAATTAGCTGGAAATTGCAGTGGCATTTATCCTCGATAATTACGTTGCCACGTCACATCGATCTATAACTACTGCCAATCATGGGTGGGTGGTGGTTACACTTCATATCTCTCCCAACTTCGCTGTTGTATGGAACAGGTTTTCCTCCAACTCTCACTTTCGGACGATATCACTTCGTGCTCGAATCCCCCCGTCCTTCCTTCTAACATGCTTACTTACTTACGCAGGTTTGCCAATTACGTGGTTTAAAAGAATCGGCATCTTACGCAGAGCGTATTTTCATTACTATACACCTTGTACACATCATATACGCTACAATAATCAACGTTTAACGTATTCTCGCTTAATTCATCTCTTTAAAGTGATTCGCCTTGTTGTAAAATTAGTTTTCGTTTTCACCATTGTCTTTTTACGCACACGCGAGCGAAATTAATGTACGAGCTTATACGTTTAATGATGCTCGGCGTGTGCGTTTGTTGTTGATACGCTGCCGGATCTAGATATACAGGCTAATATATAACGCTTCAGGAATTTCAATAGCAAGTGATGTAAAATGATATTTTATTCGATGGCTAAAATTTATGCTTATATACATAACGATAATAATAATAATAATTTATGATAATAATACGGATAGGAAGGATATCGGGTACAGGCGAGCAGAACGAAGTTATTTTACCGTCGTCTTTTTCTGTTGGAAAAATACGGACCGATGATATTTATCTTATTGCTATTATTATTATCATTATTGTTATATTTCCTTCGCCAAGATTAATTTGTCCCGAATTTATCTCTCGACAACGGCCTTTCCTCTCTTTATCGACAATCTAGATCAATTAATTAATCATAAAATAAAAATCTAACAGATGAAAAACGTCAAAAGTTGCGATTAAAGAACGGTTCTTCGTCTCGTTATTGTCGTCGTTTTCGATGTAAAAGAAAATGAACGTTTTAACGCAGTAACGTTTAAATTGTTGTTACTTTCACAGCTGTAGGATTGTTCGAAGTTTATTAACCGTAAGGTGGTCATGTATTGAGAACCCAATTCTTTCGAAATCATTCTAAAATCGTAAGGTAATGATTTTTCATACCAATGTCTCGTTATTCGTCAGCCTTACTAACTCGGACCTCGTTTAACAACGAGGCAGGAGTTAGTAACGTTAACGTAACGAAACAATGACTATTCTGTAAGTTTATAACGACTTTGATGTAGTCAAGATTTCAAAATATGAAAATTGTAATTTACTGAATTTCAGAAATTCCTGCAATTGTGAAGTAACGATTTTCCGAAACGTTAATCACTCGTTACAATAACGTTGCTAACTTCAACCTCATGTATGAAACTCGCGGACTTGATGCTAGCCCCGTTTTATTTACACAGTGCCGAAAGTAGGCATCTTTCCGCATCTGCACTCTTCTCCTGTAATAACTAAAACAGCAGTCGCGAATCTCCGTCTCGAATGTCGTTGCCCTCCTCGTCATCTTCGTCACCTGTTGCATGGTTCTGTTACTGCATCTGCATACGTATTATCGCTTAATCAGTCCAATGCATCACACGCAACGTGCGTTGAATGATGCGACGAAGTATGTATAACGTAAAGTATGTACGTTTATAGTTCCGATTATGCCTCTGCGCGTATAATTAATTCGTAATCTCCGTGCGGACCGATACGCGATCAATTTATAAACGAATGCGGAAATTTTTCTATTTTCTAAATCCCGCTTCCACACCTTTTTTTTTTGTATTATAATACTCGTAAGAATTGATCTGTTATCAACATGACCGATTGCGATAAGTAATACGACGCACACGTGTTTGCACCAAATATCGCGTTATACGATTATAATACATAATACGTCCAAAGCTGCAGGTTGACGTTTTATATCACCGCCCGGCAATTAATTAACTTACGCCAATTTGAATTCGAATGGTATATTACCGTACATTTTTTTCACTCTCTTTTCTTCTCGACTTGCTACGGATAGGTAGATTGAATTTTCAATCAAATTTAATTCGTCGATTATACGTCTCGCGCTGCCTGATCGTAATAATATTCTCTAAGTGATTTTTTTTTTTTGTTGTCATTGAAATTTCTTGTCGCTTTCTATCGTTTCATTTTCCCCGAGATATCGTCTCTCCGTCTATCTCTCATTTATTTTTATTTTCTTTTTTTTTCAAAAACAATTATACACGGGGGAGATTATTTGGCAAACGGGAATGGTAAACAATGTTGTTTACGTGTCCCACTGAGGGGACGAACGCCGACACATTTCTTTCTTATTCTCCGCCGTACGCACGCTCGCCTCATCCTATTTCGACGAGACCTTCTGCGTGTTGTGCTTCTCTCGGCTCTCTTACGTGTACTTACGTAATTCGCAATCAACGACAGCCGTGGCGATACCAACACGCTGCCTGCCGTCTATCCACAGAACGATATATCCATCGGTACAAACGACGACTGTATTTCGCATTGGAGTTTCTATATTCAAAATAATATCGTTATTCTTTTTTTCCCCGTACTGAAAAAATTTACCAAAGATGATCAAATTCTCATTGTCAATTTTTATCCACTCCTTTGAAGAGAAAAAATCTGCCAACTTTTCGCACGGGTCAATGATTTACCCGTATGACTGAATTTTAAATGACGAAAATCCTTCAGGATTGATATTTTAGTAGCGTAAATATGCCGCCTGTTAGGATTGATATAAAAAAAGCAGTTGCGTACGATCGTTAATTCTTCGATTCGATTTACTCACGTCAGCTTTGTAAACGTAAGAGAAAGAGAGAGAGAGAGAGAGAGAGAGAAGTCACGGCATACAGCGAAGAACACACCGCCGTTACTAGCTGCTGTTGTTTTGGTTGAGTTATATATTAACTTGCGTATTTGAATTAGGTACACAGAAATGTATACATGTATGTGCAAAATTCGCGCCAACGATTAAGAAGAAATAAATAATTTCTGCACTACCTCATTATGTACTCTACATGCGCGTAGTTATCGCTCTTAATATATTTAAAATTATACAATTTCCTAGTAGGTTTATACAAATGAATTGTCAACGATGCGGTAAGTATTCAACGTCACTTCTATACCTACAATATTGTACGTATATACAACATACGTAGACACGCAGTGTATTTAACCACCATAGAATAATAG